>NW_012155284.1:16984126-16987760 GCF_000956105.1 Propithecus coquereli
CCAGAAACATCCTCACAGACATACTCAAAAATAATGTTTAACCAAATATCTGGACATCCCATGGTCCATTCCAGTAGACAAAAAATTAACCAACACAGCAAGTCAGCTTTTCTCCATAGTATTCACTTTAAGTAAAACATGAGAGTGGTGATATCTTGTCTACAGATAAATGCTTGTACTGTACTGAGGCACGGTAAGACCTGTATGAGAACAGCATGTGTAGTCTCAGCTACCATAGCTTTATAAGAATGTAGGGGCAAGGCAGAGTTTCAGTGGAAAATGATTTAAAAAAATAGAAAATGGGTCCAAAGAGGGAATATTAAGAAACTTGTCTGGAAAAGAGAATGCTAAAGAATGATTTGATTATTGTCCTCAAATAAGAAAATTTTTCCAAAGGGAGATGTTGGGCAGTCAGCTCCATGTTATAAAGCACTCTGCTGGAGAAAAGAGATTAAAGCAAGGGACATCTGGCTATACCTAGAGGATGTCATAATCACCCCATCTTAGATATCTAGAAGCGGCCCATTCAAGTTTGGAGGTGGACCCTAGATTATTCAGGAATTTACCCTCTCAGCGTGCTTTTGGGAATGTAATTTTCTGTTGTTTCATTCAGATAGATCCTCTCCACCTGACACTGTAGAAAGTAGATCAGCTTTTCTCCAATTCATCCCAAAAAGCACTATGGTCATCTCTAAACAGAGAGGAGGGAGGCAGTGGATGTGGCCCATTCTTCCTGCATGGGGAGGAAGGCCAGCAGGTCCAGAGATTACACTGAAGGTGGAGTTGAGCAACAAGCTTCTCTAAGGGCTAAAAAACCCAAGAAGTTCCCCAATACTCTTCCTCCAGAAAGCTTGGGTCCTCCATACAATTCCCACGGCTCATTCATGTTCCCATGGGTGAGAACAGAGGCGAGAGAAGTGGGTTTAGTCATTGTACATGCTGTTAAACACTCTGCAGATTGCAGAATAAACAAGGACCCTGTTTAATCTAAAGTCAAATTAGGCAGACTAGATGTAAACATGAAGATAGTGTCTCTCAAAGGAAATGACTCTGGAGCTGTTCATCATCCCAGAAGAGAAAATTATTAACAGAACACTTAGAATAATTCCTCTCTTCTAATTCAGTAGATGGGACTTGGAGGTTAGATGACTGGGAAAAAAAGCACTAACAAGAACTTTCTAAGAGGAAGATTTCCTTAAGAAAGGTTGATTCAAGGGCAGGAGTGTACCTGCTTGCACGAGCTCACAGGACAGGATGAGGGGATTTCACAAACAACACACAATGTGGCAGAGAAAAGAACTCCGACAGCTTTAATAAAGCCACAAATATTTTTTCTCATCCCCTTCTAAACCCAGAAGCTACTTTCTATTTTTATATCTTTTTCCCCATTTTGATTGACGAGAAAGGACAACAAGGAAAAAACTGACTGCTTCTTTAATAAATTGTTTCACTACACTTCAACCTAGATTAGATGGAAAATACCTATAGAGTCAACTTCTCTCCCACAGTTACCTGTGTTTCCATTCCGTATGTATAGATGTTCAACAAGAACAAAATAGGTTTGGTTTAAATGCATTCTTTAGTCACATAACCAAAATGTGCCAATTAGTGCTGTTTCTCAGTGGGATTTTCAGTCAATACATTTAAATTACCACGAATCTTTTTGATGAGGTGGTTGTTCAGAGACTGATTCAACTAAAATCTTGAATCCAGTATTTTCATCCTTTATGCCAATTCTTATCCTTTAGAAAAATATATAAAAGGGAGAAAGCCCTGGAAAATAGTTTCACATTTTCAAGTATCTGTCTATAATGAGCTGAATGGTGGCCTCTCAAAAAATATACGTTCACATCCTAATCCACAGAACCTATGATTATTACCTTATATGTCAAAAAAGTGAATATTATGTGATAAAAGATGTATTTAAGTTAAAGATCTTGAGAACCTCTCCAGATTATCCAAATGCAATTATAAACACCTTTATAAGGTAGAAGTAGCGGTAGTCTTGGAATGGACACATGGAGGAGAGACTCACATGGAAGATAAGGTAAAGTGAAGACAGGGGCAGAAGATTGGAATGATGTGGCCATAAGCCAAGGAATGTCAAAGCATGCTGGCAGCCACCAGAGGCTAGAAGAAGCAAAGAATTCTATCCAGGAGGAAGGAGTATGGCCCTGCTGGCATCTTGATTTTGAACTCTGTTCTTGAGAACTGTGAGAGAATAAATTTCACTTTTAAGCCACCAAGCTATGATAACTTTTCATGGCAGCCACAGGAAATTAATACACTGTCCAGTCCATATTGTCTCCTTTAAAATAGCTGATGATAAAGGACTAGACCTACACCGCATATTTGTACTAGGTAACCAAGACCCCCAGCTACACCTAATGGGATCAGTAGTAGACGTTGAGCCAAAGCTAACAGACCAGGGTGAGTCAGTGAGATTCTCCCTCTCAAGAATCTAAGACACATAAAACCATTGTCAGGTCATGTTGGTCACTGAAGCTGTAGGATCACATGGATTTGAGACCAGAGTCAGTTCCATGATAAGCCTAAGTCATTTACAAATTACGGGTCCAGGAGAGTTAATCTGTGAAATAGGAAAATGAAGAGCTTAGCAGAAAGAATCAAATACCAAAGGATTCACCTCATACTTCACAGAGAAAATAAATGCAATTAGACAAGAATGATCTCATTTTCCCACCCTCAACCCATCATCCTAACTGGATCTATGCCCAACATTCTTTCTTTCCATTATGAAGGAACAACTGCCCCTGCCCCTATCTAAGGACCACTCGTCCACATGGGTTATGAATCCCAATTCCTCATGCTTTCTCTAAATCTTCACTCCTGCAGTTATCCTCTTTCTCTCTCAGATCCTCCTCCCCTCCCCTGCTGTCTGCTGGGTCATTCTCATTGCCTAGTGTTACCCTTCCTCAACATCAGTCCTTGGAGCCCACAACCTCCTCTAGTAACCACAGATCAACTCAGCTCACTTCCAACCCTTCTAAGGGGTTGTCCAGCCCCACTGTCTGTTTCCTTGCCTCTCATTTTCTGCTCAACCCGATGAAATAGCTCTTATTAATGTCACAAATGACCACAATATCCTCAGCTTACTTGATCTCTCAACACCATTTGACAAAGTTGGTGGTTTTTCTTGAAATGATATTTTTTTTTATTTCAGCATATTATGGAGGTACAGATGTTTAGATTATGTATGTTGCCCTTGGCCCCTCCTTTCCCCCAAGTCCGAGTTTCAAATAATATCCATTCTTTGGGTGGTGCGCATTGCACTCTTTGTGTATGCATATATCCATCCCCTCCTTCCTCCTCTCCCTTCCCCCATCCCCCTTCCCAGCATCCAATAGATGTCATTCTTATATGTACACTTATGTGTTGATCAGTTAATACCAATTTGACAGTGAGTACATGTGGTGCTTGTCTTTCCATTCTTGGGATACTTCACTTAGTAGAATGTGTTCCAGCTCTATCTAGGAGTATACAAGAGGTGCTATATCACCGTTGTTTCTTAAAGCTGAATAGTACTCCATAGTATACATATACCACATTTTATTAATCCACTGATGTATTGATGGGCACTTGGGTTGTTTCCACATCTTTGCAATTGTGAATT
>NW_012155284.1:16990300-16993872 GCF_000956105.1 Propithecus coquereli
CAGATAGTCTCCTCCAACCCCTTGGCTTTAAACACTGCAAACACATTCTGATAACTCAATTTTGCATTTCCAGTCTTACTTTGTCCCTGAATTTCACATTCAAATATCCAACTAGCTAGTCAACCTCTTCCCATGGCTGTTTAATAATTACCTCACCCTTACCATGGCCAAAAGAGAATTTTTATTCCCTAGTCTGCCTCTTTTCAATAAGTGGCACTGATAACCACTCAGTTGCTCAGGTCAAAAATCTTATAGGTTTTCCTTACTTCCTTTCCTAACCTCATATTCCATATCTAATCCACCAGCAAGTCTACCTTTAAAACTTATCCTGAATTTGACCACTCCTCACCAATTCTTCGCCATCACTTCAAATAGCAGCAAAATTGGTTACTAACTTGCTTATCATTCTTTAATGAATTTCCACTGAATACGAATTATAATGCACATTCTTACCAAAGTCTAGAAGGCCCTACGTGATCTGTTCTCTGATTACTTCTTTGATATTATCACTTACTCTTCCCCTCAATTCTTGTAGTTGAACCACACCAGCCATATTTCCATCCCCCACACATTTCAAGTTCAGTTTTAATTCAGGGACAAAGTGAACAATTCACTTATCATTCCCTCTAGTTGGAAGCATCTTCTCCAGATCTTCACATGCCTGTCTTCCTCTTGTAATTCAAATGTCACCTCCTCAGAAAGACCTTTCCTGACCCTCACCCAAAGTATTAATAGAACCATATCACTATCATGTTTCCCTATTCTATTTTCTTCATAGCATTTATTAGTGTCTGAAATTATTCTGTTAATCTATTTGGGTGTTTGATGTCTGAATTATCCCATTGCAATGTCTGTTCCTTGAGGCAATGACTTTGAGATTTTTGCTCCTGTGTCTCCAAGTTCCTGATCTATAACAGGTACTTAGTAAATTTTTGTTTACTTACTGAATGACTATAGAGCCCTCTGAGAATCTTTCAATTCCAATGCCCCTGAAGCTTGGTGGCACAACATTCCTTGTCCCTGAATAGGTGATACTAATTGTTATATACTTTTAATGACCTCCTTTAATTTGTACAATTCTGGATTTTGCATCTTTGCAGCCAGAGTCTTCATAAAATTGTTGAAATGATGTTACACCCTGAATTTGGACATTAATTAAGTATCCTTAATAGTAAGGCTAAGAACGTGAGGTGCAAAAACAATGTCAGTGCTAGCTCCTCCTTTGCCTACCCTGACCCTGGTCTTACTTTACTGATACAGGCTTAAAATCTGACTTCCAAATCATATGTGAGGAGTTAAATGCTATCTCTGTAGGTTCCCTGCTTTCCACTACTAGGATAATCTGGATATGTTTCTCCCCAGGAGAAGAGATGAAACCTTAGAGAAGTATAATCTATTTCTTGACTTGCCAAGGACATTAAACATAAGCCGGGTATAAGCGTTTAATCATTAAGTATAAGACAGCATGAAAACAGCAGTGGCCTAGGAGAGAGAAGACCTGAATTCCAGCTCTGGGTCTGCTCCTGTTTACTTCAATGACCTTGGCAGGGGACTTAGCCTCTCTGAGGCTTTCTCTCTGTAAAACAAGGAGATTGTACCAGTTCACTCCAACCCTCTTTTCCATAGCTAATAACCTATAATTATTATCCAATATGCACACATTTCCTTCTTGTTGATTCTATTTTAAAAGCTGCTCTTCCCTCTCACTTTTCTGAGAGAGTTATGGCTGTGGAAAAGCAGCTGTCTAAATTTCACTCACAATGCACTTCCGTTCATACAGAAATGCACGCTGCTCCCCTGGCAGAGAAATATGTCGTGGCGGATTTGCGCCTTGCTGGTTGGATACAAGCAATGGCCAGTGGGAGTTTTATTGGGTTCATGGCACTGAAGGATAGCAGGCAGTCAAGTTCTTTTAGCTCAAGGATGTTTTTGTTTGCTTGTTTAGTTTAATGAAAAAACACATTTATTCAGGTGCTCAGTTACAAAGTGAAATGTGGCTCCACAGAACTGAACTGGGCGCAGTGAAATTCAAACTGTAAGCCACACATCCCCACATATTTAGACTGAGCAAGTCAATTTCTTACTAGAGATTTGCAAAGATGAGGTAAAATGCTGATTGCCAATGCCAGTCTGTGTATATATTCAGCAACATATACATGTTTGAACTATCTTACCATGACTGCAAGTTAAATTGGAGCCTTCTGCAGTGAATTTCTAAGTACCAAAGCCTTACTGGGCAGATATAGAAGTCAGTTTTCACTCTCATTGACCTCTTTCTTCAGGGAGGGGATGGGGGTAAGGAAGAGATAGCTAGTAGCAAGTCACTCCCTGTCCACAGACTTACCCTTAGCCCTGAGTGTAGCCTCCAGTGAACTTGACCCATTGAAAAGAGCAAAATATCTCCTCCCTGTAAAAAGATGGAATTGCTTATCAAGCTGATTGGTAGCTAACAGTCTGTGCCAATGGTTCTCAAAGTGTGATCCTCAGACCAGCAGCAGAAGCATCACCTGGGAACTATTGAGAAATGAAAACTCTCATGTTCCAATGCAGATCTACTAAATCAGAAACCCTGAAGGTGGAACCAAGAAATTCTATTTTAACAAACCATCCAGGTGACTCCGATGACTCTGATATACATTAAAGTTTAAGAGCCACTCACCAAACATCAATACTACCTACAGAAATGGAAACGTTTCATTGTTCTCCAAGAGCTGATGCCCACCATTAGCAAACAGTAGACAGCAAGCCCATAGGAATGCAAGACCACTGAGTATCACTTTTCATTGTTCTGCACGTGTGCCGCAGATACCTTAGAGTTTTTCCCACCACCAATTCATTTGCTGAGCTCCTTGTAAGTGGCAAGCACCATGCAAGGCACTGGGGATATGACGATAGAAAAGACATTTACTGTTTCTTCCCTCATACAATCTGTAGTCTAGCAGGAAAGACAGACGTTATACCCAAAATTATACCTTTAATTATTTCAGTGTGGTTCTGAAATATGTAATGAAGAGAAAAAGATGCAGTGAAAGCATAACACTCCTAAATCTTCCTGGATCTAACCTCGTCCAGAGTGCTGCGAAAGGCTTGCCCTGACAAAGTAAACCAAGCAAGGAGTTCATCAGAGAAAGGAGTGTTCCAGGCAGTGGAAACAGTATGTGGAAAGGCTTGAAGAGAGATCTTATTGGCACTTTTCAGGACTGAAGAGGAAGCAGAATTAGATGAGTCTAGAAAAGTAATCAGAAGCTCTGTTAAAACAGGTCCCAATAAGGAACTTTTGCCTTTGTCCTAAGAGCAACAGAAACCTATGAAAATTTTTTAAGCAAAAAAGTGGTATAATTGGATTTGCATTTTTAAAAGATCACTCTGACTGCATGGTGGAGAATGAAATGGAGGGGGCTGAGAATAGATGCAGAGAAACAACATAGCAAGATATTGCAGCATCTGAAAGAGAAAAAACAGTGGCTTGGACTTGGGTCATGGCATAAGAGATGGAGACTGTGGACAGATTATTTTGAAGGCCAAATCAACACAACTTGGGAATTAAGTGTGATGGGAATTAAGTGTAAATT
>NW_012155284.1:16994517-16995841 GCF_000956105.1 Propithecus coquereli
TAGCCCAGTGAAACTGATTTCAGACCTCTGACCTCCAGAACTGTAAAAGAATAAATTAGTGTTATTTTAAGCCGTCAAGTTTGTGATGAATTGTTACAGCACCACCAGGAAATGAATATAGATTCCAAATAGAACATCAAATGTGCCAATCAATTCGTTTCCAAAAATAGCCCAACAATACTCAGTAGTAAATGCGTACATGAATAACTGTATAAGCAAAATATGCTCACGTAACATTCAATGAAATGTTTTTCTGCCTCAAAGTGAAAGTATGATTATTTTGCCTTCAGAATTTTAAAGTTAAAGCAGAGACTACTACATGACCATCCAATATTCATTCCCCTCTCATATAACTGAACCCTTCATTTATTCAGAGTAGCAATATGTCCAGCTAAAGAAAACATTTCCCAGATTCCTTTGCTGCCAGTGCTAGTCGGTGACACTCACATGGAAGATTTTGTGGAATGTGTTTGAAGGTTCCTGAAAGGGAGCTGACATAGCAGGCAGGGATACCCTTTAACACTTCCTTTCATCTCCTTTCTGCTGTGTAGGTGTGGGTGTGATGACTGGGAACACCCATTCTGATCCTGAGGTGACCTTGAGTGTTATAGCCATATGCTGAGGATGACAGCAGTGTGAATCCGTGAGGACACTACAGAGCTACCATATGAGCCTTCAACTGCCTACCTCTGTTTCACAAGAGAGAAATAAGCTTCCATATTGTTTCAGCTACTGTTATTTTAGGTTTTCTATCATATATAGCCAAACCTTATTCAATCATGGGCCACGCTTCTTTAGGAAGCTGATAAAAATTATGGACCACTTACCCAGACAATACACATATGCACACAAAATTCTGCATTCAATTTCAGATTTATAAAACACTCTGCACTCCCATGCAAAGTTTGAAACATTAATCTTCCAGGGATCCAGGAAACCCAAGTTAAAAATTCTTGCCTTAATAGTAAATCCAATCAATGTATCTTAGAACCAAAACAAATAGGTCTATGCATGGGATAACTCAAGAAATATGCCGTCAATAGTCTCAGTCTGGGAGTGAAAGTATAAAACTGTCACTGTATGTAAATTCTACTTCTACTTGTTGATAAGTAATCGGGGTAAATCATTTGACCATAGAGTTTAGAGCAACGGCTCAGAGATATCTGCCTAATCCTACTACTAAAGAGGAAGAAAGAGACCAGAGTCAAATCACTAAAGGTCATTCACCAAATCTCTGAATCTTTCAGTGTTTCATTTTTAAATATTTTTATTTGCCACACCCACTTTTAGTATATTCCTTACATCTTGTAAGTACCCAATAAAT
>NW_012155284.1:16999621-17001512 GCF_000956105.1 Propithecus coquereli
TGAAGGTAAAACATAAAATGAAGGAAAGGACTTTTTTTAATGCATGATGTTTACCAGCTGCTGCAAGACCCAAGAAAAGAATTTCATTGAACATCTAGAAATATTTTATAATACTTTAAATCCAGTTTTATAGTCATGGTGACCAAGATATTCTTCCTTATTTGAAATCTTAAAATTGCCCCCAAGTACATAAAAACAGATTTTAATTTTGCAAGTTTCATCTCAAAATGTCATTATGCAAAAAGCAAAATGATGCTTCACTTTATGGCTAAAAGGCATATCTTAAAAGAACTAGTGAGCACAAATGTTGGTATTCTGCCTTTTTTGCCCCTATTGCTTACAAACTGGAGTTAAGAAAAAACCTCAACCACTACCACTTAATGTACCTTTAAACCAAAAGCAGGAGACCGGCCCTCAATATTGGTTGGCTATCCTTCCTAATAGGGCTGTCTAGGTGGGACGTTTCCAGAGAGCTAAAGAAATTCCTAATGGAAAAATCAAGCCGGGTGTTCTCAAGTCTTAACAGCAACAGGACTGATAGAATAATGGCAGCTCAAGACAAAACAGTGCAGCCCTACCCCCCCTGCCCCTCCCCAAAACGCCCTCCGGGGGGGTGCCCCCTCAAGGGCCCCCGCCCCCCCAGTGGTTCTCCAGTTCCCACAGGTCAACACCAGGCCTGGCCAGCCAGTGCCCTGGCTCACTCCCTGTCCTCACAGCTTACCTGCCAAAGCCCTGATCTGTTAGAGATGGGCCTTTGCTAGGTGGTCAGTTAGATAAGGACAAATTCATCCTGAGATGAATAGCTAATAAAAGCTTAATGTGGTTTTGCTCCAAAATAGCATATTTTCATTATAAAAAGAGGCTTCAATATATTAGTTCAAAAGAATGATGAACGGCATGCATTTTAGGCACTACAGTAGTCAAAAGGCAGATATTTTAAAGGAAGAATACATTTTTGATCCCTCACACCACGAACCCTATTATGTAGAAACGGTCTTAGTACTATCTCTTATCAATGATGTTCAGAATTTAATGTGTTTCTCAAATCGTATTCAGCAAAACACCAGTGTCCTGTGAACAGATATTTCACCAAAAAAAAAAAAAAAAAAGTGTTCTATGGTCAAATAAGGTGAGAAAACAACTTTCTGTAGCTG
Source organism: Propithecus coquereli (assembly GCF_000956105.1). Lineage (NCBI taxonomy): Eukaryota > Metazoa > Chordata > Mammalia > Primates > Indriidae > Propithecus > Propithecus coquereli. The sequence goes on from NW_012155284.1 coordinate 17,000,776, forward strand.
TATCTACTTGGAGATCCTTAGCATACATTAGTATTTCCAAGGTTGTGTGAGGTGTAGCATTAGCCAGTATTCATGCATACATACAATAATGAATGAATTTGAGTGCTGATGGGAGACCAGGCACTGTACTGGGCTCTTGGTGATCAAACAACATCTCTCCTTTCGAAAGACTTACATTCCAGACAGGCTAGGAACAAGTTACAAACAAATAAACAAGATAATTTCTGATAGAGACATGGCCTCCAAAATAAAATAAGACAGGGAGATGTGATAGAACACATGAGAGTAGGTGGTCTGAGGAAGTGGCTACCAAAAGGTGTTCTGAAAAGAGAACACTCCAGGCAGGAGGACCCCGGGCAAAGGTGCTAATCCAGAAGTGAGACTGTCAGGTTCAAGGCTGGAAATAAGGCTTGTGGGGCCAGAATGAAGTGAAGGAAGCATGAGGCGAGGTCAGAGACAGGTGGGATCAAGGAACGCAACTGGGTTCATCCTAAATTCAATAGGAAGCCAGGGAGTGATTTAACCAGGGGATTGATGAATGGGATCTATTTGTTCAAAGGTCAGTCTGAATATGCTCCAAAGAGCACAGAGCATTGGAGAAGGCAGGGAAATGGCTCCTTAGCCTCGGATAAGCTATAAGGAGGGATAGCTGAGAAGAAAGAGAAGTGGATGTGCAGAGGGCCCATCTTGAAAGTAGAGAAGACTTGCTGCTGGATTGGATACTCTGGGGTAAGGGA
>NW_012155284.1:17001562-17002714 GCF_000956105.1 Propithecus coquereli
CCTTTATTTCTTCAAATTGCCACGAATGGAAAGGTCAGTTCTCAATAATAAACATGGCTTGTGTAGTTAAGGATTTCCCCTGCTGGGCAAAGCAGCTGATAAAACCATCTTTTGGGGAGAATGGTAGGAAGGGAAGACCTGGCATTTGTCTTTTCTTAATCGTTCAATTCTTGACATTTAGCATATTTTTTGGAACCTCTCTGAATCTAGCTTAATATTACTCTCCATTATTTGCTAACTTTGAAGAAGAATGACCACTAAGTTCATATTGCAAATTATGGATGCAGAGTTGTATTTCAGGGATTACCCCTCCTCAACTACACCTCATGCATATGGTGCATAAACATGCATGAGAGTGCAGGAAGGTATGTGCTAATAACTACTGGCAACTGCTTATATATGAATTGAGGGCACATCAAATCCTACTGTCTTTCAAAATCTCCCAACAAGCCTGAGATAATACTGCCTCCTGAAATCTTCACCATTAGAGTCGTTCCTTCAGTTTCAGCGATTTTCCTAACCTGGAATTCCTGATCCTCCTGGGGTACTAGAACCTTTTTAATATCAAAATTATCTTTGTATATCATACAAAGAAGAAGACATGAGAGGTCATGCAATGAAGAAACTTGTTTAATTTGGCTACTCTAATGTTTTCTGTCTTGACTTTGGAATCCTAAGTGGGTACTAAACACTTGTTAATATCCCACAAAAACAGTTATCTACCTCAATGTTTTTTAACCTAATTTTGGAACCCTGGCTACTTCATGTGGTGAAATTATATTGACAGATATATATCATCTCCTTTTTTTATAAACCCTATTATCTTCCAACTCCAAACCACACTAAAAGTCGCAATGCAAAGGACCTCTCTAACCAGACTGAGGTCAGGGACCAGATCTCATTGACTGTTGTTATCCCCAGTACCTACCAAGTGCTAAGCACATAGTAGGAACTCAATGAGTATGACTGGAGTAGAAGGAAGTAGAAGGATGTAGCAATATAGGAAAAAAACAGCATTTATTGAGAATCTGTTTTATGTCAAGCACTGAGCTGGGAGCTTCACATAGATTATTTGATTTAATCCTTGCAACAAGTCCAGAAAATGAATACTGTTATCTGTACTTTGTAAAATGGAAAATAGACTCAAAAAGG
>NW_012155284.1:17005604-17020452 GCF_000956105.1 Propithecus coquereli
TTAGCCAGTATTCATGCATACATACAATAATGAATGAATTTGAGTGCTGATGGGAGACCAGGCACTGTACTGGGCTCTTGGTGATCAAACAACATCTCTCCTTTCGAAAGACTTACATTCCAGACAGGCTAGGAACAAGTTACAAACAAATAAACAAGATAATTTCTGATAGAGACATGGCCTCCAAAATAAAATAAGACAGGGAGATGTGATAGAACACATGAGAGTAGGTGGTCTGAGGAAGTGGCTACCAAAAGGTGTTCTGAAAAGAGAACACTCCAGGCAGGAGGACCCTGGGCAAAGGTGCTAATCCAGAAGTGAGACTGTCAGGTTCAAGGCTGGAAATAAGGCTTGTGGGGCCGGAATGAAGTGAAGGAAGCATGAGGCGAGGTCAGAGACAGGTGGGATCAAGGAACGCAACTGGGTTCATCCTAAATTCAATAGGAAGCCAGGGAGTGATTTAACCAGGGGATTGATGAATGGGATCTGTTTGTTCAAAGGTCAGTCTGAATATGCTCCAAAGAGCACAGAGCATTGGAGAAGGCAGGGAAATGGCTCCTTAGCCTCGGATAAGCTATAAGGAGGGATAGCTGAGAAGAAAGAGAAGTGGATGTGCAGAGGGCCCATCTTGAAAGTAGAGAAGACTTGCTGCTGGATTGGATACTCTGGGGTAAGGGATAAAGGGAAGCAAAAGGGATTCCTTCGCTTTCTTGACTTGAGCAGCCCAAGGCAGGCTCCATCCAGTTAATTCAAAGAGAACTATATCCTAAATGTGTTTGACCACAGAACACTTTCTTCTGCTATGTTTCTTTATGAGTCACAAAATATCAGCGTCTGTGAAGCACAGATTGGGAATGCTGTGTTAGAGGTCTGAACAGACATCTCTTCATCCAACCTGGGCATGATTATAATCCCAGCAACTTGGGAAATTGAGGCGAGAGGATCCCTTGAGCTCAGGAGTTCAAAACCAGCCTGGGCAACATTGTGAGATCCTACCTCTAAAAAAACAAAAATAAAATAAATTTTTTCAATCATTTCGTTCTGTCCTCCTGAGAGCCTTAACTTACTCCTATTTTCCAAGTAAAACTACAAATCAAAATGTGGCATTTTCTAGGTGGATTTGAAATTTCTTGTGAATCAATACGTACAGTAAAACTAAATGGGTAGTTGCTCAAAAGTCAACAAGTCACAAATTTGATAATATTTTAATGTGACTATTTTCACGCTGACTACAATTCCAAGTCTTACTGGCGAGATTAACTCATTACTAAATAACAATAATTATCACCATTTATTCAGCCCTGCTATGTTGCATTTACCATCCTAACAGTTTTACATAGATCAGAGCATTTAATCAGTATTTCAGTCCTGGGAAGCAAATATCATTATACTAATTTTACAGAGGGGCAAATAGCCCAAAGTCACACAAGCAGAAAGGGATAAATGTCCATCTGTATTTAATCCTGGGTTTGTTTTCCCCCAAAATTTGGCTTTCAGGGCTCCAGAGTTCAAAGCAGACTTTATAATCAAATAGTAAAGGTAAATGAGAGAGAAAAGCAAAACCACAATTTCACCTAGTCTATTAAGCGTTAATAATTAATTGTTTTAAATCACATTTTCCTCTAAATTTAGTCTAACTGCTAAAAATAATGAAAATATCTGTATTCTCTAGCCTGAGTAGATTTTACTTAAATCTTAAAACAAAAAATAAATGGGGGAGGTGGAATAAGGACAGAAATAACTGCTTGAGACCAAGTCCAGAGGCCACACAGCCAAGAAACTTCCAGTCCTTGATATGAACAAGAACTGGCATGTTCCAGAGAGGGCCAAAGCAGGCCACTCCTATGCCCTCTCTCGTCACCTGCCAGGGATCACTGTGAACAAGAAGCCCTTCCACCTGAGCTCAGTCTTCTGACGGTTAATCATGGCTCTTCACCATCCTCTTCATTCCTAAGGATCTTGCATATCAATAATTCTAGTGATTCTGTCTACCCCAACGGTGTTCACAGAAAGGAGAGAGCAGGTCCAGAATTACTAAGAGGACCCAGTGTTTTTTGTGGGTGGAGGGGATTTCTTGTAAATAATAAATGGGAACTAGGCCCAGTACAATCAGTATCCAAATCTAAATTAAAAATTATATCAGCATCTCTTACAGCTTCAATTGCATTTTCAGGATGAAGGGAGACGGAAATAAAAGGAGTGAAAAGAACACCAGCTTTTCTTTCTTTGTTGTATGATGGTTTTGTTTTTTTTTTTTGGAGGGGGGTTGCTTTTGGGTTTTATTGTTTGTGTTTTTAAGCAACTAAAGCAACTAGCACTGAAAGTTATAAAGTTTATGGAGAGCCTTAACCTTGTATGCCTTTGTGAACCAGGTTAATGGAAGAACAGTCTTGATCTTTTTTGACTGAATCTTTATTAGGTTAATCCAATTAAACCAGTATTATTTTAGTGATTACTCTGTGCCAAGCTTCACTAGACACAGCACATACCCTGATTCTCATCTGCTCTTTTCTTTCTCTCCCTCTCTCTGCCTACACTACATGCATAATCAAGTGTAACCTTCCTCTCTTTATGTCTGACTCATTCTCTAAGGTTACTTTGAAATTCAATCTTTCTCTCCCAAGTACTCAAGCCACTTAACATGATCTGATTTGCACACTTAATGAGATGTTCTCTAGTCCTGCGGTCCCCACCCCCAGGCTGCAGACCAGTACTGGTCCTCATGGCCTGTTAGGAACTGGCTACACAGCAGGAGGTGAGCGGCAGGTGAGCAAGCAAAGCTTCATCTGTATTTAAGCCGCTCCCCATTGCTCGCATCATCATCTGTGTTCCACCTCTTGTCAGATCAGCAGCAGCAGCATTAGTTGCAGGAAAACAAGCTCAGGGCTCCCACTGATTCTGCATTATGGTGAGTTGTATAATTATTTCATTATATGTTACAATGTAATAATAATAGAAATAAAGTGCACAATAAATGTAATGTGCTTGAATCATCCCGAAACCACCCACCCCACACTGGTGGAAAAATTGTCTTCCATGAAACCAGTCCCTGGTGCAGAAAAGGCTGGGGACCACTGCTCTAGTACACCATCCAAATCACACTATGACATAAGACTGGGACAGTGTGACCCTAGGAAATGCTACATGCCAGCCAGAAACATTCAAATCATGGCTACATGCTCTAGTTCACAGAGATCTGATTTCCAACAAACAGAATTCAAATTGTCCCTATTTCCAGGAAAACTCAACAAAGTCTTGCTGTGCTGAGCCAGGTCTCCCAGGAACTTGTCCAGAGGACTGACTTAAAGTGGGATCAGAGGCTCAGCTGGCCTTTGCATCACCTAACCTGATGGGAACTGCACAAGAAACCTACAGTGAGAAAGAAAAGAGAAAGAGCCAAGATAAGAAAAATAGAAAGAGCACTTATCTATACCTATTAGCATTAAAGAGGCAGAGGCCGTTTTTGTGAGGTATACAGATATGTGGACTTGACCCAAGGTTGACCATGCAGTCCAAGGTCGGCCAGCAATTTGCTTTCTGAGCCTTTATATTGCAAGGCCTTATCACCTGCTTTGAATATGCATTGTCCAGATATGCAAATTAGTATTTGTCTATTAACCAAGGCCATTAACCAAAGCACTCCTTCTGAAAATCTCAATTTTAATTAAAATTAGTCATATAGCCATACAGGTCTCCAGGGTATTTCTTTAAGCTGTGTGTGCTCTTTTCTATCGGATGCTAACCTAGAGTTTTGGGAAAGGCTGGTGAGGTTTCCGTTGGTCTGAAGTGCTTTTGTTTCGTTTCATTTTCTTTCGCATTTTCTTTTATTAACCTGAGGTGCTCAAGTGTTTGTCTTGGCCATCAGCAAAACAGTTTTATATAAAAATTATTCAAAATTAAATAAAGCATTATAAGTGCTATACTGAATCCCTAGTAGAAAGGAAATCTAGCAAAATATACTAATGTAATGAAAGTTTTTGGTGTTACTAAAGTCATAAAGGAAAAAAGGGGCATAAGTCTGCAATCTAAAGAGAAGTGACATTTTTACCATTACAGTTTTTTTTGCCATCTTGATAGCTCTTGCTAAACATGTATTTGCTTCGCCCTGAGCACAGAGCTTTGTGCTTGTATGCACTATTTCATCTGTTTTTCCCAATAAACCTATGAAGCAAGTATTACTCTTCCAACTCACAGAAGAGAAAAACTAAAGCTTAGGGAGGATAAGCAAATTGCCCAAGGTGACACAATTTAAGTAACAGAGCAGAGATAACGCCAGTCTGTCTCACTCCCATACATGAGAAAACAAACAACAAAAAACACAGACAGCTGATTAAGCTGCCATAAGCACCTGATGTTGAGTAAAGCAGCTAATTATCCTTCCCCTTTAGGAGCTCATAATTTAGAATACAGATCATCTCCCAGGCCAGAGGTGAATTTCTAGTCCAGAGTGAAGCCAGAACAATAGTCACCATGGCCCTTGGATGTTTATTTTCAGATACTCACTTTGGTACTATTAACTTGGCTGATGTGCTAATAAGCCACCACTTGGAAATTCCTATTGTGTTTATCATTGGAATGTGCTGTGGTGTTGAGGATATGGGTATTTCACATGGTTCTCCTTTAGGAAGACTCTCAGAGCAAAAATTTTTCTCAGGTTGCAATGCCTAGAAAAACATATTCTTCTCCTGAGCAATAGATATGTTTCTATAGATATTGTGAGCTTTGGACGATCATGTTTCCTTTTTTGCTCTGACAGCTAGGAAGCTCAAGACCAAGCCTAACAGCTGATGATGAAAAGTTGTGCAGAACATTAGGGTATGCCTCAGATACCAATAACTTCCCCAGGCTTAATTTCACTACCCTAACCTTTTTTCCCCTTTTTTCTCATTATTTTAAATTTTTCTACCCCATGGTCTTTTATTGCAGGCACTTACTTAATGCTTTTCAAACCCTGTTGGGAATAGAGGCATTTATACATTTATCTATTTAGGTGTGTAATAGAATCTCTGTATTTGCAGTTGAAACAGATAAACAGTCCCCTTTAGATGGAGAGCTCCTCAAGGGCAGGCAAAGCATCTTACTATCTCTGTATCCTCGGTATATACACTCTGCTTGACATACAGTCAGCACTTAATAAACACAGAGTTGAATTGAATTGAATTTTGAAGTATCTCCAGGAAATCTTTAGGAGAGTATGAAATACTATTTAGAACTTTGAACTATTATCTTAGCTCTTCAGTCCCATTAGATGAGGGAGCCTTCTGTTTACATTGTGGCTCTTGTCATAAGTGGAAAGAGAAGATTCTGTTGTAATAGAGTCTGTGTCATAAAATGCCAGTGCCCCTATCAGAATGCACATAACACAGTGCTCCTAATAGAGTGCCTCTAACACACCACCTCTCACAGAGCACCCTACATATTATGGGGACCTAATAAATGTTTGAATAAATGTTAAAAACTGAGGATCTCATTACCTTTCGTGCAAAGAAGTGAGAAAATACTTTCTTCTCACTCCTCTGTTTGGTTCCCCACAATGATCTCTGTTGAGGAGATGGAGCATCGCATGGGGCTAAAGATTAAAATAGTGGGATGAGACCTGCTCAGGTTGAAATCCTAGCTATGCTATTAGCCAGCTTTGCAACCTTGTCTCTCTTAAGTAAGCAAGTTACTAATCTCCCTAAACTTCCATTTGCTCACCTTTAAATGGTAATTAATTGTAATACTCATGGGATTATTGTAAGAATTTAATGACACAATGTGCTCGGTACACTTCAACCAATGGCTTGTACACTGTGAGTGCTAAGTAAATGGGGGCTGTCTTACCCATTTTCTTATATTCATTCCAAGGCCAAACATCAAACATCTACCTACCCCTTAGGGAACTGAATTGAGGGTAGCATGCTTGTGACCAAAACACCCTCTATTTCAATCCCTAACATCATCTCAAACTTGCTCATTGCACCATTTTTCCCCCAAACCCAGGGCCATGTAAGTTTTCACCTTCCTCCCTGTTTTGTGAGGAGGGACACGAGGGGAACAGGGCTCATTAGTAGATAACTTCAAAATCCTCTTAACATACCAGGAATAATTGAAAAATGACAGGGCTTCTCAACTATTTCAGAGAGATATTGAGAAATGGGATTTGAATTTAAAGCAAGAGTCATTAACAAGATTGAAATATTTGGGAACCTCATGGAAGATTTCTGAGGATTAGATTTAGAAAAACAAACACTCTTCTAAGTGAAGCATGGACCGAATTTATAAGTTAGAGATAATTCTTTGCTTTGAAAGATAAATCTCTTCAAAGTGATGACAATATAAAAATATGTTTGCATTTAATTTAGTGTTTATGAAAGATATTATATACTTACCTACGTAGAACTCAAGCTTACAGGCCTATGAGTTAGTGATTAACATAATCTCCTACTGAAGCCTTGTCCTCAAGTCACCTCAAATGCATCTGGGTCCTCTGTATGCTCCATCTGTATGCAGAGGAAAGAGAATGACATTAGCATCATGTCTACACAAAGACCAATTTTGCATCTAGAGACAGGATGAAAAGATCACTGAATGCACAATTACCCAATAGGCTTGAGGCTTTCTGAGTACAGAAATTCACATCCCTCGAAACTTTGACTTCAAGGTCATAAGCACCATTGCCGGGAGGTGCTCTGCAGCTACCCACACTGGGGTACAAAGAACTCACGTTCAGACTCTTCTAGTCCATCTTATTTTTAGGAAGCCAAACTGATTTTTTTGTATTAATATATCCATCTCCCCGCCCCACATTCCCAAATGGAGGGAACGGGTTCTCTGGGTTCCAAAACAACAGAGACATTGTTGTTTTCCACGCTATAGTTATAAATGAGCAAACCAAATGATCACACCAGTTGCACTACACCCTGCACCTATGAGAAGCTGCCACATGAACCATGGGGGCCCCATATCGAGCTGACCATACTCCTCCTGGACAGTGAGTTTGTAGTACACTAGTCCCTCCTTATCCATCATTCACTTTCCACAGTTTCAGTCACCCTTGGTCAATTGAAGTCCAAAAATGGGACAGTACAGTACAATAAGATATTTTGAGAGAGACCCACCACAGTCACGTAACTTTTTGTTATAGTATATTGGTATAATTATTCTACTTTATTATTATAGTTGTTAATCTCCTACTGTGCCTAATTTATAAATGAAACTTTATCATAGTTATTTCTGTAAAGGAAAAAAACGTAGTATATACAGGATTTGGTACTATCTGTGGTTTCAGGCATCCACTGGGGGTCTTGGAACATGTCCCCAGTGGGTAAGGGGGAACTACTGTACTAACAGACAGCTTGTAACTGAGAATTTACACTTGTGTTCTCATATATTGCACAGTGGTTAAGAGAATAGGCTTGAAGACCAGCTGCCTGGGTTGGAATCACTGTGTGTCCTTGGGCAAGTCACTTTCCTCTCCATACCTCAGTTTCTTTGTCTGTACAGACTGGATAATAATAGAAATTACTTCACATGGTTGTCATGACAGATAAATGAATTATTTAATATTAGTCTACTCAGGCTGCCATAACGAAATACCATAGACTGGGTGGCTTAAACAACGGAAATTTATTTTCTCACAGTTCTGGAGGCTAAAGTCCAAGATTAAGGTTGCTGTAAGGTTGGATTTCTGGTGAGGGCTTTCTTCCTGCCTTGCATATGGCCACCTTCTCACTGTGTTTTTGTACTGTGGAGAGAGTGTGGTCTCTCTCTCTTTCTCTTCTTGTAAAGCCACTAATCTCAGCACAGGGGCCCCACTCCCACGATGTCATCTAACCTGATTATCTCCCAGGGCCTCATCTCCAAATACAGTCACATTGGGGTTAGGGCTTCAATGTATGGATTTTGTTGTGGTGGGGGGCACATAATCCAGTCCGCAGGAAAAAGTATAAAGGGTTTAGACCTGTGCGTAGCATACATTAAATACTAAACCAATATTAGTTACTATAATTCTTGTGCCAGGCATGATCTTCCTTAAAAATTACAGCACTGCAGACATAAGTATATCCTCTTCAGCTAAAGCAACTGAACTCAGAGAGTTATCTGCCTTGACCTTGGGTGGGAAAGCTGATTTGATGCTAGTGGGACTCTAAAGCCAATGTGCTTTCTGTCGTACCACACTACATCTTTTCAAACTTTTTAAAACTAAAACTATGAATTTTTTCTACCATTTTTAGTTATAAAAATATCCGCATTTAAAAAATATTTTTAGAGAAGCATAACATCTAATCCCACAAATACCCTTCTTTTTGTGGAACAAAGTCTTCATGACATAAAACAAAAAAAGGTCCATTTTTCACTCATATCACAGATAGGCAGGGAAGTTCTAGGCATCATCATGACTCAGGAACTCAGGCTGATGGTGACCTGAAATTACTCAGTGACCTGAAATTACAGGTCACTCCTCAGAGGATGAAAGGAACTACAGTGGTCACATGGCAACAGCTAAATCTGACATGCGTCACTTGTCACAACTCATTGGCGGTACCCACCGAAGCACAAAGTGGCCAAGAAGTACAACCCTATCATGGGTCTGAAAGAGAAGAAAACCAGAAGTATTTGAGGGAAAGCACTAAAAACCACCACAGTATAACATCTGACAGTCAAATGCTGAGGCATAGTTTTTCTAACACTGAAATGGGATTAAGGACATATCTATAATAAACACAGGAAAAAATTGTCTAACTTAGTTCCCAGCTGATGGAGTGTTTTTCATCTTTCCCTCTTGGCTAGTAGCTAAAAGCAGTGAAATTATCCTTTCCGTTCTTAGCCAAGCCACCAACCAAGCAAGGAAAATAACCAATTATTACCTTACGTGTGTGGGTGGTAGGGATAGGGAATGGGGAAGAAGGCCAGAGGATGGGTAGGAGTTTCATTTCCTATGTTCAAGGGCTGATATGAGGAATTCTGTAAACCCGGGTCCCAAGTAACATCAAGGATTCCCAGATGCTTACAAGAGAAGTGGGAGACCAAGGAGTCTCCATAGATAAAACAAAGAACCTAAACATCAGCCAAGATTTATCCATCAATAAAGGAGCACAGAAATAATAGTGTAACACAAAAATAAAACTCAGACCAGAGTTGATTTCAACAGCTACTATAAAATAATTTGCCTGAGTGGAGATTTTTGTTTTGTTCAACTGAAGGATATCACTGTTGAAGTTATGAAGATGTGAATTCCACTGACCATCTGTGTGAACTGTGGCAGGTTACTTAACTGCTTTCAAACTCAACTTTCAAACTCAATAAAATAGGGAGGAGGACAAAGGGTTGTCGTGAGGTTTAAATGAGATAATATATACAGAGCACTCAACATAATGTTGTCCACATAATACATAAATAAATATTAGCCATGAGTTTTACTTTTATTATTATCATCATGTTGATAAAATGCCAAAAGCCAAAGGGAGATATGGATCCACTATTGAAACACCCAATCAGATAAATTTTTTTAATATATGTCTTATCATATAGGTGTAATTGCCTTGTTCCTGTTCTTAAGGTATAAATTTCATAATTTCCTCAATTAAGTACATGGTATCTACAGATTTTTTACAGATGCCCTGTATCAGGTTGAAAAAGTTCACTTCTATTCATGAATGGATGAAGTTTGTTAAATTTTTTTAATCTGTTGAGATAATCACGTTTTTTTCTTTTGAGTTTATTAGAATCACAAATTACATTAATCTATTTTTTTCAAATGTTAAACTGACATATTTGTGGGATAAACTTCACTGAGTTATGATGTATTATTTATTTAATGTATTATTGGATTAAATGAGCTTAAGATTTTTTCACATCTATGTTCACAAAGAATATTGGTGTCAGGTTTACTTCTTGAGTGAACTTTGGTAACTCGTGTCTTTTAAGGTCTTCGAATTTGTTGGTGTAAAGTTATTCCTGATATTCCCCCATTATCTTTTTAATATCTGTAGAATGTATGGAGAAGTCTGACATTGGTAATTTTTATCTTCCCTTTTATTCCTTCTCAATGTGGCTAGAATTTATCAATTTCATTAAATTTCTCAAAGAATCATCTTCTGGCTTATGTAATTTTCTCTAGTGTCTGTTTTCTAATTCATTGATTTTTGCTTATGTGTTCATTACTTCCTTTCTTCTGCTTGCTCTGCTTATAATTTCCTCCTCTTTTTCTATTTTTATTTCAGATCTTTATTTTTAATATAGGCATTTAGTACTATAAATTTCCTTCTGAGTACTATGCTAACCAGCAAAAAATTTTGACATCTTATGTTTTATTTTTATTCAATTGAAACTAGTTTTTAATTGACAATGACTGTGGTCACCAACATTGTTGGATTAAAATGTACCATCTTCCTATTTGTTTTCCATTTGTCCCATCTGTTCTTCATTCCCTTTTACCTCTTCTTCTTTCTTCAGGATTGAATATTTTTTTATTTTGTTTTATCTCTATTGTTAGCTTATTAGCAACAACTCTTCGTTGTATTAATTTGCTGGTAGCTTTAACTTACCATAGGTTTATAGTATACCTCTTTAACTTACCACAGTCTACTTTCAAGTTACATTGCTTTTTATTTTTGCCTTATCACCACAAATTCAAATTATGTGAAATGCTTTCCCTGCGGCCACCCCGCCCTGACCGCGCCGGATGCCGTCCGCCCTCGGAAGCTAAGCAGGGTCGGGCCAGGTCAGTATGTGGAAATGCTTTCCTCTTACAGAAAATGAAAGATTGGATTAAACTGGGAAGTATGACAGTTAGAAGATTAACTCAATTTTGATTTTCATAAACTGGAAGCCCTAGTTATAGTTTGGAACCATCTTTTATTTGCAGTTTCTTTTTGTAGTTACCCTCATTTTCACTAATTTCAATCTCCATGGGATGTTAACATTCTAAAATATTTTCAATGTTTATATTGTATTTTTAATATATTCTCATAGAATTTTCAGACTAGAAAAAGTCATAGCCATTCTGTAATGAAATATCTTATTTTTCTACATGACAGGTAGTCCAAGAGAGGTGTTTTGTGCCCTATAACACACTCAGGGGCAGAATAAAAACCAGAATCCACTTCTCCTTTCATTAAATCACTGACGTACTACGCATTCAACTATTGATGGCTCACATTGTTCTAGACATTCTCTGCAAAATTTTTTTTCCCTACTCTAGTGATGCTCATAGTCTCACAGTGGTGATGTCACAACAGATTATTAGGATACAACGTGGAAAATGCAACAGTGGATGTGTGCATAGGACGCAGCTGGAATGAGATAGGAGTGATTTTGTTGTTGTTGCTGTTATCAAAGCCATAACTATATTTTTCCTCTTAAATTTTAGACACCAAGCTTTTTTAACTTTTTATTAAAGTGTTACATATGTACATAAAAATAATGTAAATCATTTTCATACAATGAACACACCTGTGTACTTAGCACCAAAATTTAAAAAAAATATATTACCAGCCCCTAAGAAGCCTCCTTCAGTCATAGTACCCCCAAGGCTAACAGTACTTTGATTAATTTTGCCTGGGAACATGGAGAAAATCATCCCCAGAGGCGCCATATAAACCAACTCCCAGTTCATTGCTCTCTCTGCTGCACCAAATATGTCTTTTATTAAAACCCTCCAAAATCCTCCAAAATTCACAGATTTCACAGAAACCTCTTCTGCATGATTAAATGTATCACTATACTATAAAATGTACACATTTGTATAATTTGGATGACTCATGTTTAAATGCTTTAAAAATACTATCAGGGAGTTTTTGCTTTACAACGTTTCCTAAAGCACATACAGTCATCCCTCAATATTGGGGGACAGGTTCCAGAACATCCCTCGGATATCAAAATCTACTGATGCTCAAGTCCTTGATATAAAATGGCATAGTATTTGCATATAACCTATGCACACTCACTCTTCCCCACCTGAAAGGTCGATCATAGTAAATTAGATGCAGCAGAGAATAAGGAGAAGGAGGCAAACTGCCACAATGTCCCATGCTATTTCATGACTCTTTTCAATTAGCCTTCCCTCTCACCTATCAGGAACACCTAAGTCAGTGTGTCTGGGACACAGTCAAAAATCACATCAAAAGCACCTAAAGATCTGGTTGACAATGTGGATCACTGTGTCCTACTGCAGACCTACTGAATCAGAAATGCGGGTGGGGTGGCCAGGAATCAGCATCCAGTATCTTGAATAAGCTCCTCCTATCACTCTTAGCATATCGACCTTTAGAACCAAGGAAGCAGTGAAAACACAAAATAAATAGTCCAGGTCTTCCGGCTGACAATCTAGAGCCTAAATAATTGGGTTTCCTAGGCATCCTGGACACTATCTAGCAAATCCTTTATTCTCTCCCTATCGCAGAGGCAGAGCTGAGGACAGGGCATAAGAGGTGCCCAAGACTTGACTGAGAAAGCAGGCAACCATGATTTCCTTTAAGTGCAACACACCCCTCCCCAACCAAGGGCATCCTGCATCGTCCAGCCTCCAGTTGTAAAGCCTAGCTCTGCCTTGGCTCCACCTGCCTTGATCCTATAGGATTCCCATTCTGTCTGATTCAAGAAGCTATTTTTATTAGTCTAAATATGTATCTTTGACTAATTCAAGAGGGAGTTTGTCCACAATGCTCTCTTCTCACACTGAACTCTCCATTCTCTCCTTTCCTCTGGCCCCATTCTTTCCTGACTTTCTCTAGCAGTTGTCAGTGGCTTTAGAGAAAAAAGTCTAATTGAAATTACCTCAGAACTTGTTCTTAATAACTAATTGGATTTTAGCTCAATATCAGAGTCAGTCTTTACTGTGGCTATCCTTTCTAGTTAACACACTGGGAATTGGTTACTTCAAAAGAAAGGGGTGGAGAACTATAAATTTCTTCTTAGACCACCCTGTTAGGAAAATAAACTTATTTTTGAGCATTGTGATGAATAAATAACACAATTACATTTTATATGATCACCAAGGCTAGTATTTGCCTTAAAAACATTGTTAAAGGGCAATAATGCTTGCTTCAGCAGCACATATACTAAACCTAGAATGATACAGAGAAGATTAGCATAGACCCTGTGCAAGGATGACATGTAAATCTGTGAAGTGTTCCATATTTTTCAGCAGAAATCTTACAAGCCAGAAGGGATTGGGGTCCCCTTTTTAGTCTTCTTAAACAGAATACCTGCCAGCCAAGAATTTTGTATCCTAGAAAAACTAAGTTTCAAAAATGAAGGAGAAATAAAGTATTTCCCAGACAAGCAACACTCAGGGAATTTGTCACCACTAGACCTTCCCTATAAAAAATGCTTAGAAGTGTTCTAAACATTGAACAGAATAGTTGATACCTACCAGTGTAAAAATACCAAAAGTTAAAACTCACAGCTCGTATAAAACAGTAACACATGGGAAATAAACAAAGTAACTAGGTAACAATCAACATGACCAGAATAGTATCTCATACATTCAACATAAACAGTCTAAATGTCCCCGCTTAATAAATATAGATTGGAAGAATGGATTTAAAAAAGCACACACACAACCCAAATAAGTGCTATCCAAGAAGCCCATTTAACTTGCAAAGATTCTCATAGAATCAAAGTAAATGAGTGTAAAAAAAATATTCCATGCAAATGGAAACCAAAGGTGAGGAGTAGCTATTCTTATCTCAGATAAAATAGACTTTAAATCAACAATGGTTAAAAAAAAGACAAATACAGTCATTATATAATGATAAAGGGATCAATTCAGCAATAAGATATAACAATCCTAAATATATATGCACCTAACACAGGAGCTACCAGATTCATGAGACAATTACTACTAGATCTAAGGAAAGAAATAAACAGCAACATCACAATAGCCATTACCTGACTTCAAATTATACCACAAGGCTGCAGTAAACAAAACAGCATGGTACTAGTACAAAGGTAGACACACACAGAAAGGGAACAGAATAGAGAACCCAGCAATAAAGCCATATAGCTATAACCAACTGATTTTCAACAATGCAAACTAAAATATACATGGGGGAAAGGATGCCCTATTCAATAAATGGTGCTGAGAAATTTGGATAGCCACATACAAAGGAATGAAACTGGATCCTATCTCTTACCATAAACAAAAATTTACTCAGGATGGATTAAAGACTTAAATGTAAGACTTGAAACAATAAAAATTCTACAAGAAAACATAGGAAAAACTCTTCTGGACATTGGCCTAGGCAAAGAATTTATGACTAAGACCCCAAAAGCAAATACAGCAATAACAAAAATAAATAAATGGGACATAATTAAACTAAAAAGTTTCTGAACAGCAGGGGAAATAATCAACAGAGTAAATAGACAACCTACGGAATGGGAGAAAGTATTCACAAACTATACATCCAACACAGGACTGATATCCAGAATCTACAAAGAACTCAAATAAATCAGCAACAAATAGCACCATCAAAAAAGTGCACGAATGACTTATACACTGTTGGTAGGAATGTAGACTAGTACAACCTCTATGGAAAACAACATGGAGATTCCTCAAAGAACTAAATGTAGATCTACCATTCAATCTAGTAATCCCACTACTAGTATCCACCCAAAGGAAAAGAAGTCATTTTATAACAAAAAGACACCTGTACCTGAATGTTTATTGCAGCACAATTCACAATTACAAAGATATGGAATCAACCTAAGTGCCCATCAACTGAGGAGTGGACAAGACAATGTGGTATATATATACCATGGAGTACTCAGCCATAAAAAGAATGAAATGTCTTTTGCAGCAACTTGGATGGAACTGGAGCCAATTATCCTAAATGAAGTATCTCAGGAATAGAAAAGCAAGTAC
>NW_012155284.1:17022110-17023098 GCF_000956105.1 Propithecus coquereli
TCACATTGTTTTAATTTGTATTATTTTAATTAGTGGGAATAAAGAGTCTTCATATATTTGTTAGTCACAAGTGTTCATTATTGTGTGACTTATCTTCTTATGAAATTTGCCTTTTTATATTACATGGGTGTCTTTTTCTTATTAATTTTTAAGTGTGTTTTATGTGTAAGGCGCATTGGCCTTTGGCTGCTGGTAGACAATCGAATTGCAAACAATTTCCTGTTTGCCATTTTTCTTTTCATTTTATACTGATTTTTGCTGAATACATTTTTTCATGTTATGTAACATAACTGTATGAGTCAGAATTCTTCAAAGAAAGAGAACCAATAGGAGAGAGTTACATATATAGGAAGAAATTTATTATGAGGTACTGGCTTGTACAATTGCAGCGGCTGAGAAGTTCCACTATCTGCTGTCTGCGAGTTGGAGATCCAGGAAAGCCAGCAGTGCGCTAGAAGGCCTGAGAGCCAGAGAGCCAATTGTGCAGAGTACCAAGAGCAAGAGAGGATGGATGTCACAGCAGAAGTAATCAGAGTTAATTCCATCCCCCTCTGCATTTTTGTTCTATTCAGGCCCTCAACAGATTGGGTGAGGCCCACCCACATTAAGGCCATCTGCTTTCCTCATTCTACCAGTTCAAATGCTAATCTCTTCCAGAAACACCCTCACATACTTATCCAGAAATCATGTTTAACCACTTATCTAAGCATCCATGGTCCAGTAAAGTCGACATATAAAACTAAGCATCACAGCAGTGTTGTGTAGTACAGTGCCTAGAGTGAACTTAGGCCTGAAATCAAACTGACTGGGTTCAGAATTCCAGCTTTACCACCCACTATGTGAACTTGGCCAGTTACTTAACCTGTTTTCAACCCTACAAAAGATACATAGTAAAAATAAATAAATAAAATAAAAGCTCAAAACAGTGCTTAGCACTTAGAAAATATTGCTTTTATATTAATAGTTGCTTTTATAGATTTTTGTTGAG
>NW_012155284.1:17027133-17028796 GCF_000956105.1 Propithecus coquereli
TGCTTGCTTAACGTTTATATATCTATAAACCTGTCCTTGGGTGATACTGGGTGTCACTTTGATCCAATAATTTCTACCATAAGCAAAGTGATAAAAAGGATCTTAGCAGTCCTCTACTTCCTGATTCAGTCACCCCTCATCTTCCTTCATCAATGAAGGATCCACTCCAGCTCTGCAACCCAGTAACACTGAAAACAAATGAGGGATTCCACCTTCAAGCAGCAGGCAAGAACAATGCTGGTAACAGCTGGACTTCTAGGTACTTATCAGGGTGTAAAGAGAGGGAAACTCTGGGAGTGCTGAACTCTCTCTCTCACTGAAGAACAGAAGTGGGTCTTTTGTAGAAAGGAGAGAAAGTGACCCTAGGTTTTATCCCACCCAAGAAGAATCATCTCTTAGGTATGGTTTAAAACTTAGCATTTTCTGTCCTTTGCTCTGAAGAACACCAGTGTTCCAGGAGAGGTGAATAAGGTTTCTATGATAAAAGTGTTTCATGAACACAAAGTCTTGAAAATGCCAGGTTATATTGGTTTTTTCACAGAAGAACGCTCCAGAGCCTATGCTACGCCAGGGAGCATAGAGTAGGCAGCAATGCCAAGTATTTGATCATGGAATATTTTTTCCATCACAATGCAGATGTTTCTTATACAGCAAAAGTACAAGACTTTCAATTTAAATATAGTACAGTCAATTAACCTGCCACTTACAAATCATTTTAGCTTATAGTGTAATTAAAATGTGCCTTGGAGAACTGAAGGAAGAGCTATGGTGCTTGCAACTCCACTTGTAATTCATAGTTCTATTCACGTTTATGTAAATAATAGATGATAAAGGTGATTGTTAAAAGACTATACAATAGCAGTGTGCCAGCTGGGATAGGAAAACAAAAGTCAGTATTATTGAACAAAAGCTAGATATAAGCTCCAGGTATGCTTGCTCAGTGATGCTCAGGTTTCATAGCTACACAGGCAGACCCGTTCCTGAGAATGTCTTTAGGTTGGATTTGTATGTAACTGGGATCCCTGATGAATAACATATATACAGTAATAATAACAACAGTACCATAATGGCTCATATGGGATGGTAATAATACAATATAAAACTGTAATAATAATAAAACTGTACTGCAATAGTAAGTTACAGGAACTCTCATGCTCTTTCTTTTAATTCAAACAAACAACATAAAAACAAACTCATACAAAAAGTTTAGGTAGGAGATAGGAGAAATTTAAAAAAAGAATATTAAAGGTTAACATTCACCTAATGTTGAATCCATGCTAGGCTAATAGGAATGTTATGCTTATTTTCATCTTCTAATCTAACCAAATCAATAATAACCTTTCCATTTCAATAATTAATCCACTGCGCTGCTTAGTAATAATTGATGCTTTCATTGGAGCACTGTGTTCCCCATGTTCTATTATTCTCCCTTTATCCTTTATAATTGTTCTGACAGTCAAGCAACTGAAGCCTAATGCTTTCCCAATGAATGACGGCATCTGGCCTTTCTCCGAACGCTTAATTTCTACTTTTATTTCCATTGTAATCCCTTTCTCTTTGCTGCAGGCTCACCTGGATTTGCAAGTGGACTTTTGCTTTGGAGGCATGGTCACGAGGGTAAACACAGACTCACAAAATCGAATTACAAAGTTAAGATGAAAGT
>NW_012155284.1:17028846-17031145 GCF_000956105.1 Propithecus coquereli
TCAAAGGACATCATTAACAAAGAGAAAAAGCAACTCACAGAATGGGAGAAAATATTTGTCAATTATATATCTGATAAGGGATTAATATCTAGAATATGAAAAAAGAATTCCTACAACTCAACAACTAAAAACAAACAACCAATTAAAAATGGTCAAAGGACTTGAATAGATATTTTTCCAAAGAAGATACATGGATGGCCAAATAAATTATGAAAAGATGCTCAGTATCACCAATCATTAGGTAAATGCAAATTAAAACTACAATGAAATACCACTTCACACCCATTAGGATGGTTATTATAATTACAAAAAAAAAAACAGAAAATAACAAGTGTTGATGAAGATGTAAAGAAATGGGATCCTTTGTGCATTGTGGTGGGAATGTAAAATGGTGCAGCCACCGTGGAAAACAGTGTGGAGGATCAAAAAGTTAAACATAGAACTTCCATATGATCCAGCAGTTCCACCTCTGGGTGTATGCCCAAGAGAATTTAAAGCAGGGATTGGAACAGGTATTTGTACATCAATTTTTATGGCAGTATTATTCACAAGAGCCAAAAGGTAGAAACAGCCCAAATACCGATGGATGAATGGCTAAACAAAATGCAGTATATCTATACAATAGAATATTGTTCAGCCTTGAAAAGGAATGAAATCTGGCATATGCTAAAACTTGGATGAATCTTAAAAACATCATGCTAAGTGAAATAAGTCAGACACAGAAGGACAAATATTACATGCCTCCACTGATATAATGAAGTACCTAGAGTAGTCAAACTCATAGAGACAGAAAGTAGAATGGTGGTTGCCTAAGGCTGGTGAAGGGAAAAATGGGAGGAGTTATTTAATGGGCACAGAGTTGCAGTTTAGGATGAAAAGTTCTGGACATGGATAGCGGTTAGGGTTACACAGCAATGTAAATATACTTAATGTCACTGAGCAGTATATTTAAAAATTATTAAGATGGGGCAGGGCACAGTAGCTCCTGCCTATAATCCCAGCACTTTGGGAAGCTAAGGTGGGGGGATTGCTTGAGGCTAGGAATTTGAGACCAGCCTGGGCAACATAATGAGACCCTGTCTCTACAAAAAAAATTTTAAAAATTAAACAGGAGTAATGCATCTGTAGCCCAGCTACTCAGGAGGCAGAAGCTGGAGAATCACTTGAGCCCAGGAGTTCAAGGCTGCAGCAAGCTATGATCCCACCACTGCACTCCAGCCTGGGTGACAGAGCGAGACCTTTTCTCAAAAAAAAAAAAAAATATTAAGATGGTAAATTTTATGTTGTGTATATTTTACCACAAAAAAATCTAAATTAAAAAAGTTGAGTATTTAACAGTTGGTTTCAACTATGTGCAGAGCCAGAGGAAAATTGCTAGTTGATTTCCATCTTTACTAACTAGGGAATATAATTATGTGTTACAAAGAGGACCTATAGTATATATATTTTGAATATTTTATAACAGTAGCATTGAGAGTGCATTTACTTTGTGCCATAACCTTTTATAGATTCTTTAATCAGAAAGTATTTATTGAGTACTACATTTGTTTCCTATTGCTGCTGCAACAAATTACCACAAAGTAGCTTAAAACAATACAGATTTGTTATCTTACAGCTCTGGAGTTCAGAAGTCTAAAGTGGGTCTAAATGGATTAAAAATGTGATGTCAGCAGGGCTATATTCATTCTTGGAGCTCTAGGGAAGAATTCATTTCCTTGCCTATTCCACCTTCCAGAGGTTGCCCGTATTCCTTGGATCACTGCCCCCTTCCTCCATCTTCAAAGCCAGCAATATCTCGCAGAGTTTCTCACTCTCTGGTTCTTCCTTTTCTGCCTCCCTCTTCCACATATAAGGACCCTTGTGATTACACTGGGTCCACCTGTGTAATCCAGGGTATTCTCCCCATCTCTGGGTCATTTGATTAGCAGCCTTAATTCCATCTGCAACCTTAATTCTCTTATGCCATGTAACCTAACATATTCACAGGTTCCAGGGGAAGATATCTTTGGAAGGGCAATATTCTGTCTACTACATTACAGACTCAGCTTGTAATGTCTGCCTGGAAGGGGGTACAAATCAAATGAAAAATACAGTCAGCAACCTAAGAGGACATAGATTCCACAGAAGAAAAGAAAAAAACATCAAATATAAGCAAATACATTTAACAGAGATGCCAGACTTTATGGTACTTCCAATGCAACAGAACATCAGAGGAGAGTGACATCATTCTCAGCCACGGTAGTCATAAAAATCTTCTTGAAACAAGTGAAGCTTGGAGCAGAACTTTAAGAGTAGGCAG
>NW_012155284.1:17031195-17032533 GCF_000956105.1 Propithecus coquereli
ACATAAGTTTTCAACTCATTTGGGTAAATATCAATGAATGATATTCCATAGCTTGGACATACCACAGTTTATTTATATTAATACATTCACTTACTGAACAACATTTTGGTCACTTCCCAGTTTGGGTAATTATGAATAAAACTTCTGCAAACATCTGTGAGCAGGTTTTTGTGTGGACATAAGTTTTCAACTCATTTGGGTAAATATCAAGGAACGTGATTGCTGGATTGTGTGGTAAGAGTATGTTTAGTTTTGTAAGAAACTGCCAAACTGTTTTCCAAAGTGTTGGAAACACTCCATGTTGCGTTCCCGTCCAGTGAATGACAGTTTCTGTTGCTCTACATCCTTGCCATTATTTGGTGGTCTCAGTGTTCTGGATTTTGGCCATTCTATAAGTATATAGTGTTATCTCCATTGTTTTAATTTGCAATCTTCTAATGACACATGGCGTTAAGCATATTTGCTTATTTGCCATCTGTATATCTTCTCTGGTGACATATCTTTTGTCTATTTTCTAATTGGACTATTTATTTCCTATTGCAGTTTTAAGAGTTCTTCGTATCTTTGGAACAACAGTCCTTTATCAGGTATGTCTTTTGCAAGTACTGTCTCTCAGTTTGTAGCTTGTCTTCTTATTCTCTTGACAATATCTTTTACAGAGAAGAAGTTTTTAATTTTAATGAAGTCCAGTTTGTCAATTATTTCTTTTGTTGATTGTGCTTTTGGTGCCATATGTAAAAAGCCATCATAACCAAGTTCATCTAGATTTTCTCCTATGTTATATGCTGGGAGTTTTATAGTTTTGCATTTTACATTTAGGGCTACAATTTATTTGGGGTTAATTTTCGTGAAAAATGTGGGATCTATATCTAGATTCATTCTTTTGCATGTGGATGTCCAGTTGTTCCAGCATCATTTGTAGAAAACATTATCTTTTCTCCATTGTATTGCCTTTGCTACTTTGTAAAAGATCAGTTGACTATATTTATGTGGATATACTTCTGGGCTCTCCATTTCTTCCACTGATCTGTCTATTCTTCTGTTATTTATTTTAAATTTTATTGAATTATAGTCAAAGATCACGGCCTATAAGATAGCAAATATATTTGTAGAAACTTGTTTTGTAGCCTGGAACATAATTTTGTATACATTTTATGTATGCTTTTAAAAATGTATTCTTTAATTATTGGGTTCAGAGTTTGACCAATAAATCTTAATTATTGTTTAAGATTTTTAAATCTTATTAATTTTCTTCTCAAGTGATTTATCAATGAGAGGTTTACTTAAAGCTTCCATTATTGTTGTGGAATGATCTTTTTGTGATTCTTTTGATACTTA
>NW_012155284.1:17033758-17035644 GCF_000956105.1 Propithecus coquereli
CTGGCTCACAAAGGATTAAGAAATTTCAGGGGGAAGTTATCATCAGTAGAGATGGCAGTTGAAAAAATACTTAAAGAATCAGTAGGTTTTGACTAAAGAGAGGAAGAAAGTGAAGGAAATTACTCAGAAGAAGGAATACATAGAGGATAATTAGAAACTAGCCATTTGGATATCACTTAAATAATTATAAACTAGGAAGAGGGAGATAAAGCTAAAAAATAGGGTGAGGTTTTAGAGTAAACATCCTTGAAGCCAACCTAAAGAACATAGATATTTTATCTGGAAAGCTATGAAGAGCTGTTGAAGGTTCTAGAATAATGAGGTGGCTTAACTGGCTATTTGTTTCGGGAAGACCAATCTGGTTCCAGAGATGTGATGAATTGAAGAAAAAAAGAGATGGAGAGGATGGAGGCCACTAAAAAGGCTATCCAAATTGTATTATCAAGAAATAATGAGAACCTGAATCACATAGAAGGGCAGCCTTAGGTTGAAAAGGGTAAGTCAATTAAAAGTGCTGTTGCAGAATTGAATTTCTATAGGAAATTTTTTGTTCCTTCAGTCCTTATAAGTCATCTGCCCATGTGTCTGGACTCTGGACTTCCCATCATATGAAAATAAGCCCTGACCTCTACTCTAAAACAGAAACAGGACTCTGGTTTGCCTACCTACCTCTGATTTATGGCCTTGCTCTGGTCTCTGAGAACGTTCAACCTTAAGTTTGTATTCCCTGAGTCACCCATACTCCAACAAGAGAGTGAATCATAAATAAGTTGGGAGGTGAAAAATAACCCAAAAACAGAAATGAGAGGAAGACAGGTGAGAATGATGAGAATAGAAAAAAGAAAATATTTTGGAGTTACAGTGACTGAATGTGCACCCCTAAAATTCATACATTGAAATCCTGACCCCCAAAGTGATATTAAGAAGTGGTACCTTTGGAAGGTAATTAAGTCATGAGGGTAAAGCCCTCACAAATGGGATTAATGCTCTTGTAAAAGGGTCCTCAGACAGCTCTCTCATCCTCTTTCCTCTGCGTCAGGCTATGAGAAGGCAGTCAGCGAAGTGGCAGAGGGTCCTTGCTAGAACCCAGAACTCAACCATATTGGCACCTGATCCCCACTCTCAGACTTCCAGCATCCGGCAATGGGAGAAATAAATTTTTGTTGTTTATATGCTACCAATCTACGACACTTTGTTACAGCAACCCAAGCAAGCTAAGATAGAAGTTTTGTGCATCTTGTATTTATCTGGGGACAAGATCTATGAACTTCTACATGGGTAAATTCGACCTTTTCCAAAAGATGCTGGGTGTCGAATTAATCCAACTTGCTGTGCCTATTTTAGTCAGGAGCCTTCTTTTAGGCAGGATTCACAGTCTGGAAAATGCCAATAAGTTTCAGAGATTGGATGTTTTCCATGATCACAGTAAGTTCTTTTTTAGTCATTAACACTTGACCGCAGAGTGCTAATCAGGATGTCCCACTTGTCCTCTCTGCAGGTAAGAGGAGTGTGATGCCAGAATAATTTGTAAACCAATTAGAATCTTCCAGCTTGGGATTACACAAATGGTGATATAGGAGGCCCTCTTTCTGTACAAGCCTTTCGGCAAACTTTCTGAAAATATTTTCAACATAATTGTAACAAAACATTCAAAAGGAATTCCTGCCTGTCAATGAAAATTGCTCGCAGAGTTTATTTGCTTAAAATTTAAAATTACTTCTACAGTAAACCTTTTTACCTAAACCACATGGTAATTTGAAAGATACAGACATAAACCTTAATCCAGTCAAGTATATTATACTTGATAGTTAACCAGAATAAATATTCATAATATCTATATGTTAAATTTATCATAAGATCATTTTTACTTCCTAGGGGAAAATCAT
>NW_012155284.1:17046489-17048621 GCF_000956105.1 Propithecus coquereli
AGATGGACTGAGTGCTTCTACAGTAAGCACATGGACATGCTGAGCACCATTTAAAAATATATAGTTGGGCTTAAAAGCAAAAAACTATAATCTCCAAGTGTGCTACACACAAGATGAGAACTGGGAGCTAAAAAAAAGTGGGAGTTAAGATTTATTATACTGATGAAAAAAAGGCCCCAGGCCAAGAATTTGAACCCCTATGTAAATCTTAGACCCAATGAAGAGTTGTCCCCACCAGGGAATGGGGGACTTGAGAAAAACAATAAGAAACCCAGGCAAAGAAGCTGAAAGCACTTCACTTGCCCTGGTTTGTAGGGGGACAAGAGTCATCCTCAGAGAATCAGTACTCAAAGTCTGTCCTCCATTGTGGGTAGGACTAAATTCATACCACCTCATGTGAAGAAACCCTGAGTTAAGAATTGCCTTAAAAACTAGTTCAAACAACAAAAGTGTACTCTAAATGCTGCATTACATATGAAATTCTATAACATGGTAATAGAAATCATATCTATGGTTGTGTCTGGGAGTGGGGCTTGACCAAAAGGGGCACAAGGGAATTTGTGAGCATGATAGAAATGCTTCACAACTTGATAAGGGGGTGGCCAGCATGTGTGTTTACATTTATCAAAACTGATTGAACAAGACACTTACGATCTGAGCATTTCACTATATGTATTAAGGTTGTTAAATATGAAATGTCCAATTTAAAATCAAAAGTTTAGTTTATTATATCTCAAACAAGAAGCAGTACAATTAATCAAAGTATGCACCTAAATTATCGGCACAGGTTTGCCATCTTAACAGTAGCTTGCTCATGCCACCAGCAAAGAAGGCTGGAGAGCAAGTGACAATGAAATTGTGAAAGGCATTTTCCACAGCTTGTTGAGAATTAAATATTTTTGCTTGTAACAAGTGTTCCAAAGCCTAGAAGAAGTGGTAGTTAGTTGGTGCAATGTCTGGTTAATACAGTGGATAATAGAGAGTTGCCACATCCAGCTTCCATAGTTTGAGCAGTGTTATTTTTTGCATAATGTAGTCTTGCAAGAGGATTGACCAATCTTGGCTGCTTAATTGCAAGCACCCTCCTCATTTTGTCCAATTGGTTTCAGTAGACATTTTCTGTAATTGATTGACCACATTTCTTGAAGCTGTAATGGATAATATCAGTGATGGACCACCAAACAGACACCATTAGCTTTTTTTGATGAATATTCAACTTTGGATTGTATTTCAGCACTTCATCTTTATCCAACCATTGTGCCAAATGCTTGCAATTGTCAAAAAGAATCCATTTTTCATCACATGTAACAATGCAGTGTAGAAATGATTTGCCTTTATGTCATCACAGCAAAGAAAGGCAAGCTTCTTAATTTCTCTTCTGAGGTTCATTTAATTCATGCAGTACCCCTCAATATCCAGCTTCTTTACCTCTTGATTTCTTTCAGATGGTACAATATTGTTGGCATAGTAACACCAAACCTTGCTGCTAATTCATGTGTAGGTTGAGATGGATTCTCTTCCACTACAGCTTTCAGCTCATCATTATCCACCTTGCTCTCAGGTCACCCATGTGGCTCATTTTCAAGATTAAAAATCACCAGAAAGGAACTTCTCAAACCATCGACATGTGTGTGTTCATTAGCCACATCCTTCCCAAACATCTTGCTGATATTTTGAGCTATCTGTGCGTTGCATTGGTTCCACAACAGAACTCATATTCAAAAATAACAGGAATTTTTGACTTATCCATGGTTTCACAAAAATTGCTCTAAAAAAATTTTTGAAAGATAATCACAAGCCAAAACATGTGTTTGAAAGAATGAGGATGTACCTTCACAATAAAAAAAGTGTGGTGTCAAAGTGCAATATCAGAGATATCAACTGACAAACTTACTACTTAAGGAAATCAGACATTCCATACTTAATAACCTAATAAATTACAACTCAGTTTTTAAAGCTGAAATTAAAAAATCCTGATCCAGAGGAAAACCTATATAAGATTCCTGCCAAGGTATTGCTAATCTGCCCCCATAGGAAAACCCCTACAACCCCAGAACATGTGTGAGAAATTGGTATTTTCCCTTCCTGAGCTTGTGGAAGCTGGATTGTGGGCAAGGGATCTAAGTGGAGCC
>NW_012155284.1:17048671-17050481 GCF_000956105.1 Propithecus coquereli
ACAGCTTTATTTTTTTTTATTTCAAAATACGAAGAAGGTACAAATGTTTCAGGTTACATGGATCATTTTTGTAATGCTTGAGTCCTGGCTATAAGTGTGCCCATCACCCAAGGGGTAGTCTATTTCTTATGTACAACACTTCTTAAAACTCCCTTTCCTTATCTGTTCTCTCAATTATGCTTGTTCACAGCAGGTACCCTCCCATTTCTTTTTTCCATTTCTACAAATCTCCCAAATATCCCCTCAAACCCTAACCCCAGTAGAATCACTCCTTTCATTTTGCCTATCTAGTCTATTATTGTCTGCCAGTAACTCTATTCTTTCCATTGTAAATTTAGCTAAACTTTTCGGTTTCTTCAGTGTTTCTCTCTTAGCCCAATACTTCCATTTAACAATTCCCAGCCCACTACTAAATGTGTCTGAGTAACAAAGTTTCTTTCCTCTTAGAAGTGTACTGAAAGAGAACAGCAATATTGATTTTTCTTTAGTACCATAACTAGCATGTTTCTCATGCCAAGAACAGATTGCCTTTATTATAACTCAAAGAGTACAGTTTAGAAAACAATGATGTAGACGTAACACTGCCCATGGAAGAATTAAAGAACTCATGAATGTATTTAAAATGGCTCTCATAAGAATGAAGGATGAATGGTACATGGAATATAAACCTGTGATAATAGAAAACATTTAAATTTTAAAACTACCATATCTTTGCTAGACTTTCACTTCGAGAAAAATGAAGTAGAAATACTTTTCCCCAATTCACCTCATAACTACAACTAAAAACTCTAGACATTATATATGAAACAAACATATGAAGATTCTGAAAGGTGGAGAGAAGGCGGCAGACTGACTAGGGAATTTGAGATCCAAGGAACAACAGGGAACAGGGAGGTGAGTTCTCTGTTGTTTTTTGGGTTTTTTTTGTTTGTTTGTTTTTTTATTTTTCTTCACAGATCCCAGACTTGGAGCTAAAGAAGCCAGCAATCCAGTAATGCCAATGGGTACAGACTGAAAAAGTTCCAACAAAAGGCTGCTTCCTCTAGCCAAAGAATCAGGAATGGGGCAGCCTAGCAAGACAGAAAACTGTTAGACAATAACCACTCTACTCCAGCCAAACACACAGAGAAAACTATGGCTGCAACCCCACCTATACCAGCAAAGACCAAGTGGGGAGCCTAGACTTCTACCATCAAGAAGTTGTAACCAGGTGCCCCAAACTTCTCACCCTCAGCAGGTAATGTTAGAGAAGGAAGCCAGTATTTCATCCCTCCAAGTGATAATAATCCCCTTATCCCCATGGTGTCAATGGAGACCACTATGGAAGCCTGGACTTCCCACAAACACACAGGGGTGGTATCAAAAGAAACCCAGTGAAGAGTCAAAACTTTCATCACCTCCTAGTGTTAATAAGGCCATCCCCCCCACCATGGTGTCAGTGGAGCAAAAAGTCATTCCTACCCCCCTCCCCAGCCATAGAGGAATGAGTAGAGGCCTGGTAGAGAACCAGAACTCCATCCTCAACCCCGGAGTGGTGAGGAGCCCCCCTCCAACCCAAAATGTCAAAAATGCCAAGTGGGGAACCTGAACTTCTACCCCCATCTTGAAGTAATGAGGCAATGTTCTTGTCTTCCCATGACAGAATGGTATCAAAAGATCCAGCTAAACAGGAGCTTTCCAAAGTTAATAACACAATACTCAAAATGTCCAAGCTTCAGTGGAAAATCACATCATACCAAGAATCAAGAAGAGCTCAAATTAAATGGAAAAAGACAATCAATAGATACCAACACTAAGATGACAGAGATGT
>NW_012155284.1:17051886-17053436 GCF_000956105.1 Propithecus coquereli
CTAAAATTCACCAATTAAAAGAGAGATTGAAAAGTGGTTTAAAAATATGATCCAACTTTATGCAGTCTATAAGAAACTCAGTCAAATCTAACAAGCAAGCTGAAATTAATAGGATGAAAAAAGATACATAATGAAAACATTAATCCAGAGAAAAATCAGACACTGAAAGCACAACAAAAGAAAATATAGATAAATAGGGCTAAATCAAAATTAAAAACTTCTGTGCATTAAAGTAAATCATCAACAGAGTGAAAGGCAACCCAGAGAATGGGAGAGAATATTTACAAATTGTATATCTGATAAGAGGTTAATATCCAGAATATATAAAGATCTACAACTCAACAATAAAAACAAATGAACAACCCAAATAAAAAATAGTCAAAGGACTTGAATGACATTTCTATAAAGAAGATATACAAATGACCAATAAATACATGGAAAGATGCTCAGCATCACTAATCAGTAGGGAAATGTGAATCAAACCATAATGAAATACCACCTCACACCTATTAGGATGGGTACAATCAAAGAAACAGGAAATAACAAGTGCTGATGAGGATGTGGACAAATTCTAACAATTTCTGGAACATTCAGATTCCTACCCTCTGCTGCTGCCTCTCCTTTTGCCACTTAAGTCTCAGATGGCAATCCCAATCACATTTCTCATCTCTCTCCTCCAATGCCTCAGCAAGAAGCCAGTGCTGTCCCCCGGTGAGGCTGCAGAGGAGGCTTACAGGAAGATGCACAGGCTGGGCACCGAAACCTGTGATGTGACCAGGCCCTGCTGTGCTCTTTACCCAAGCAGAAAGCAGTTTTCTTCCCCACTTGTATAGTACACTCTGTGACATCTGCCCCAAAACTATGTTCTCTTGTGAACATAATTTCTTATAGCAATTTCTCCTAAGCAACTTTTTCAGATTTCACTCCCTCCCTGGTTTTGCTTAGACCCAGGGAAGATGATATGAATGATGGTCTATTCAGTATTGCCCAGTTCCTCTGATGCTAGCCTGTTGCCCTTCACCCAAACTTGAACTTTTCTGGTCTCTTGCCTTGAGATGAGCATTCATGCAAGTAGATCACTGACAACTTCACCCTCCCAGCATGAAGTTCAGCATGCCCAAAAAATGTCCAAATCCCAGCATGAACACAATTTAGACCTTTGTGCTAATATGGGACCCCTGCTACCTTGGCATCTTAAGAAAATTAGAGAAAATAAAATCCCAATTTGTGATTTTTGGTTATTTATTGGATATTCTGTACAGATTATCAGAACAAACAAGCAAATTATCAAAGCAATTTCCTTCAATGAATGCCTCAGTGCCAAAAGCAGCCAACAGGGACTTCTCGATAAGATGGACTGAGTGCTCCTACAGTAAGCACATGGACATGCTGAGCACCATTTAAAAATATATAGTTGGGCTTAAAAGCAAAAAACTATAATCTCCAAGTGTGCTACACACAAGATGAGAACTGGGAGCTAAAAAAAAGTGGGAGTTAAGATTTATTATACTGATGAAAAAAAGGCCCCAGGCCAAGGATTTGAACCCCTA
>NW_012155284.1:17057306-17064111 GCF_000956105.1 Propithecus coquereli
AAGGCAAGGGTGCCATTTTCACCACTTCTATTTAACATACTGTTGGAAGTCCTAGCCAGAGCAATCAGGCAAGAGAAAAAAATAAAGTGTATCCAAATTGGAAAAGAAGAGGTCAAACTATTGCTTTTTGCTGATAATATGATGTTCTCTCTAGAAAACCCCAAAGACTCCACAAGAGACTCCTAGAATTGATAAACAAATAAATAAATTAAGCAAAGTCTCAGGGTACAAAATCTAAGTACACAAATCAGTAGCATTTCTACAAACCAATAACAGTCAAGCTGAGAGTCAAATCAAAGACTCAATACCATACACAATAGCCACAAAGAAAAAAATTGCCTAGGAATATACTTAACCAAAGGGAGTAAAAGATCTCTATAAAGAGAACTATGAAACACTAAGGAAAGAAACTGCAGATGACATAAACAAATGGAAATACATATCATGCTCATGGACTGGTAGAATCAACTTCAATAAAATGTCCATACTACCCAAAGTGATTTACAGATTCAATGTAATCCCCATCAAAATACCAATGTCATATTTCATAGCTCTAGAAAAAATAATTCTGTACTTCATTTAGAACCATAAAAGAGCCTGAATAGCCAAAGCAATCTTAAGCAAAAGAACAAATCTGTAGGCATCACATTACCAGACTTCAAACTATACTGTAAGGCTATAGTAACCAAAACAACATGATATCAGAATAAAAATAGAGACATAGACCAAGGAAACAGAATAAATAACCCAGATATAAAACCATCCACATATAGCCAACTGATCTTTGACAAAGCAGACAACAATATACACTGGGGAAAATAATCCCTAT
Organism: Propithecus coquereli; assembly: GCF_000956105.1. Lineage (NCBI taxonomy): Eukaryota > Metazoa > Chordata > Mammalia > Primates > Indriidae > Propithecus > Propithecus coquereli. Next base: position 17,058,136 of record NW_012155284.1, read on the forward strand.
TCAATAACTTGTGCTGGGAAAATTGGATAGACACATGCAGAAGATTGAAACAGGATCCATATACCTCACCACTCACAAAAATTAATTCAAGGTGGATAAAAGACTTAAATGTAAGGCATGAAGCCATAAGAATTCTAGAAGAAAATGCTGGATGGAAAAATTCTTCAGATATCGGCCTAGGCAAAGAATTTCTGAAAAAGACCCCAATGTCAATCACAGCAACAACAAAAATAACTAAGTGAAACTTGATTAAATTGAAAAGCTTCTGCACAGCTAAGGAAATAATCAACAGAGCAAATAGACAACCTACAGAATGGGAGAAAATATTTTCAAGGTATACATCTGAAAAAAGTGCTAAGAATCTACAAAGAATTCAAGCAAATCATCAAGAAAAAAACAAACGAACCCATTAAATATTGGGCAAAAGACATGAACAGAAGCTTTTCAAAAGAAGATAGACAAATGGACAACAAATATATGAAAAAATGTGCAACATCACTAACCATCAGGATAAAGCAAATTAAAACCACAATGAGATATCACTTTACCCCAGTTAGAATGGCTTTTATTAAATTGTCCAAAAACAATAGATGCTGGCATGGATGCAGAGAGAAAGGAACACTTATACACTGTTGGTGGGACTGCAAATTAGCACAACGTCTATGGAAAGCAGTATAGAGATTCCTCAAGGCACTAAAAGTAGACCTACCATTTGATCCAGCAATGCCATTACTGGGTATTTACTCAAAGGAAAAAAATTCATTTTATCAAAAAGACACCTGCACTCGAATGTTTATTGCAGCACAATTTACAATTGCAAAGATATGGAATCAACAGGAGGATCACTTGAGCCCATCGATTCATGAGTGGATTAACAAAATGTGGTATATATATGCTATGGAATACAGCCATGAAGGAGGATGAATTAAGTCCTTTTGCAACAATTTGGATGGAACTGGAGACCACTATCCTAAATGAAGTATCTAAAGAATGGGAAAACAAACACCACATGTACTCACTATTAAATTGGAACTAACCAACGAGCACACATGTATACACAGGGAAGTAAAACCCAGTGGAAATCAAGCAAGGGGAAGGGGGAGGAGGGAATGGGCAAGAACCTACCTAACAGGTACAATGACAACTATCTGGCTGATGGGCACACTTATAACCCTGACTCAAGCATAAAAAAAGTGACCCATGTAACCAAAAACATTTGTATCCCTGTAAATATTTTGAAATAATTTTTAAAAATGTAAAAATATCAAATATTGCCAGAATTACCAAAATGTGACACAGAGACATGAAGCAAGCACATGCTGTTAGAAAACTGGCACTGATAGACTGGCTCAATGCAGGGTTGCCACAAAACTTCAATTTGTGAAAAACACAATATCTTCGAAGCACAACAAAGCAAAGTGCAATAAAATGAAGTATGCCTGCACCTCACCATCCACCCAGCAACATATTTCTATAGTTTGAAATACCTGCATTAGAGAATCCTTTAGGTTGAAAAACAAACTCTCCCAGAGGCTATAAAGGAAAAGATAGATCATATTGACCACATATTAATAAAATTTTATAACTTCCTGGCAGTAAACAAGTGTAACTTTTAATAAAAAGGACTGAGAGTTATGATGGGAAGCTGGGAAAGAAAGAGACTCCATTGTTATACTTTCCTGTACTTTTGAATATTTGACAATGTCCATTTATTTTTATTGTTAATAACTTTTTACAGTATTGATTCCTGCTGAAACTCACATCATCCTGATCACTCTTAACTACTTAGCATCCATTTCTTTATTAGATAAGGAACAATAGAGCATAGTAAATAAATATAACACATGAGCTTTAAAGCCAGATGGCCCCAGATTAAAATCCCATTGTTAGCCAGGCACAGTGGCTCACCCCCATAATCCTAGCACTTTAGGCAGCCAAGGTGAGAGGATCGCTTGATGTCAGGAGTTCGGGACCAGCCTGAGCAAGATCCCATCTCTTCTAAAAATAGAAAAATTAGCCAGGCATGGTGGTGTGTGCCTGTAGTAGCCCCAGCAACTTGGGAGACTGAGGCAGGAGAATTATTTGAGCCCAGGAGTTTGAGGTTGCAGTGAGCTATGATCACGCCACCGCGCTCTAACCCGGGCAACAGAGCAAGATCCTGTCTTAAAAAAACAAAAATCCTGATGTTGCAATCTACTTGTTTGTGAAACCTTAGTCAATTCACAACACCACTTTGGGCCTCAGCTTCCTCATGGTATAAAGAAAACAGAATTGTCATTTATAATCAGAGAAGCTTTCTAAGGAGGGCGGCTCCTCTGACATAAAAGCCCTCTTGTCCAGCCAGCCCTGGAGGAAGGATAAGAAGGAAAGCCAGAGATTGGAGCCTGTGAAGGGGTAGAGGGCTTCCTGTGTCATAGAATGAAGTAGCCCCTGAAAGTCCATCAAGGCAGGCTAGTCTAAAGGACTTTTAGAAATAGTAATATCTAACACGCAATTTCAATTTGTTTACAGTGCACAATGTGACCCATCCCCACAACCCTCACTAAAAGTTAGCTCCTCACAGTTCTTTTGGGATGCTTCTCAGGGTATAAGGTGTGGGGAAAGTTAAAGGCAAATATGCCAGATACCAAGGTTGGGTCATCACCAGGGAGGAAATAAAAAACAACCACAAGAACAGAGACTAGGAAGAAAGCAGAAGCAGGAAATCAGAGCCAGAGACAACTGCGAGAACATAAGGGCTCTGGGAATTCACAGATCTGGGGGAAGGCCTTGCACTTCCTCAAGCCATAGATGGAAGTTTACTCTGATTTTTAGCTAAATCTCTAGGGACTGGGAAAGTCCAGGTATTATCTGGAATGCATGTAAAATGGGATAATAATGCCTACTTCATAGGGCTTTTGTGAATGAGAGTGCATGTAAATAAACTATGCCTGGGATGTATAAATCCTCAAGAACTGGTAGCAATGGAAAAGAGGCAGCTTCAGGAGGAATGAGGACACATTAGGAGAGTTTTAAGAGGGACAGTGGTCAAAGCAGTAGGGACCTGGGTACTGACCCAGCCTGGTTAAGGGGCACCGTCAGTGCTCCTAGACAACCATGGGGGAAGCATGAGACTGGGCATAGGGATAGCAAATGAGAAAGGGAGACTCTGACAGTTATTAATACAATGCTTATTGCAAGTAACCAAAACTAACTGGAGCTAGCTTAGTAAGGAAGTTGATTATAAGGGATCATGGATCTCTCACAACACCCAAAGACAGCAAAGTATCTCTACTTCTATCTTTTCTCTCAGTTATATTCCTCTTCTTTTTCCCCCCAGTTATCAGTGGCCATGTTCCTGGCCTAGCAGGCTGAGGTGCTCTCCTGCTAGCTCTCAGCTCTCCTTCTGATTGGCTTGGCCTGAGTCACATGCTCCTGCTGGTCCAATCAGTGTCATGTACAAAATGGCTGCTGAGCTGCCTTCTACTGTAAGGGGGAAAGTTATGAGAACCATTGTGAGTTGGGGACACCTCACTACTTTAGGGATTCTTGATTTGCATCTAAGTTTTACCCACCACTGTTGTTTGTAAACATTATCAGGATTCCTTTGTATTTAAAACTGCAGAAACAATAAAGTTATTAGCCTAGTCCTTAATATTTTTCTTTTCTCATTTCCCTTTATTCTCATTGAATTTTGTAGATTGAATATAACATATAGATAGATAATTGCTTTCATATCTGCCTTCTCTCACTAGAACATACACTTCTTCCAAAAAAAGATTTTGTCTCATTTGCCTTTGTACATCTTACCACTTAGCACAAATGTTTCTTAAATGGATGACTTCATGAAGTAGACAGGTGGTGAAGACAACCTTCCTTACAGTTTTTCCTAGACTCAGACTTGGAGAGGCACATTTGAAGTAGAAAACTCTTGATATTTAGAGTCCATTTGTGTCCCATTTTAATAAAGTGCATTTATTAAGAATGCTTGGGAAGGTTTCCATTCACATACTCACATTCAACCGTGACTAACTGGCAGTGAATCAAAAGAAGATTACATTGTACAGGCAAACTGTTTTAACATGTTTTTAATCTTCCTTTGATTCTGAAAGCCTGTAGGATCTTATTAGTCCTCAAAGTCATATATTATGAACATGACTTGCATGGTTAAATGCTGGGGGAAGGGAGGGTATTTAAGATTTTTGTTTATTTTGTTTTGTTGGTACAAATCCTGGATAAAAGGGCACTTACTATGGCTTTATAGTCTAGATTCTACCCTATTGCCGTAAGAGCAAGGCAATTCATGACAAAAGATGACCTATCACAGAAGGTCATGCCCCATGTTTCCAGTCCACAAGTCCAAATCATCCGCCATCTTTGCCATGAAGCCTACCCGGGTCTGCAGCCACATCCTTTCCTTGTCCCCCCAGAGTACTACATTTGTTACCTCATGTGCTGCCATCCACCATTTCCTAGAGCTCTTTGTGTATATGTTCCACTGGGAGCTCCTGGGGTCATAAAACAAGATTTAACCTCTGCAATTCCTACAGCCCTCGGCACTCCCGTTTCAATAAATATTTCCCATATTACTGATGAATGATGAACCACCTCACTAATTCAGCTGTGACTTATCATAAGCATTGAAGAGCTATGTTACTATTTTGTAATTTTAAATCTTTGTAATGTTTTTGAGGCTTTCCTGTGTAAGGTAGAAAAGAAGCATTTTATATTAATGAGAAGAAAAGATGAAGGAAATAGACAGTGACAGGTGGCTAGAAAGCTAAACAGAAAGTCAAACAGATGATAACTTTCTACAATCTCAAAGCCCCCAGTGAGCATCACACAGCTGGCTCTGCGCTTTCTACAGCCCAGAGTTGGGGAGGAGGGATTTTTTTCCTCCATGCCTTCACCATCACTTACTCCCCACCAAATGATGGTTCACATAGGGGAGTGGGAAATGCTAAGCCATTTTGTATAAGTGTGGTCACGGACTCCATATGTCTACCCACCTCTCCATGCTAAGATTCAGAAACCATAGCAATAAATTCTTCATTAAGCACAGAGCCCTGAGAATCAGATTCCTCCCCATCCCCATTTCCTTTCTCTTTTCATTCTCTTGTATCAGCATTACTCACCAGGACCTAGGCCCCAGCAGATGCCAGCACTGCTCTAAGTCCTAGGGAAGGGCACAGGAGTTAACATTCCTATTCTGCATTCCCAGAGCTGCTTTTTTACTGATTGTAAACATTAGTAATTAAACAGACATTCCATAAGGACTCTTTTCCAGCTAGCCATTTCCATATGACACTCCAGATGACACATGTCAGCCCTGAGGGAAATATGACCAAGCAGATCCTCAGAGGTGTGGACGTCCAAGCTCAGCAGCCTCATCCAGACTCCCAGGGCTCGTATTTCTGAAAGCGTTCGGTTGCCTCTCACCACTCTGCCTGACTTCCACCTTTATGTGGAAGCCTTCCAGGGATAAGCTCCTATTATAATGAAGAAACTGCCACAGTGAAGAAAATTAGTTTTTGTTTCAAACATTTGTAAATCTCAAGAGCAAATTTTTTAAGTGGTGTTCTGATGTTGAGTACATCAGTATGAAACAGGGAATTGGAACCAGAGCAGGGTACTGCAACATTTGCCCCTCACGTTTTGGTTATTATGACACTGCTTATTAGTCAATCAGCCTCAGTGAGAAATTTGTCAGTTAATCACTCAAAGATCCTCTTAGACTTCCAAATGGCACACCAGTCTCTTTACTGAGTCATGGAAAGCTACCAATTACCAATTATGCCTCACCAAGGTCTTGAGGTTCATGACAGACAAGCATATTTCTTTCCTGGGTAATTTATGGGGTTAGGGAGATTTAAACAGGGTCAAAACAAGTGTGTCTGATATCCACTATGAAATCCAAACACAGTCTTCATGTGTCCCTTTTATTTCATTATGATGACAACAGGTGAGTACAGTATATGGAGCTGCAGCAGAGCAGTG
>NW_012155284.1:17064161-17064661 GCF_000956105.1 Propithecus coquereli
ATGGCACATGCCTGTAGTCCCAGCTACTCAGGAGGGTGAGGCAGGAGGATCCCTTGAGCCAGGAGTTTAAGGTTGCAGTGAGCTATGATGACACCACTGCACTCTACCCAAGGCAACGGAGTGAGACTATGTCCCAAAAAAACAAACAAACAAACAACCCCCGGCCCCAATAATACCCACAAAAAAAAAACAAACAAACACAGGCCCCCTCAGTATGATGTAAAATATTTAATTTTTATTAAGGAAATGAAAAAATAAAAACAAAAATAATCCACCAGGACCAAGTGGGCTTCATCCCAAGGATGCAAGAATGGTTCAATATACAGAAATCAATAAATGTGATTTATCACATAAACAGAAGCATAAACAAAGATCACATGATCATCTCAATGGATGCAGAAAAAGCATTTGACAAAATTCAGCATCTTTTCATAATAAAAACCCTCAAACGAGGCATAGAAGGAATATATCTCAAAATTATAAAAGCCATATATGGCAAA
>NW_012155284.1:17074723-17076974 GCF_000956105.1 Propithecus coquereli
CCCTTGCTTTTATGATATTAAAGTGTTCTTCAGACTCTCTCCTGATTCATGTCTTAATATAAGAATATTAACACTCTATTATATGTGCTACAAATATTTCCCCCAGTTTGTCTTTTGTCTTATCATGCTTTTGATTTCCACAGTTTAAATTTTTATTATTCAATTTGGTGTTCTTTTCCTTTTATGTTCTTCCTTTGGTTTAGCTTGTCTATCCTGAGGTCAGATTGTTGCCTAATACTTTTGTAAAATTGAAGAATTTATTTCAATAAATTACAAGAGGTAAGACTCTAACTTCATTTTTTTCCTAAAGAATTTACCATTTTCACCAAAATCAGAATCACCTTTGAATCTGTTGTTCCTCAAACTTTGTCAGTTGACTCTCCTTTCTCTTTATCTGATATGTCAGAAGTTTACTTGCACTTGGGCTTTTCCAAAATCAAATAAAGAATTCTTTTTCTTCAATCAAGCAAAACAGAGGTTTCATTTCACATAATAATCCACTGATTTTATAGGCATTCCTTCTCAGTTTTATCACCTTCACACATCTTTTTAATTATTGTCATTCAACCCTTTCCATGGATCCACAGGAATGAAATCATTTTCACATAACACATAACTGGTTTTATAGTAGTAACATGTTAACTAGTGGTTAACCTGGACTAGGCCCTCACTCCCTTATTCAGCTCTTGAGGATTTCCTGCTATAATTTTCAGAGTGAGTTATACTTGTAAATTCACCTGAATAAACATGTGCCAGGCAATGAGCTAGGAATGAGAAGAAAAAGGAAGCACAAAAACAGCTATTTTTCACCCATAAAGACTTTTCAATCAAGTTTACAGATACAAACATGTAAATAACTGTATCACTTATCTATTTTTGTATAACAAACTACCCCAAAACTTAGTCACTTAAAGCAACAATAAACACTTGTTGTCCCTCACAGTTTCTATGGGTCAGAAATTCTAGATCAGCTTGCCTGGGCACTTCTGTCGGGATCCCTTGTGACTTTGCTCTCAGATGTTGGCTAGGGCTATTACTCCTATGAAAGCTTTCCCGGACATGGAGAATCTACTTCTGAAGTGGCTAACTCACATGGCTGACAAGCTGGTGCTGGCTGTTGGTGAAAGGCTTCAGTTTCTCTACACATGGGCCCCTCTCTCCACAGGGATGCTTGAGCAACTGCAAAATATGGAGGCTGGCTTCTCTGGCAGTGAGCAATCCAAGAGAACAAGACAAACACTGCAATTCACTTTATGACCTAGCCTCCAAAATCACATATTGTCACCTCTACTGTACTATATTGGCTACACAGACCAGCCTTAATTCCATATGGAAGGATACTACATGAGGGTGTAAGTACCAGGAGGCAAAAATCACTGGGAGCCACCTTGAAGGATGGCTACCACAATAACCAACACAGATTAGGAGAAAATAAGCAGAAAATGGAAACAAGCAATTTTCCATTCTTTTTTTGCTTGTTTTTTGATTTGGAGATTTTTTAAATTTTTTTCTCACTCCTAAAATGATCAAAGCCACTCTTTGCTCACTCTCCTAAATTAACTCTTCTTCTTAAGCTTTTTGAGACTGGTGTCATCCAATCTGAGCTCCCTTCATTTATTTACTTCCATCTAAAAATTATTTAGTCAACTTATATACCCCTCCCTTCTATTCTCAATAACTATTCTGTCTAGTGGTCTCATGGCGCCATCCCCAGCCAACCACTGTAAAACCTGTCCCATAATCACCTCTTTCCTGCATCTTCAATGTCTGTGTCTTTACTGGCTCCTATTACTTTGTCTACAAATTTGCTCCATTTCCTTTAAACTGAAAATAGAAGTCTTCTAGGCCAAAACCTTATAACACACAACTCTACACCCATCATTTTCCTGCTTAGTAAAATTCACTGGTACCTTGTTGTCAACCAGTCAAGTGTTCTAAATCTGTCAAGCACAGCTTCTACCGTCTTTCATAATTTACTATTTTCATCTTACTCTGAATTTTAGCCAAACTGAGCCGGTTACTATTCTCTAGACATGTTGTAAATGAAAACACATTAAACTCAAAAATTGGAAAACCTAAGAGCAGCAAAAACTTGGGAAAAAAAGGTTTTTTAACAAGATGTCTAGGGGTAGGTGGTTCTAAACTTTGTTTAGCAGTTCAATGATATAAATGTCTCAGAATCTTTCCACTCTTCTACTCTGCCATACTCAGTGTGTTAGTATATCTTGTTCTCCTTGTGGTCAAAAAAAAA
>NW_012155284.1:17080510-17088216 GCF_000956105.1 Propithecus coquereli
CTATTATACATTGGACAGCACAAACCTAGCACCATTTTAAAAAAAAAAGCCTTAGAAGAATTTTTGTCAGAAAGTTGCTCTTTGGGCTGCATGCCAAAGAAAAGAATTTCATAAAATGAGGGTTAGGAAAAAAGAAAAAAAAAAAAACCCATTTCACCAGTCTATTCCTATCTTATTTTTCCTTAATCCAATTCTGGCATGAAATTCCAACGGGCTTAGATATGGTTCCATTATGGTTCAAGTTCATTGCTTTGGTGTGAACAATCTCACTCAAATTGCTTTGTTTCTCCAGTGTTGAAAACAACATAGTATGAAACTAGAGTCCTGGGACTCTGGCTGTATTTCCTGGTGTATGAAAAATTCAACTCACAATGAGACATTCAGTACCTGCAGTCTGGAGCCCACCTCCATCTCTAACAAGTCTTTGGAAAGCAAAAAAAAAAAAAAAAGGGATTAGTTTGAGCATTCACTTCTGAGAAACCTTTGGATACTGCAAATCTACTCTTTCTTACCAACTGACTCTTTCCAAGCCAGCAGAGGTGAGAAATCTTGTGGTTACAGATCTATGTTGTCTCACTGCTCTTCACCCATTGTCCTCACTGCCTGAAATGACCATTGACCTGAGAAATAGAAGCAGCTCCCTTCTTGTAAAATGCTCTAGGACTGAAGCAATTATAGGGAAGTTTAATGGGAGTAGAGCAAGGAGACAAGAACATGAGGGAAATGTACATGCTTAGGTTGAGTCCAAAAAGCTATTTTTGTGCGTTTTTTTTATTTTTGCATTTAACCATCCTATTGCTACCATGTTAGAATAAACATCTTTTAGAAGAAATATCAATATTAATAATCTTTAAAAATTCGAAGGGTCATACTAACTCAACATAGTAGAGTATCAGCTACCAGAGGAGAGGAATCTTTGTTTTATTCTTACCCTCAGAGCTCAGTACCTAAGCCCATAGTCAGAATTCAACATTTGTTTAGCAAACAAAATTAACAAACAACTACATAGCTTCCCATGAAATAATCATAGAGCAGTGTTGGCACAACACAGAATTATGTTCCAAATCTACTATTCATTCTTTTTTCTCAACCAACATTTTTAAATATTCACTACATGTCAGTCACTCTCTTGGATGCTTGTATATAGGAATATCTAATAAACACAAAAAATACAGATGGAAAAAGAAATTTCTTTGTGACAGCCTATTTTGCAACAACAAAAAAAATCTTTATATCATTTAAAAGATCTGCTTGACTTTTATTTTCACTTTATTCTCAAATATGGTATGAAATACTAACATGCAACTTAATCAGAAGCCAGATTCCATCAAACTCTTAAAATCTTACAGTTTCCATCAATAGAAATAAACATTCCTCCTACAAAAAAAGTGCTATGGATTTGACTATCTAGTTTTATTTATCTTGCCCTAATTAGGCATTTCATTTTAAGTCCCCTTTCCAAGTTCATATGGGAGTTTTCCTATAATTCCTTGCTTAGCCAAAGTGATACTTTTTTTTTCTATTTTGAGGCTTTTCAGACCAAATAATCATGGGCACACTTCCAAAATGTATAAGAATTAGAAAAAAGAGTTGATTGCTTAATTCTTGCTTCTGACTCGGAGCTTGTGTTAATTAGCTAAAGCTAGAGCCCTCAGCATGTTCTCAAGAGCTCCATGATCCACTGATTAGCAATGACAAGGCCATCTGGCCTTCCTGCAGCACACTGGAGAAAATCTCGCTCGGCATGAAAATCATGGATGCCTGTAACTTAGAACGAGTCAAGTGCTGCCGCCACATTTGAAGGGATGGTATCTGACTACAATATGAGGCCTGTCCCAAAGGAAGCTAAGTCTGTGCACATCAATGCCATGATCTCAACAATACCCTTGCTTCATCATCTTCTCTTACCTACCCTTTAGTGATCATTCTCCTTAATTCCTCTTTTAATTTTTTTTATTCCTCCAGCAATTATTGCACTTAAATTAACAAACCTTGATTTAAGGCTTGTGTGCAACTTTTGGTTGATTTTAAACTAGCTATTCATAAAACGGTTGCCAACATGGAGACAATAAAAGAGCTGGAAATGTCAGAGGTATGCAGCTGGGAAGCCAGGACTTGGCATGTGGATGAGCCCAAGGTGAGCTGGGCTAGCTCTATCCTGCTCCCTCCATCCATGCAGCCTGGACCAGGAACTGAAGAAGAAATGAGGCATGAGGACAACAAACATTCCAGGGAAGAGGGATTGGTCAGGTGTCCACTGGTGTATCCTGATGTAATCGGCAGCACATACTCATCGAAGTGCTGAAGACAGCTAGCACTCTTGGCTTCTCTGAGCCAGTGATTTCCGGCCAATGTTTCCAGGGTACTTTTATTCCAGGAGAACCACGTAACAATATAACCCTCAGTCATTAGACCATGTATCAAGCTTGGGGTTCACTACAACATTGCCTGAGGAGCTCTGGATCCAAGAGCACTGTCTTTGTAAACTCCACCCATCAACTGAGGCCACACCTAGACTAAGGACTGATGACAATAAAGGACAAGTAAAAACTGGACTTCCCTGGAGAAAAATCTATTTGATGAAGCTTTACAGAGTATTCCTTTGTAACCTGATGGATGATATTTTCAATGCAGGCAGGCAAAACATTGAAATAGCTGAATAGGTGAGCATTGTATACCTGATTCATTAAATATACGCACTGGTAAATATGTGGTATGAGTTGTAATGTGCGTCGACTCTCCCTCTGGATCTCAGGTATTGCCTCTCGTGTGTATTCACCGTGAGTTCCACAAGTCTGACATTCCCAGTGAGTTAGGTAGCCTTTCTGTTGTGTTATTTAAAGTTTGCCTCTTTTAAGTTGCCCACATTTCTTTAAGACAGTGAGCTTCTCAATGCTGAGTTGTTTTAGTTGAGTGTTTTTGTGCAGTTAGTATTTTAATTTGGCCTAATACATTCCCTTGGAGTTAAACAGTCTGGACAGGTCTGAGAAAGTGTAAATACCCACAGATTCTTCCACTTCAGGCTCTTTGTCAACTGAATGGTCTTGGATGATCCAGCACAAACATTATATACTCCAGTAGGTGAGAATAGACACACAAACACAAGAATCCCTTATTCTGATAGGAGGAACTCTGCACCTTATGTTACAAACTACATCTCACCAAGTTGGAAGAATTAGTCTTCCAAGGAAGTAGGATTAAAATTCATATTGGCAGACACTATTGCTCTTGAGTATAAAAAGTTCAACAGGTTTAGCTGTCACTTATCTGACAAGGTTCTATGTAAATTCGAATATTCCTCCAACCCTGTACATGTCATCTGTGATTTCTTATATTCAGTTTGGCAAGCTTCTATTCTCTGTAGAAATTCCTCTTGGTGTGTCAGTACCCATTCTCAATATTAAGTTTCTTCCTCAGGTCTTATGGCTCTATATAAGAAAATAAAGGGATGATTATATTGTTATTTTATAGCTTCTCTTCTATAAGGAGCCCAAAGCTCTGAACAAATATTTAGCCTGAATAGGGAAAAAATGAGTAAATTGCTCTTTGGAGAGGAACATTAATTTTTTTCAACTTTACGTGTCATTTAACAAATTATCTATTCTAAGGCACTAAGTGGCTCTCTAGTGGCCAGGCTGAATTAACAGCTCTACAAACAGCAATCCTTTTATTTATAATTTACTAATGGCATTCATTATATCATCATGCCAACTCTTTATAATTGTGACAAAGACAAACAAAATCAGCTCTACAAATAGACAAACAAACAGACCACCTGCCCATTGGTCTCACCAGCAAACCTGCAGGCAATTCACCCTTTCTACTTGAAATAAGAGTCCATAAAGTCATTCAGCAAATATGTATTTATTGAGGGCCTACTATGTGCCTCTTCTTCAGGAGTCACTGGGAAATACATACATAAACTGACAGAGTAGGATGACTTTTAGCTTTTTTTTTTTTTTCCATACACTAACTAATTGACAGGAGAGTTTGACCCTAACAAACAAAGCATGGTGTAAGTAGAAAGGAGCTAGCATCATGAAATGCCTCCTAATGGTCTTATACCTTTGGTGAATAATCTTAAGTATTACAACAACCAAGTGAGAAATAAATTAGAATATGTGTACAATTTTATAATTAAAAAACTTCGACTCTGAAAGGTTAAACATAATTTGCCTAAAGACACACAGATGGTACAATCTGAATTAACTTATATCTCTCTCACTTTGGAGCAAGCCTGAGCATTAACTGTGTCCAAACTACATGTGAATTAATAATAGGATACATATGCTAAACAAAATGATGTAATTTTTGGCTTCATCGATTAAAAGTATATTGTTCAGATTAGGGAAATACAGTGTTTGAATCATGGGAGTTTTTAGTCCTTTCATCCTTGAGATTGACGAGCACAGCATATCTGGAATATATATTCAATTTTAAGCATCAAATCAATTTTAAGGGATTATGAGAAACTCAAAGTGTGCAGGAAATGGGAAAAAGAAGGAAGAGAGTTAGGAACACTTCATAGACAAACTATTGATGAAACTGGGAGATTCAGCCTGGGAAACAAAATGCTAAATACTCCTTTTTTTTTTTCCCTATTCAGGTTAAATATGTGTTCAGAGCTCTGGGCTCCTTGTCAGAGAGAAACTATAAAATAACAATATAATCATCCCTCTATTTTCTTATATAGAGCAGTAAGACCTGAGGAAGTTTCCTGTTAGGAGTTGGGCCACACAGCAGGAGGTGAGCATCAGGCGAGGGAGAGAAGTTTCGTATGTATTTACAGCTGTTCCCCATCACTCCCATCACTGCCTGAGCTCCACCTCTCCTCCCCCACCCCACCCCCACCCCAGTCCATGGAAAAATTGATTTCAATGAAACCAGTCCCTGGTGCCAAAAAGGTTTGGGACTGCTGCTATAAGGGATTGTACAATAGCTGTCTGCAAATACCTGAAGACTTCTGTCTCAGTCCATTTTATGCTATTATAACAGAATACCTGAGACTGTGTAATTTGTAAAGAACAGAGATATATTTCTTCTAGTTCTGGGGTCTGGGAAGTCCAATATCAAGGTGCCAGCATCTGGCAAGGGCCTTCTTGCTCCCTCATCCCATGGTAGAAGAGGGTGAGAGAGGGCAGGGGAGCAAGTGGGGACCAGGCTAGCTTTTATAACAAATCCACTCCCACAACAGTGACATTAATCCACATGACCTGAACACCTTTTAAAGGTCTCACCTCTCAATACTGTTGCATTGGGACTAAGTTCCAATACATGAACTTCGGGGGACACATTCAAATTAAAGCAACTGCCATGTAAAAAGGAGAGAGGGAAGCACAGGTTTGTTCTTTGTGGCTCCAGAAGACAAACTAGGAAACTGGACAAACTGGAAAAACAGAATGACCTTCCTCACAATCCCTGTGTAGCAATTTAGGTATGAATTGTTGAGCGCCTAGAAAGATGATAGTCATGAGCCTAGAAAAGAACAGGTGAACACGAGAGACATTTACGAGAGGCACCATCGGGAACTGATGACTGAGTAGATGAGAGCAGTCACTAAGGACCCCAATATTTTGCATCCCAGAGCACCTCCGTGGAGGTAGAGACACCAGCCATGCCAACCTGCTCACAGCCACTTGCACTCTGCAGGGGACATCCCAGAGCAGCCGGCTAAAGCAGAGCTATTCTGAATGCACTGGCAGACAGGCAGACACACCTGGGGTTTTATGCTGACAGCTGTGAAATCCCCACCTCAGTGCTTTGCTCTTGGCTATCCACCTTGCCTGGGATGCCCTATACATTTCCATAGCCCGCAGCTCTACTTCATTCAGGCCTCTGCTTATGTGCCACCTCCTCGGAGACCTTCCTTGACCACTCAGTCCAATGTACACTCTCCCTTTATTTACATGCTTTGTTTTTATAGCCCATATGATTAACTGTTTGATACTATATAAATGTTTTCCTATCTCCTTCGCTCGAATGTCAATTCCATGGGGCAGAAACATTGTGTTCCCTGATATATCCCCTGTGCCTAGAACAGTGTGATACATAGTCGACTTTCAAGGAATTGTTGTAAAATAGATGAATTTTCTCCAACTGTAACTTACATCACTTCATGGCAAATATTTTCATAATACTGCCTCATGGTCCAAAATTTATTTGGGCTAGGTCATCATTTCTGCTACAGATCCATATTTTCATGTAACAACACAACCTTGAAAATGAGAATGTCCATGAACCCACAGCCCCAAATCTAGCATTTGGTTTTTCAGTACTACACCAAGGGACTGTCATTAACTTGAATTTTCAAGTTGAATTTTCAAGTCAAGTTCAATTTTCATGTCATTTCTTGAATTTTCAACCAATTCAACATACAAATTAATTTTGTCATATTAGAATGTTATATCTCAAATAAAAGAATATCCATGTTACCATTTTTCATTTATATAGGATTAAATGAAAAACAAAAACTAGCAATTTTGGATTTCAAATTCAAATTTTGAAATTTGAAGATTCAAAGAGTATTTTTAAAAATCATTGTTTATTGAGCCCCTTATACTTAGCAATCCCTACATTAGCTAAGAAGATGCCATTTGCCCATTCAAAATCAAATAAATAAAGTATATTTGCTTGCATACATCCCTCAAACTGAAAAGAGTAGATAACTATTTTCCTCTGCATATCTTTTCTCCTTCAAATAGTTGTCAATGGTTTTGTCCCTGAAAGATAGAACAGATCAGAGAAAGATGCCAGCCGTATGTTTAACGAAAGGAACCCAGACGTGTGCTAGTCACAACTGCCACACAAAAACATTCACCCAAAGATGCTTTCTTACTTTTCTCCTATGTCCCAATTTAGAGAGAAAGTGTGCACTAAACCTGATTGTCCAGTAGATACAGAAACCTTCAGAGCATGCCCAGGTCTGACTCGCCACCCCCCTCACTCCTCACCTGCAGTCACCCTGCCTGAGCTGCCACCCTCTCTCACTTGATTGCTACCAGGCTTCCTGATCACTTTCCCTGCCTCCCACCTTGTGCCTTTCAACAATGAATCAAAGTGATCTTTCTAAAACAGAAGTCATATTGTGTCACCCTGCTGCTCAGAACCCTGCACCAGCTCCCAGGCACTCAGAGGGAAAGCCCTGGTCTTCCAACGCCCACAGACCCTTCCTCTTACTTCGAAGACCTCACCTCCTGTTCCTCCACCCTTGCTCACTCCATTCCAGGAGCAGGAGCCTCCTTGCTGTTCCCTGAACACACTCCTGCCTCAGGGCATCACATTAGCTGTTCCCGCTGCTCAGAAACCTTTTCCTCCAGGTAACAGCTGCCCAACTCCCTCGCCTTCTCCGTGACCTTGCTCAAACGTCATCTTCTCAGTAAGGCCTCCCCTAGACATCCTATTTTTATCACAACCTGCTCCCCATTCCCATCCCAGGACCCTCCTCCCAATCTTCATGAGCACACTCTGCTTCTCTCACCTTCGTACTATATATTTCACTTTTTTATGGTTTTATATATTGTCTGTCTCCCTCCCAGAGATCCCAAAGATCTTTGTTTTGTTCACTGATGTATTCAGAGAACCTAAAACAATGCCTGGCACATAGTAGAGGTTCAATAACTATTTGCGGAATTAATTAATTATTCTAATAATACAGCATGTGCTACTTATCAACCAATCAATAAGGATGTTTAGAACATTTAGTATGT
>NW_012155284.1:17090309-17092312 GCF_000956105.1 Propithecus coquereli
AAAATATCTATTTTAACTTAGCTTCATTAATGTCTTTCAAAAATTAAATGCACCCAATAAAAAACATACACAAATCGTCCCACCACAAGCCTTAAAACCTGTCAGCATTTTAATAACCAACAGATGAACATTTGACCAGTAAAGACTGATAAAGCTATAACTTAATGGCTGTTTCAAAAAGGATAAGTAATTACTACCTGAAGAAATCTACAGATTCAATGCAATCCCTATCAAAATACCAATGGCATTGTTCACAGAAAGAGAAAAAAGAATCCTAAAATTTATATGAAACCACAAAAGACCCAGAGTAGCCAAAGCCATCCTGAGCAAAAAGAAAAAAGCTGGAGGCATCACATTAGCTAACTTCAAATTATACTACAAAGCTATAGTAAACAAAACAGCAAGGTACTAGCATAAAAACAAGCACATAGTAGTGGAACAGAACAGAGAACCCAGAAATAAATCCACACACTTACAGTCAACTCATTTTCAACAAAAGTGCCAAGAATATACAGTGGAGAAAGGACAATCTCTTCAATAAATCATGCTGTGAAAACTGGATATCCACATGCAAGAAGAATGAAATTAAGCCCCTATCTCTTGCCATATACAAAAATCAAATCAAAATGGATTAAAGACAAATCTAAGACCTGGAACTTATGAAACTACTAGAAGAAAACATTGGGGAAATGATCTAGAACATTGGTCTGGGCAAAGATTTCTTGAGTAATACCTCCAAAGCATAGGCAACCAAAGCAAAATTGGACAAATGGAAACACATCAAGCTCAAAATCTTCTGCACAGCAAAGGATGCAATCAACAAAGTGGATAGCAAACTACCCATCTGGCAAGAGATTAATAACCAGAATATATAAGAAGCTCCAATAACTCAATAGAAAAAGATCAAATAATTTGATTTAAAAATAGGCAAAGGATCTGAGTAGACATTTCTCAAAAGACAACATACAAATGCCCAACAGGTGTATGAAAAAATGTTCAACATTAGTAATCATCAGAGAAATGCAAATCAAAACTACAATGAGATATCATCTTACCCCAGTTAAAACGGCTTTTATCAAAAAGATAGTCAATAGCAGATGCTGCTGAGGATGTGGAGAAAGGGGAACCCAGGTACACTGTTGGTAGGAATGTAAATTAGTACAGCCATCATGGAGAACAGTATGGAGGCTCCTCACAAAACTAAAAATAGAACTATCATATGATTCAGCAATCCCACTGCTGGGTATACATATCCAAAAGAAAGGAAATCAGTATATTGAAGAGATATCTGCACTCCCATGTTTATTGCAGCACTATTCACAATACACAAGATATGGAATCAACTTAAGCATCCATCAGTGCTAATCCTAACTCTAACCCCTAACCCATGTAACAACATGAATAAAACTGGAGGTCATTATGTTAAGTGAAATAAGCCAAGCACAGAAAGACAAATGTCATATGTTCTCACTCATATATAGAAGCTAAAAAGGTTTATCTCATGGAGATAGAGAGTAGAATGATGGTTACCAGAGGCCGGGAAGGGTAGTGGGTGGGGGAATGATCAATGGGTGTAAAAATACAGTTAGAAGGAATAAGATCTAGTGTTCAGTAGCACAGTAGGATGACTATAGTTAACAATAATTTATTGTATATTTCAAAATAACTAAAAGAGTGGTAATAGAATGTCCCTACCACAAAGAAATGATAAATGTTTAAGGTGATGGATATCCCAATTACCCTTATTTGATCATTACACATTGTGTGCTTGTATCAAAATATCACATGTACCACATAAATATGTGCAACTATTATGTATCCATAAAAATTGAAGAGAAAAAATAAAACTCCCCCAAGAAGGTTAGAAAGAGTATGCACATTCATAAAATTAAAAAATAAAAAAGAGAAGTATTAAAATAATAGCTTCATTCTTCCCTCTTTTAGTATGTTAATTCCAGCAGGCTGTCTGCATCCTTGGAAGCAAACAATTTTGGAATTGGTAC
>NW_012155284.1:17102139-17103373 GCF_000956105.1 Propithecus coquereli
GCCTCAGCCTCCCAAGTAACTGGGATTACAGGTGTGCACCACCATGCCTGGCTAGTATTTCTATTTTTCTGTAGAGCTAGGGTCTCACTCTTGCTCAGGCTGGTCTCGAACTCCTGACCTCAAGAGATCCTCAAAGTGATCTACAGATTCAATGCAATCCCTATTAAAATACCAACATCATTTTTCAAAGATCTAGAAAAAACAATTCTATGCTTTCTGTGGAACGAGAATAGACCCTGTATAGCAAAAGCAACCTTAAGAAAAAAGGACAAATTGGGAGGTATCAATTTATCAGACTTCAAGCTATACTACAAGGATATAGTCACCAAAACATCATGGTACTGGCACAAGAACAGAGACGTAGACCAGTGGAAAGAACTGAGAACCCAGATATAAAACTATCCTCATATTATCATCTGATCTTTGATAAAGCAGACAAAAAACATACACTAGGGAGAAGAATCCCTACTGAAGTAAATGGTCCTGGGAGAATTAGACAGCCACATGTAGAAGACTGAAAGAGGATCTGTACGTCTCACAAAAATTATCTCATATGGGTAACAGACTTACACTTAAGGCATGAAACCATAAGAATTCTAGAAGAAAATGTTGGAAAAACTCTTATAGACACTGGCCTAGGCAAAGAATCTATGAAGACCCCAAAAGCAATCACAGCAACAACAAAACTAAATAAATGGGACTTGATCAAATTAAAAAGCTTCTGCACAGCCAAAGAAACAATCATTAGAGTGAATAGACAACCTACAGAATGCGAGAAAATATTTGCATGCTATGTATCAGATAAAGGGCTAATAACTAGAATCTATAAAGAACTCAGGCAAATCAGCAAGAAAAAAATCAAACAACCCCATTAAAAAGTGGGCAAAAGACATGAACAGAAACTTTTCAAAGGAAGATAGACTAATGGCCAAGAAATATGCAAAAAATGCTCAACATCTCTAATCATCAGGGAAATGCAAATCAAAACCAGAATGTGATATCATTTAACTCCAGTGAGAATGGTTTTTATCAAAAAGTCCCAAAACAAATGTTGGCATGGATGCAGAGAGACAGGAACACTCATATACTGCTGGTGAGACTGCAAACTAGTACAACCTCTATGGAAAGTAGTATGGAGACAATCTCAAAGAGCTAAAAGTAGAACTACCATTTGACCCAGCAATCCCACTATTGGGTATTTACCCAAAGGAAAAAAAAGACATTCTATAAAAAA
>NW_012155284.1:17103423-17104613 GCF_000956105.1 Propithecus coquereli
TTCTAATAATACAGCATGTGCTACTTATCAACCAATCAATAAGGATGTTTAGAACATTTAGTATGTGTTCTATGTGATCCTGGGCACTATGGAGGATTTCTTTTTTCTTTTTTTTTTTTTTTTAGCATAAAGCATCTGCCCTCTGAAAATTTATAGTCTACTTGGGGAGACCACATGTACTCAGCAATGTCAAAGAGATTAAGTATGGAAAGTATTGATAAAGACTGTCGCCTGCACTAATGACTCTGTGCATTTTCATGCGTTATGTAGCAATTATTCACTGAGTATCTGCTATGAGCCAAGTACTGTGCTAGCCTGGAGACATGGGGGTGAGCAACATAGACATGGTCCCTACCTTCTGGGTACTTACATTCTGGTGAGGCAAACAATGAAGCAATAAATTAATAAATAAAATAATTATAGAAGTACCCTGAGGAAAGAAGCAAGATGTGTCATAGAAAACAACAGCAGCCACACCAATTACAATCACCAGATAAATGAAGGAAGGAAGGAAGCTAGCAGAATGAACATCCAGACCTCACCACTCCTCATCCTCCAGCCTCCTCCTGGTACTTGGATTGGGCCAACCCAAAGCCAGAGGCAAGAGAGCCTGGTAGCATGAAGCACACAGGGCTGGCAACTCATAGCAGGGTGAAGAAGATCTGGAGAGGCAAGCGTGTGTGTGTGTGAGCACACATGTGCGTGTGTGTGTATAAACACGCCCAAATATGCACAAAAGAGTCCCAGCGCCTCCTCAACATTTACTGATAGCTGTCACAGTCATTGCACAATGTCTTCCTTCTCTCTCTCCAGTGGGATAATCTGACTATATTTTCCCATGTGTACTTCTTTCACTAATAAACTTCACAGCATTGAAAATACCATAGTTATCCCTTCACTTCCATTAACTAAGTTCATGAACCTCAGCATAATTAACTTTCTTCATAAAAAAAAATTTTACCTTTCAGCTTTTTAGTCTTCTAAAGATCCCAATTTCTCCCCATATTTCTGAATATGTAAAATAAAATATTACATACAACTTTTATACCATGTATTAGTAGGTTGATAGTTTATTTGCATGAAAATGAACCTTTTCAAATTTGACTGGCATGCTAGGACTAGCCCATTTTTAAAGGTTTAAAAAAAAAAAAAACTAAGTGGCCCATGAAGGTAGATGCTTTAAAATACCC
>NW_012155284.1:17117398-17119176 GCF_000956105.1 Propithecus coquereli
CACTTAACACATCCTCCAAAAAAAAGTGATTCATGTACGTGTCTGTCTCCTCTAGCTGTGGGGCCCGGTGCCGGTATATAGTGAACAGCTAACACACATTTCTCAAGTTAAACTGTCTTCATTCTTTATTTTCTATCTTGGCAGCACGAAAGATCTAAAAACCTCAAAGCACTTACCTGGGACATCCTCTATTTTGGCCTTGGAGCGCATCATGGTGTTACGCTCACCACAACTGGGCGAAGTGATAAATCTTTGAAATATGAGACTTAGGTCAAACTGTGCACAGCGAAATCTTCCAGATTCTCTAGAGGCAGATTAATAATGCAGTCTTGGTGTTCCACCACTGCCACTGCTCAGCCCTTAAAATTCTGGCTCGAGTAGCAGGAGGTGTGAGCTCTCCAGCTGCTCTCCCAATACTGTACACGCCTCGCCTCCCCGCCAGGGGGCAGCCTAGCGAGCACTCCCGCAGACCAACCTGCAATTCCTGCCTCGGCTCTCACTGCCTGGGCAAATACAGTAACTTCAAATCCCTGTGTCTTGGTTTTCTCATCTGTAAAACAGGATAATAGTTCTTGTCTTATAGGACTCCTGGGAAGATTAAATGAAGTAACGTGTGTAAAGGGCTCGGCACAGTGTCTGGCACACAGTAACTGTGCGATAGTTGGAACCGCCCTGGAGCGTAGGGAGAAGCAGCCTTGCGCAGCTGACCTAGAGCGAGCTGGAGAAGATGGTGCGCTCATACTGGAGTCACTTCCAGGCTACACTGGTGTCACCCTGGGCTCTGGGGCTGAGGGCAGCGCTTCTCAAGCCATTCTATTGGAACAATACTAACGGTAAATAGACGCAAATGCATGCCCTGGGCCTGTTGGAAGCAGTCAAAATTCATTCTTACGTTTTGTGTTAAAATTTCACGTCTTTTTAATGTGCTCCCAAGCAAATTTGTTTTAATGTAAAAAATAATATTACCTCCTCCTAAATCTCTGAGGAATATGATCTCTAAGGAGATATGCTATGATTGTACTGATTTCATCTACCCCTTGGCACCTTCACCTCACACTTGGGGATAAATGTGCCTTGATTGCTACCCATGTGGAGTTGCCTTTCCACAAGCACAACTGATAGTGTGGGTTCACTTGGGATATTATGGCTTCTCCCTATTAACATATAAAACTCTGAGGCCCTGAGAAGCTAAAGGATGTCCTCTAAATCACAGTATGGGAAAAGATTGAACCAGGGACCAGCTCGCTGAGCTCAGCCTACCTTCCTTTCTGGTCATAAACATCATAACACAGAAAACAGTGCATTTGTGCACAAAATTTGAATAGCCATAGTACTAAAATGGTCTTAACAGAATCACAAGTGCCACAGGCATCCTAAGGCGAAAGTATATCTTAATGTCATCACATTTAAGATAAATGCCTATTTACCAACTACAGGTAGATAAATATAAGAAATAAATGTAATAAGTAAACAAGTAAGTGTACTTCAATGGCTTAATTTGAGAAGGAGGATGAAGAGTTTGCATTTGAAGACTTCTTAAAAGTCATGTTAGCCAAAGTTGTGTTTAGATAAGAAATGGTATTTACAGATTGGGGTAGTCTGCACTGACCATGGCTGTTTCTTACGAAACAGAAAGATGCAGATTCTGACTAGTTCATACCCTTTAGATACAAGGAATAATTGATAAATACTGCAATAGCTGTAGGGAAATTAGACTCTCTCAATATTAATATACAGAATGACAATACTACATGTATACATTTTGAAAAAAGAATATA
>NW_012155284.1:17119226-17119861 GCF_000956105.1 Propithecus coquereli
CTCAGAAATTAAAGACAAAGCTAAAGCCCACCTCAGGCTCAATAATAATATCTAACATTTATTGCACACTTACTATATGTCAGAAGTTATGCTAACTACTTTAAAATATGTTATTTAATCCTCACGACCTAGGAAATACATACTATCATTATGCCTATTTTATAATTAAACTGAGACAAGGAAAAGCTAGGTATCTTCCTCAGGGTCAAACAGATGGGTGGTAAGAATTGGATTCAAATAGCCCAATCCACAGTCTACCAGGAAGCAAAGCATCTGTCCATAGTCCATGGGGTCCACACACACTCCTAAGCCATCTTCCCACACCTAGATACTTGAAGGACATAGAACCCTGAGTATACTTATTGGCCATCCCGTAATAATAATAGAAAAGTATGTTATAAAGAGGTGATGTTAAGTGAAAAAAAAGCAAGTTATAGGACAACTGATAACATTATGATTCCATTTATATAAAAACAAAGATGTTTATAAGATAAATAGGTCTATAATTATAGATAATAGACAAATATATGATACACAGATGCCAATGTGACTATAAATAAGTATATTTAAAGTTATAGATAATGTCTAGAAAGATAAAAGAAAAATCTGTCAATACAGAGTTGCATCAAAAGAGC
>NW_012155284.1:17124326-17125925 GCF_000956105.1 Propithecus coquereli
CCACACTAAAGCAGCCTGGAAACAGGCTTTGCTCAGACTTCCTGGCTTCAGGAACAGAAGCATCTACAGTCCAAGTAAATGACCTTATCCCACCCACTTACCCCTCCTCCATATGCACCTCCAAAAAATAAAAAGCAACCCATGTCACAACTAGCAGTGATGAGCTGACTCAACCCAATAGATGGTTTTTGTTTGGCTTGCAGAGTTTAAAAAGAAAAAAAAAAAACTGGGGGTGGGGGTGTTGCTAGTACTTAAAATGGAGAGATTTCACATAAAATCCAGAGCTCTGGCTCTGGTTAAAAATTTAAGAGATTTGGTAACACCAAGCCAGCATGCCCCATGGAAATAGGTAATGGCACCTCTTTTAGGGGAGTGTATGCTCTCCAATTTGCTACAGTCCCCACCACTCCCTATTCTGACACCCAGCCACCACACTCATTTACATTAGCTGCCTGGCACTAGTAGGTATTTGAGTGTCCAGAGCCTACTGGAAGGTCATTAAGAATAGCCAGTCAGATGTGACAACCAAGAGTCAGTAACAACCAATATGCCTATTAACCAAAATTGAAAACATAATAGCAGAGAACCTAATCATTGAAAGGAAAAAACCCTGGGCTAGCTGTTGAAAGGTATGAGTTTCCTTCCTAGGACCACTACTGTGTGACATTAGGCAAGTTACTTATCTTTTCTAAATTCCAGTGTCCTTAAATAGGAAGTGGGGATGATAATGCCAGTGTAATAGTGTATGTTATGCAACATAATTTGTGTTATTTTAAAGTCTTTTGTAAAGTAGAATAAGGTAAATATGGATTATAATACTGAATTACTGTAAGCAATAGTTGACACAATAAACGAAAAAGTTATAGTATAGATGTTTTAATATTCTCACAAAAATATTGTAATTCATTGACCTGCTAATAATTTTGCATTATTCTCACACTTTGTAAATTCAACATGCACATATTTAAATTCTATAGCCACAGTTTAAGATTCTTTGCTAGTGAGAGAAAAAAAATAAAGGAAAAAAGAATATGCCTTTGTATCTCATTAGTCTTAGGATTAATTAGAGTTTAGACCATAGATTGTGGTTTTTCTAAGAACTAATGGTATATCAGAGAAGCTTAACTGAGGATTTGATAAGGTGCAGACCATTCACCGTACATCCTGCCTAGAACTTCATTAAGCAGTGTCTGGATCTGATTGCATCCATAAAACTTCTCCGCCCAAATGAATTTCAAATAAAGCTTCCTAAAGGGACCAGAGCCCATTAAATCCCTTCTTCCTGGAACAACAAGCAGGATTTGGGAGATGAGATGATACTGACTGAGCACCTCATATCAGACTCCCTTAATAAACCAAGTAACTTCAAACCCTGAGACACAAATTACATTAGCAGAAGCAAGGGGGTGGCCAGAATGGGAACCTAAAGTTCTGAAACAAGCAAAATTTCTCACAATTTTCCCTCATCAGTCCAACAATCACAGTGCTAAACAAAGGGAATTGTTTTCATAAATGATGCAGTAACCATCTCAATCTTGGTGGCTGCTCAACGGGACAGCCACTGTGAAGGGCCAACTGCCAAGAAGCAGTGATATCTTA
>NW_012155284.1:17126026-17126686 GCF_000956105.1 Propithecus coquereli
AAAATATATAGGTATTAAATTATCAGTATCTATTATTAATAATAGGTACTGGTCATATAAATTAAAGAGCATTCATATACTGAAACACAGCCATTAAATTCATGCAAAACATGACAGAAATCAATATTCCACCTTAACATAAAATTTGGCATTGTTTTCTCCAATGGGCATTTAACATCAATGTCATGGACTGCTAAAGGCAGGACATTCTCACACATCATACATCCACAAGATCACTTGTCAAGCAAGAAAAATTTGCTGCCCTCACTAGCACTCCCAGAGCTTAATCCTCACCAGTCCTGGGAATTACATGGCATTCAGTGCTCTGATAAGTATACCTGGTGTGCCTCTGCTCTGCCTGCTAAGCATCTTATGTCATCTTCATTGTACAAGGTAATCTTCACGTCTCACTCCAACTAGTTCTATTTGCTTGACTTACTCTGTCGCATAGCTCCTGAAGCAGCAGAAATAATTCTTTCTTTGATGAGGATACTATATAACATGGTAGTTTGAAATGTAACACTTCAGGGATCAAATAAACCTGGGTTTGAATCCAAGGTCCACCACTAACTAGCCACAGGACATTGGGCAAGACTCAGTTTGCTCATCTTTAATGTAGGATTGATGAGTAACTTACATATGGTTTAATGGATTAAATGA
>NW_012155284.1:17126736-17128273 GCF_000956105.1 Propithecus coquereli
TATGGCTCTGAAAGCATATGTCAGGTTAATTATAAGATAACAGAGACAGACGTGAGCCTACAGTCCAATAATGGTCTCCCATTGTCAAACAAATGCCAAGATGAAACTAAATTTATTTCTGAAATGATTCCATGTTATTATAAGAACAAAACTTTACCTTTTACTAACACTGTCACTTGAGTAGCAAACAACAAAATTTGGGATTGGATAGCAAATAAAGAAGAAATACAACAGAACTAAAATTAAGCTTTTAAAACTATCAGGATATTAAGATATGGGTTCTCTGGTCAAAAATTTCAGCAAGACATGAATTTTTGGTAGTATTTTTCAATCAACAACTCTTAATCAAGAGTAGTCTAAATATAGTCACTTCTTAAATTTAAAAAGTAACCTGAATATATTTGTTATTTTTGAGTAGGAATGAAGTTTGTGAAGCTTGTGAGAGTATCTAACTGGATTCATTACCAATTAAAAGCTGTAAAGAAATAATGTGAGTAAAAAGTTAGATCCTTTTTCTAAGACTATATGGTCAGTCTTTATGCAGAATCTTCCAGGTTCACTCCAACTGGTGGCACAGTTGCCTTGAGAACTTTTTCCCATATGATAAATTTTCTTTGTGAAGCTCAAATCAAAAGAAAAAATCAGCCTTTGAGATTAATTATACAGAGAAATAAAATGAGTTAATATAAATATGTTCCAATAATTACATGCCTTTCAGGCAGAAAGAAATATATTTATGTTCACATAAAAGGCTGATGCAATAACTATACACAAAATATTTTTGCCTCTGTGTTGAAGCATTCTTGTCAACTGGTAACATTCATAGTATACTTTCCAGGATAAACTGAACTAGAGATTTGTCAAGACCTTTGCAGTCCATAGCGTGTTCTAATTTTAAGAAAATCAGTGACTAAGTCCTTATAAAAGCAATTTTATATTATTAATCAGTATAGAATTCCACTTCCTTCCATTCTAATATTGTTAGTTATTACAATAAATTAACCAGAGCAGAGCCATTTATCACGTCATGCAAAAGGGTCTCTCTGCTTTTTCTTTTCATTCACCCAAAAGTCTCTGCCATAACCTTAAGATCGGTATCTGAATCTTCTAGAAGAAACAAAAAAGAAACCTCACAAAAGAATTGCACAAAGTATTCTGGTCTATTGATACCACTGGAAAGTAATCCACAGGCACTATTGACAACAGCACATGAAAAGCCAACTGTGACTGAGTGATGATTTCCAGAATTTTTGGGCCCCAAAATTGAAGACCACGTGAGGGAGATAGCTTCCACTTGATACCTCAAAACCAAACGTCTCCAGAGGCAGAAACCACTGACCAGCTGACCGTGAAAAGCCATAGTTTTGTTCCTGCTGTTCAAGGTTATAAATTGTTAGTACACATCTCCATTTTTAATCATGGTACTCTCAAGAACTTTGCCCCTAACAAACCACTGGGTGAAGAATAGTTATTCAGACACTGGCAAAGTCAAACAATCCACATCCAAACAGATTATGGGCATGCTTCAGACTTTAAT
>NW_012155284.1:17130043-17133091 GCF_000956105.1 Propithecus coquereli
CACCTAGTAGCCGACTGTCACAGTATCATAGTGCTTGTGCTCAAGTCACCCTTATTTTGCTTTTATTATAGTACCTTGTTATAATTGTTATATCTTATTATTGCTGTTAATCTCTTACTGTGCCTAATTTATGAATTAAACGTTTTCATGCATATGTATATATAGGAAAAACATAGTATATATAGAGTGATGTACTATCCGTGGTTTAAGGCATCCACTGGGGGTCTTAGAACGTATCCCGCATGGGTAAGGCGGGACAACTGCAGAAATACCAGTTTTCAGCCCCACCTTACCATAAGGTCAAACACAGTTAAATGCTTTAAAAGGGCACCAGCCATGCTATCATCTTAGTGAAAGCAGAATAATCCCCTTTTCCATGGTCAATGGTATTTGAAATGTGACCGTGGCTCAGGTAAAAGAATGGCCCATAGAGAAAAGTAAAGCATTTTATTAAACTGGGCCATTAAGCACACTCATAGTTCATAAAATTTAATAGTGTTTCTATAATAATTTATTTTTAAGTCAGCCAGAGGCTTTTAGGAAGCTAAAACATGACCAAATATCATCAACTACTCTGTCAAGCTTAATGCTAGCATTCAAAATCTCACCACAAACTTAACAAATTAACTGACTTCCCCCAGCATGAACTGAAAGTCTCCCCTTGAAGAAATTAAAATCCTTCCTGACCTGCGAGGAATGTCTGTGAGCTGAAAGGACATATTCTTTCCAGAGTGCCGGGTCAGAAATATTACGACAGAAGTCAGAGGTACTCGTTAACGTTACCCGAACAAAGACTCTGGACCAAAGGAAGAGCAGACACGAGCTGGCATCCCTGAAAATCAGGACAGTCATTTTTACTGGTGGGAAAAGGGGTAAAAAATTTTAAAAAAGGAATATTAATAGAAAATAGCTCTCTACTACAGAGGCTAAGCATGAGGGTCTAAATCCAGTAACTGCTAACCAGAAAATGTTAGCTAAGAAATGCAAGTTCTGGGTTGTCATCATATGCTTTGGCATTTCCATGGAAACTACTAGCTAAGGAGAAATTTCCATTTACACTGCTAACTATTTGTTAGTCAATAAACCCTCTAATGCACACATATGGATTCTTTCCAAAAATGAAAAGCAAAAGCGTGAGGGGACTCACTGTAATTTTTCTTCAAGACACTCATTTGATCAGTATGTGGCTAAATTGACGACGCTTCATTCTATGTGTGCACCCTTTCGCAAATCCACATACTTCCAGAAAATAGAATTTAAGCAATAAAATGATCAAACGAACAACAAACAGAAGGTAAATAAAGTCCTAAACTAACCACAAACTGAGGGAAATTTCTATACAAAATCACTGTAAAGCGTATCGTCTTATGCTTTAGCTATTGTTACTTGTTTTTGACATCGCAGCTGATATAGCATTCAAAGCAGGCCTAGGTACAGAGTAGTAACTCAAGAAATAGAGTTGGCTAATAAATATAGAGAAGAAAAAACAAGTATGCAGAATGAACAAAAGAATAAATGAATACCTGGGTTTTTCGCTAATCCCCACATCTGCTTCATCGGGAAGCATTTCTTTCCTCTCAATTCAAGAAATGCTAAGGCTGCATCAAACCATTCTAATCAAAATCTATCCCCTTGTTTCTTTGACATATCTTTTGATGTCTTGTGTCTATATCCCAGTTTTTCATCCTTGCTTTGTCTGTTCACTCTTACTTTTAGTAGTTTTATTACCCTTCTGATTACAAAAAATATGCATGCTTAATTCAAAATAATCAGAAAATACGGAAGATTATAAAGAGGAATAAAAGTCACAATCCAAAATTAACTTCTGCTAACATTTCTGTACTTCCCTCCAGACTTCTACTTATTCATATATTGAAAACGAAACCATACTACATATTCTTTTTAACGTCTTTTTAGTTTTATTTTTCAAAAATATTTTTGACCCAGTACTGTGAAATGAACCTACGGCTCCCAACCAGTCGCTGTGGTCAAACACTGCAGCACAGGTCTGGAAAGGTTTTTATTTTGTTTATACATACATCCTTTTAATCCACCAAGGTATCTAGATAAGAAGATTGACTGTAGCATTGTTTGTACTAGTCAAAAACTGGAACTACCAATGGAAGTCTGGTTAAATAAATTATAAGCCAGTTTTACACTGTGTATTATTCAGGGTTCTCCAGAGAAACAGACCAATAGGATAGATGGATGGATAGAGGAGATTTCTCGTGGGAACTGGCTCATGTGACTATATTAATAGAAGCTGAGAAGTTCTGCAGTCTGCTGGATGCATGCTGGAGAACCAATCATACAATTCAGTCCAAGTCTGAGGCCTGAGAACCAAGGGAGCCACTAGTATAAGTCTCAGGCTAAGTCCAACAGCCTGAGAACCAGGAACACTTATACCTGAGGGCAAGAGAAGATGGATGTCCCCACTGACACAGAGGGCAAATTGGCCCTTCCCTCTGCTTTTTTGTTCTATTCTGGCCCTCAGCGGATTGGATGATGCATTGGTGAGGATAATCATCTTGACTCAGTCTACTGCTTCAAGTACTCATCTCTTCTGGAAGACAGACTCAGAAACAACACTTTACCAGCTATCTGGGTATCTCTTAATCCAGTCAAGGTTGATACCTAAAATTAACCATCACACCTCCCAAAGGTCCCACCTCCTAATATCACCATCTTGGGGGTTAAGATTTCAACACATGAATTTGGGGTGCATAAACATTCAACCCATTGCACTGACAGAAGACACAAGACTCCTGAGTTAGAAATAAATAACCATTACTCACAGAAATAGCAGTAGCCAGAGTGTCACTATTTTCTTATATTAATTCCCAAAGCCCTAACACTGAAGGGCACTGGAAAAAGGGCTAGTTGATACCAGCACACGTACCCCAAGTTGTATTGAAGAAGAACCCTAAGCTTAAAGAACCTGAATTTTTTATACTGGGTAGTAAGCATGCCTGTCCTGCGCTCTGGAGGAAAACACGGTCTCTCTCTGCCAAAGCTGTTCACCATGCAAGCATCCTGGTAAAGACAGTT
>NW_012155284.1:17133141-17133708 GCF_000956105.1 Propithecus coquereli
GTTATTCAGACACTGGCAAAGTCAAACAATCCACATCCAAACAGATTATGGGCATGCTTCAGACTTTAATAATAATCCTTGTCTTAGTTTTGCCTGTTTTGTAGGTTCCAAGTATACGGTCTCTAGAGTCTTAAATGCTGCCATGTAGTCCCTGTCATACCCGATGATTCAACAGCCCATCCTGAAACTAAAGAAATGTGAAGGACTAACTATAGTTCCTCCGCAGACGACATTCTCTGAGCAAGCTTCTAATCAGCAGACTCTGGACAATAGTGCGAATCTGATTGATCATGTCCCAGAGGTAAGTGTCTCTCCTTCAGCTTAGACTGAAGAATGATCAGAAGACAGTAACTCAGAACTGAAACAGAGCTCATAGCTTGCAGATTTGTAAAACTCACGAAATAGATAAACCATACCAAATTGTGGCATGCAAAACAGTCTAAGCTCAAACTCCTTAACAGCAGCACATTCGGACTCATATATTCCAAGATAAGACCACAGACTCACCTCCTTTATAAATTCTGACCAATCGCCACCAAGACCATCCTGTGACTAACTCCAGTTCCC
>NW_012155284.1:17137958-17140406 GCF_000956105.1 Propithecus coquereli
CTGGTCTTGAACTCCTGGATTCAAGCAATCCTCCTGCCTCAGCCTCCCAAAGTGCTGGGATTATAGGCATGAGCCACTGCACCCAGCTGTCCCATTATTTCTTTGAGATTAATCTAGAAGTGGGATTTCTAAGACTATATATTTTTGAAAGTTTTTTTATATTTACATTACATTGCCCTAAGCTTCCTGGTTGTAGGGATTACTCACAACCTGCCTGTGTGAATAAGTGTTTGGCTCCCCATTCTTTCATTAATGTGGGATATTATCAATCTGCTTGAGCTCTTAAAATCTAACGGGCAGAGTGATATCTTATTTTCTCTTCATTTTTATTTGTTGATTACTAAAATTATTTTTATATGCTTATTCTTCTTTTATATTTTAAAATTGACATCCATGATGTTTTTATTTGTACAAATTTATGGGGTACATGACAAATGTTGTTGCATGTATATAATGTGCAATGATCAAGTCAGGGTATTTAGGGTGTCCGTCACCTGAGTACAAATACATTTTTGTTAGGTACAGTAACCCTACTCTGCTATAAAACATTGAATTTATCCCTTCGATCTTACTGTATGTTTGTAGCTTTTAACCCGATTCTCTTCATCTTCCCCCGTTCCCCTACTCACCCTTCCTAGTTTCTGTTATCTATCTTTCCACTCTCCACCTCCTATGATCAAATATTTTAGCTCCCACATATAAGTGAGAATATGCAATATTTGTCTTTTTGTGCCTGGCTTATTTCACTTAAGATAATGACTTCCAGTTCCATCCATGTTGTTGCATATAAGATGATTTCATTTTTTTATATGGCTGAACTTTATTCCATCATGTATAAATACTACATTTTCTGAATTAATTTCTCCATTGATAAACACTTAAGTTTATTCCATACCTTTGCTATTGTGAATAGTGCAGCAATAAACACAAGAGTGCAGGTATCCCTTTGATATATTGATTTCTTTTCCTTTGG
This sequence comes from Propithecus coquereli, assembly GCF_000956105.1. Classification (NCBI taxonomy): domain Eukaryota; kingdom Metazoa; phylum Chordata; class Mammalia; order Primates; family Indriidae; genus Propithecus; species Propithecus coquereli. Next base: position 17,138,932 of record NW_012155284.1, read on the forward strand.
GTAGATAGATAGCCAGCAGTGGGATTGCTGGATCGAATGGTAATTCTATTTTTAGTTTTTTGAGAAATCTCCATACTGTTTTCCATAGTGAATATACTAGTTTACATTGCCACTGACAATGGCAAGCGCCAAGACCCCAGGCTATGTGGTCTGCCTTGGAGTTGGGGGTGAAGCCAGGCTGGGTAGGCTTATGCTTAAGTCCCCCAATGATGAAGCAGGCACCAGGTCATGGTGGGTAGGGGTGGGGTAATCCTAAGGCCACAGATGGAGTGCTTGGGTGATGGGCAGTAGCAGCTGCACTGAGGCCCTGCTAGTGGAGAGGGTGGGGCCATCCTCAGTCCCTCTCATGCCCCAATCCCAGTGGGACTCATCCCTTCCCCTCTACCCTGGCAATGGTAGTGCACTTCTAGCTCACAACCCCACCCTGGCTGCAGGAGTCCCCTCCCAGCTCGCAGCCAAGTCCCAGTGGCAACTTGCACCCCACTTGTGTCCCAATCTCGCACCACTCACTTCCTGGCACCAGCAGCTGCAACCCATTCTTCAACTCACTTCTTAGTCCTGGCTGTGGGAGGCCATTCTCAGCTCACTCTCCTGTCCCAGCATCAGTGGCCAGAGTTTCCATAATGCCGCAGTTCCAGAGCTGCTGGGAAAGCCTGCCAAAGGCTAGGTTTGAAAATGGCACCTTGCCATAGCCACTTAGGTCTCAGGGTGTGTGACCCAGCACAAACTCCCTTCCCAGAGCAGTTCCACCCCCCAGTCTCCTGGCAATTCCTGTGTTAGTTTCAGGGGTTGCAAGTTGAGGGGCTCTCCCATGGCCAGTACTACGTGATTCCCCAGAGGGTATGTGAGCTGCTCTAAGTCCCTCACCTACCTTTTCCCCACGTTGGGAAGCCACACATGGCTCCCAGCCAATCCCAACCAGGGAAATTGCCTTTCTTCCTCCTCCTTCCCCATTTTTAGTGTTTCCTGCCACTTCACTTTTAAATTTCAGCATTCTCTCTTGGATAATGTATCTGCAGTGTGACTGTCTGACACTATTTGGGGTCTTCTAAGCAGAGGAAGTGGGCATGAAATGTTTCTAGGCAGCCATCTTGAAGGCCCTCTCATCCATCGTTTTTTAATGGAGCATTCGTGCCTGCCTGATTGGTAGAGTTCTTTATGTACATAGTAAGACATTTACTCCTTTGTCTGTTATAGGCTACCTCTTCACAAGGTACATTCACTTATATTAAGAATTTTTATACAATGGATTATCTAGTTCAATACCCACACACATTGACCCTATTCTTAAGGACAACCTTTAGCCCCCAGACTTTTACCCTATCTCTAGGGGAGAAAGTAGTAAAATTCCACAGCTGTATCGCAGTTATAAACCCCTTTGTTTCTTCACTTGGGCTTCTCTGCCTTCATATGCCATCTGTGCTAAGTAGCTTAAAACTTATCCAGTTGAATATGTGAATTTTCACATAAGTTCT
>NW_012155284.1:17141393-17143696 GCF_000956105.1 Propithecus coquereli
TCAAGGTCGGAATAAAATTAAAATAACATAAGAGGTCCATGTCCCTCTAGGACCTGTGTTGGTTTGGTGAAATCAGGGTTTAACTAAAATCTCTTAAGGATTGAGAAACCAGCAGCCTCTGGATGCTCCAAGTTCATGAGGCACAAAGAACACCTTCAGAGCACAGTTAGAGATGTTCAAGAACCCAAATCTATGCTGTGTCCAAAGAACTCAGCCCTCCTGGTGGTACCAAAAAGTGAAAGATATTTTCACAGCCAATTGTTGTCAATATTCTCCAGATCATAGAAAAAAGACCCTAAGTAGCCAGAAATTGCATTGTTTTTCTTCTTGATGTTAAATAGCTACTTGAGACCCATTGGTAACTATTTAATACATATACACATACATAGATATATGGACATATAACTTTAAATCTCCCCCCCCACCAAACATTTCTCTCAGTGTCTCTATCTTGCTCATGCCATTAAAAAAATCAACATAAACTTGGATCAGTACCTTCCCACCCCCTTCTTTCATGTATTATTGAATTCTCACAACCCCCCATCACATATAGCAAAGGGACAGAGCCTCAGGAGTGATAAGTGACTTTCCAGAAATCACACACACAGTGATCAGGTCCATGGACTTTCATTCCCAGAAACTTCCCAGATTGGCTTTTTCTCTGCCTCTCTCTTGGCACCTGAGTTCAACTACCTTCTGCAGAACATGGAAGGACTATTCGGCTTTCTTACCCATTCCAAGACGGTTATAGAGACCCAGACAATACCTTCTGCCTTTGAGGAGGAGATAAGATACTCTATTTGTGCACCTAATGCTAGGCACAGCTAAAATCCTGAGCCAGGAGATCCCATAAAGTGAGTGAGGTTTTCTGTAACTCTCAACAACTGGACGTGTAAGATTGGAACCAAAGGCCTGAATAGCACCACTAGTTCACAGAGTCATGGAAACCTGGACCTCGGTAGTACCCCAAAGCTCACTTAGCTCAACGAAATGATCACTGTCTGATAAGATAGCAAACCTTGTGAATATTTTCTGTTCAGTAATGCACTTCTCTGTGTATAATACACATAAGAAAAGCATGGCAGGGTCCTCTTTGGTTGTTGTTACTTGGGAAAAAAATCAACCATACAGCTCTGCCCCATCCTTTGAGATAAAAACAGAACTATATGGTCAAGAATGATGGGGGCAAGTATGCTGAATAAAATGGTACATGTTAGAATGGAGGCCAAATGATATTTGGGAAGAAAGATCTAAGTGTTAGTGCAAGATTTGGGGAATCCTTAATTATAACCACTTTGTTATTCACTCTTCCTTTAAGCTTCTTTACAATCAAACCTGTGTCATTTGTCTAGATTGAAAGTTAGGATGTAAAGTATGAACTTGATTTTTTCCAATTAGAGGAATAGATTTTAATGAGGAAATGTCTTTCGCAGGTCAATGCTCTTAGAATCCCGACTAATGCTAGTTCTTGAGAGAAGTGGATGAATTAATTTGATCTGTAAATACTGTCCCTGCAGAGACTCAAGAAAGTGTTATAATAGAAGCAGATCCGCTGCAAAGCAAATGAATGTGAATTTTCAGGCCCCTCACTTGCATGGGCCCCTTCCAAGGCTCTGGGAGGTGCCCTCATAATGTCACTTGATTATATGTTTTTGTAGAATTTGCAAAAGTAAAATATTTTAACTGCAATTGGTTGATTAGGACCCCTGTTTCTTTCCACTTCAACATCTTCTTCATGCAGATGTTGGAGTGGAAAGAAACAGCAGTCTTAATCAACCAATTGCAGTAGGAGAGTGTTGGAGTGGATGCGGTTATTTTAGGATCCATCTAAGAGAGCAAGTTGGATTGGAAATACATTTAAGTTGAATGGGATGTACTTATGTGGTTCACAGCCATTTCCCAATGTAGTTAAGCTGTTGATAGCTAATCAAGTATAAGAAGAACTTCTACTCCTCTTACCACTATGCCACTCCCTCAGCACCTCAGCAGATACAGGACCACCTCAAAGATTCAGGACCCGAGGTTGTATCACGATGTAAGTGGGTCCTACAGCACCCAGTGCTGGAAGCAGGTGGTTAGTGGAGGAGAAATAAGAACTGTAAGAAGCGGTAAGTTAGTTTGAGAAAAATTTATTCAATCGTGAGACCTGTAAAATTACAGTTGACCTTTGAACAACACGGGTTTGAACTGCACAGGTCCACTTAAACGCAGATTTCCTTCAGTGTGTGCCACCCTTGAGACATCAAGACCAATCCCTCCCTTCTTCCTCAACATGAAGATGACAAGGATGAAGACCTTTATGA
>NW_012155284.1:17145261-17147650 GCF_000956105.1 Propithecus coquereli
TGTTCTCTCTGAAGGCTCTTGGGGAGAATCCTTCCTTGCCTCTTCCAGTTTCTGGTGGCTCCAAATATTCCTTGGCTTATCGCTAAAAACCCCAGTCTTGACTCCATCTTCACATGGCCTCCCCTTCTCCTCTAAGGACAACTGTCATTAAATTTAGGGCCCACCCAGTAATCCAGGATGGTATCACCTCAAGAACCTTACTTACATCTGCAAAGGTCTTTTTTCCAAAGAGATCACATTCGCAGGTTCCAGGGATTAGGACATGGATCTATCTTTTGAGGGAGCCACCACTCAACCCTCTACACTCATGCAGTCACTTCGCAGAGCAGAGCAACCTGAAACCCCACTCAGTTCCTGTTCCTCCATCCATTTCCCATTGTTAAAATAGCACTGTCAAATAGAACTTTCTACCAGGATGGAAATGTTCTGTGTCTGCACCATCCAATATGGTAGCCCCATGTAGCTATTGAGCAGAAACGTAACTAATGAAATTGAATAACAAAACTTTAACTGATTTAAGTGAAAATAGCCACATATAGTTAGTAGGTACATGTAGTTAGCAGGTACTATTAGATAGCACAGTTCTAAAATTTTGACAGTGTTCATTTACTGTCTTCTTCCCTGTTCTTTGCCCTTATAAATTTACACTAACTTCTTTATTGTCATTCTCATGATATTTTGGAAAGTAGCAAAGATAAATACACATGTTCAATTTGTCACAGTTAACTAAATGGCTCTACCAATTGTCATAGAACTAGCTCATATCGTATCATTATGACAAAAATTGATGTTTGGGGGTTCTCCTTAGCAAGTCTAATATTTGGATGGTTTTCCTGGGTCACTTCAGCTTGGGTCTTAATCTTAGGGCAGAAAAGAAATGGAATAATGGAATTGTGGGATTGCAAAAGCCAGGACCCCTTACCATATTCATAACTCTTTTAGAAACCTATGATATGTTAAAAGCAAGTAGAATGTTAGATTATTTTAGTACCCTGTTTTGCCTACCACACCATGTGAATCAGGCATAAGCATAAGGTCCAGTCTGATTTAGGCAATGAAGATTTCACAACAATTTTATAAGTTTTAAAATTACAATGATTTTTCCAAGTTTCTTTCCAATTTCTTCAAAATCTGCCCTCTTTTGTCACCATGGAAGAAAGTCAGGCAAAGGAAAGGTTTCTCTTGCCATAGTGTGCAACGGCTTTATCCTTAGTTATTCAAAATAGGTCATGACCAGCCTCCTCAAGTTTAGGTCAAACTTCAAAATCCTAAATTATCAGTCATTTATGTGTTCAGTAGGAAATTATACATCCTGTTCACATTGGTCTATAAGCAAACAGGTCTCCAAACCTTAATATATGTGAAAGGAAAAATCAGGGACTAAACATACAGAAAGAAATTTGCTTGGAAAAGTTGCAAAGGAGTCAAACTTCAGGAGAACTGACACACCAAATAAGAACACGATGAGTATGTTAGCTTTTTTAATTACCAAGGCTACTGAGATTATATTATAGTTCATCTATTCATGCTGGAAAAAACAGCAGTTTTCCCAGTTTATAACTGCATGTGTCATAATGTATCTTCAGATGTCAGTTTTGCAAAAGTCAGAGATAAATTGTTTTGTAAGGGCAGTCAGTAACTTACAGGAAATACTCAAGGTTTCCTTTACCTTGGAAACTAAACCAGACAGAACAAACTTGTTATTTTTGGTTTATCTCAGGGTACAAAGTGGGTTTTCTTTTATCCTAATTGTAGGACAGGGTGAGCACACTTAGTCATGCTGATGGCGAGGCTATGGCAATTTGACTTCTCCAATAGATACTCTAACTCAATTAGCTGCTAATAAATTAGCTTAAGAAAGTCATTATGCGGATGATTAAAGCCAACAAGCCATTCAAAGTCAGTTAATGTGGGCGCCAGGTGTGGTGACTCAAGCCTATAAGCCCAATGGTTTGGGAGGTTGAGACACGAGCCCCACCTGAGGGCAGGAGCTCAAGACCAGCCTGAGCCACATAGTGAGATCTTGTCTCTACAAAAAATCTTTGTAAAAAAAATTCGCCACACCTAATGACGTACACCTGTAGTCCTAGCTACTTCAGAGGCTGAGGGAGGAGGGTCACTTGCACCCAGGAGTTCAAGGCTGCAGTGAGCTATGATTGCACCACTGCACTCCAGCCTGGGCAACAGAGGAGAGCCTGTCTCTTAAATAAAACGTTTAAAAAAAAAAAAAAAAAAAAAGTCAGTTAATGTGAATGGCAGCAGTTTGCCTGTATTTCAGATTTTCTTATACTAAAGAACAGACTGCTGTATCATTATTAAAAACATATTTTAACAACTTTTTTTTAGTGGAATAACCCTAATGGTGACTAAACGGACACAAAATGGCCTG
>NW_012155284.1:17149005-17152796 GCF_000956105.1 Propithecus coquereli
ATTGAATTTTAAATCATCTGACATCAGAAGCTCCTCCCTTGGATACTCCCCTGGACAAGGGAATGTATTGATTTCCAACAAATCATACTGAGCCCAATCAAGACATATGGGGACCCCAGCAAGATAACAATTTGTTTATTACATATTGTATACAATAACAATCACTTTACATTAATATTCCTTAAGCATCCATTCATTTTTTATTTGATGAACAAATGAAACTGATTTTCTATTAACGTTTTCTACTCTTTATATTCAAAACATGAGTTTTATCATACATATGAATATTAACTTCTGCTTTTATCCACCAGTGTCTTCTACAATGCTCTCCTGTGGTAGATTAAGTGTAGCCACAAATTCTTTGTGTGAATGGAGTCTATTTTCCAACTGCTTGAATCTGAGTTGGCATTGCAGTCTGCTTTGACCAATAGAATGAGACAGAAGTGACTTCCAAGCATCAACATCAAGCACAGCTGAAGCTTCTCTGCCCACCCTCTGGAACACTGCCGCCTTGTAAACAAGCCCAGCTAGCTGCCTTGCGGATGAGAGCTTTCCTGGAGAGAGAGATCACTTGGAAAGAGAGGCGCTGCCACCCCATCTATTCCAGTGCTCCCAGCTGGGACCCCCAACATGTGAATGAGGCCACGCAGGACCAGCCAGCCCCAGCCACACGTCAACCAACTGTAAAAGCACAAGCGAGCGCAGCCAACTCCAAGTGGAGCAGAGATGAGCCAACCCAGGTGAATCCTGCCAAGTTGATAATCCACAGAACTGTGAGCAAACAAATGGCTATAATTTTAAGACACTAAGTTTTGGATTGGCTCTATAAGAATAGATAACTAAAACACACCCCACTTAACATGGTTGGCTAAAATTAAGGCAGCCCAAACCTCTTAATTCCCACATGAAAATGAGAAGACTGGGGTGGAGGTGGGACTTGAGTAAGTACCACTAGAAATAGAGTCACTCGGTCTTTTTATTGCAGACATCACCTAGCTCCCGATATGACAACTCTGAGTCTCTGGGTTCCAATTCCAAGCATCTTACCTCGCCCAGAACAGCCAAGTAACTGGGAAATTATCTCATTCAACCAGTAATTACTAATGTGTCAATACTTTGCTATAGGATAGTATGCAACAGTGAACAAACTGGTACCACTCTGCTTTTCTGGAACTTACCACCTGGTGGGTTGTTTAATTTCATTTTGTGCTTCTAAAACAGAATACCTGAGACTGAGTAATTTAAAATGAACATAAATTTATCGGCTTACAGTTCTGGAGGCTGGAAAGTCCAATATCAAGGTGTCAGCATCTGCCCAGAGCCTTACTACTGCATCAGCACCTGGTGGAAGGTGAAAGGACGGGAAAGCAAAAGGGGCCGAACTTGCCCTTTTATAATAGCACAAGCCCTATTTCCCCCCCCCACCCCATAAGGGTGGAGCCTTCATGGCCTAATCACCTCTTAAAGGCCCCACCTCCTAACACTATAACACTGAAGGTTAGAATTTCAACATATGAATTTCAGAGGGGCCAAACATTCAGTCCATTGCATGGGGTCTTCCTTGAACAGCTAATGATAAAGGTTATTTAAAGAGTGACAAGTGCTGAAAAAGAAGCACACAGAGGGCTGTAATCCTGCCTAACGGGAATCTGATCAGACCTAGGAGGTCTTGGGAGGCTTTTCTGAGAAAGCGATTTTTAGGGTAAGCCTTGAGTGATGAGTAGGAATTAGCTGGACAAGGAAGGGGAAATTATGCACAAGGCCCTGGACACAGGAAAAGGGAATGACATGTCTGAGACACAAAAAGCCAGTCAGGCAGGACTACAGAGTACAGGCATTTGATTTTTTTAAAAATGGGACACCGGCTTCAGTGCGTCTCAGAGAGAAGTAAACATTTGATCTACGAAACAGGAGACTGTCATCAAGAGATGATGGAGGCTTAGACTAAGATGTTGAAGAGAAGCAGCTGATCAAACTCACTAAACGGTGTCGGCTGTTCCACATCAAATAATTCTAATTTTCCATTCATAGAATTACAGAAAGTTAGAATTGGAAGCCAACCTCAAAATCACATAGTTCAAACTCCCCTCTTTATACATCAGAGAACTGAGGGCAAGGAGCAGGGGGCTTAGCCACAGTGAGTGGACCTTGGGCAGAACTAAAGCTACATTCCACGTCTTCCTTTTCCACCTGCCTTCTCATGGCCGTAGCGCGTACAGAGTCCTTTCCCACACATTTTCCCACACATCACACTAATTATAAAAACAGCTAATTAGAAAGTTTATTATTTGATTTCAAGGGTGACAAGTGCTGAAATGGGAGAACATACGTTTGCCTCTTAACAACTTTAAGAAGTAGGCAAGGCAGATATTATGATTCTAATTTCATTCAAGAAGAAAGTGAGGCCAGGTTTAAGCAAAGATCCCACTGATAATAGTGCCAGAGTCAGAACTAGAACTCAGGGCTCTGGTCCCTCATCAACTCAGCTGATGCAGTTAGCACTGACACAGCACCTGTTATGTGAAAGCCGCTATGCTACAGTGGAAGAGCCAGATAAATAATTTAAAATGTTTATAACCCAGCAAGCGAGATTAGCCTCAATTAAGAAACTTCACTCTACCCTTCTCACTTCTGGGCTCTGGTGTCTTTGAGAACACACATCGTTTTCTCTTGACCCACCTGTTCTTACTAAGTCCAGGCCTGTGTGTCAGGCCTGTTGCTATCAGGCAGGTTTTTATACAGCTAGCCTGCTTTGGTTGCAGACACCAAAAGTGGCTACCCAGCATAAACAAAGTGCCTTTATTATAACATGATCACAGAACCAACGGAAAGACTGCAGAATCAGACTTAGAAACAGGCAGAACACAGCTGCTCCAGAGGCTGAGATGTAAGAGTTGGGAATTATCTTTAACCAAGACCTGTCTGCTGGTGAGATGCATAGATTGCAATCACATTCAGTCTCTTTGTCCCTCTACCAAGATTCATTTTCCAGGGAGGGAACAACCAATCGACCTAACTTGGGTCAAATCCTGCCTCTTGGCTAGTGAAGGGAAGTGCACCTGGTTCTAGTCCAGCCAGGCTCCCCGCCCTCCACCCCAGTGCAGATGAGGTGATCAGCCTAACATAATAGTGTTAGGAAGGGGGAAAAGGTTTTAGGCAACCAAAGAGGAAAAAAAATTCACAAGACTCAGTGTATGCCATAGGTCTCAGAGTAACATATTATCAATTTCATCCTCCATCTAGATCAGTGGTCCCCAACCTTTTGGCACCAGGGACCAGTTTCATGGAAGACAATTTTTCCACGGACTTGAGGTGGGGGTAGCTCAAGCAGTGTCGCTTGCAATGGGGAGCAGCTGTAAATACAAATGAAGTTTTGCTTGCTCAATGGCCGCTCACCTCCTGCTGTGCACCCCCTCACAAGTTTCATGGAAAACAATTTTTCCACCCACAGGGGGTTTAGGAGAGCGGGGAGGTGGAGCAAAGCTCTGCAGCCCAGTCCCTAACAGGGTTGGAGACCACAACTCTAGAAACTAAACCTGAGAGTTAATCACCAGCACTCTTAGTCTGTGATGGCTCCATGTGGACCACTATCGGCTTTTCATTCCAGCAAAGTAATGAAAGAGTTTTGTGAGTGTTAGCTACACACATATCCCCTACCCCAATTGCAGCATGAATGTAGAAGGCACATATTCAGCCATGCTGAGCTTGAGGTCGCCTCCTTCAGGAGCAGAAACAATAATTGCCACGTGCCTCTGCCATTTGTGATTTATCATTGCTACTGATTGGGGGGG
>NW_012155284.1:17152846-17153794 GCF_000956105.1 Propithecus coquereli
AATAGAGGTTGACGAACTATAACCTATGGACCAAATTCAGGCCACCACCTAGTCTTATAAATCAGATAGCCATGTAAATAGCCATGTCCATTTACTTACATGCTATCGTGGCTTCTTTTGCACTACAAGGGCAAGGTTGAATACTCATGACAAAACATACTGCCTACCAAAATGAAAATAGTTGCTATTAATATCTGACCCTTTACAGAAAAAATTTGTCAACTTTTGATCCGTAACTTTGATTTCAAATTACATTCAAATTCATCATTAATTTAGTAAACAGTCACCCCTTAGTATCCACAGGGGGATTGGTTCCACGACCTCCCACAGATACCAAAATCCAAGCATGTTCAAGACCTGCAGTCAGCCCTATGGATACAAAAAGCTGGCCCTCCATATACACAGGCTTTGCATCCTGCTAACATTTACCTACATTTTGGATCCATGTTTAGTTGCAGATGCAGAACCCACCAACAAGGAGGGCTGATTGTATTTATTAAAAAAGAAATTTGAGTATAAGTGGACCCAAGCAGTTCAAACCAGTGTTGTTCAAGGGTCAACTGCATTCCATGAATATCCAGATGGAGATGAAGGCCACGCAAATGTTGAACATTAAAGTCCCCTTTGTGCTAATTCATTTCCATCTCAAAGAAATACGATATGTCTTTGAAAAATGGCTAAATCGTGTCTTCAAATTTTGCCTATGGAAATAAAGGCAGTAGAAACCATACTGTGCAGCTAGGTAACTTAGGGAAAGTTGATTACCGTAAGCCTCAATTTCCTCATCTAAAATATAAGGGCAATTCATGCCTCACAGGTTAAATGATTTGTTGAGAGGATTAAATTCAATCAGATAAGTAAAATGCTTAGCCTAGTACCTGGCACTCAGTGCATGTTAGCTATTAATAATAATACCAACATTTCTACAGTTAATTAAAATAGAAAAAT
>NW_012155284.1:17160224-17163962 GCF_000956105.1 Propithecus coquereli
CAGTGGATGCTATAGGTTTAGTTGAAAAAAATTATCTATTCTGCAGAAAGGACTTCCAGAGAATAAAAGTTCTGGAGAATAATGCCTTCAGCTTTCTCAGGGGCTAACTCCTGCCAGCCTGCAATATTTCCCCTGGTTGAAATATTTTGATTTTTTTTATTGACTTTGTAGGCATAACATAAAAGAGAAAAATCAAACTGGCTTGCAGAAATAGATCACGGGCAGGCCTTAGGCCCTGATCCTGCTGGGGAACAGGTAATCTAGAGAATTTACCTTTGCAGTCAACATCCAGGAATAGTCTGAGGTTGATTTGCACTGGTTACCTGCACCTGGTAGCAGGCAGACATAGTCTGAGTCTCCACAGCAAACTATGGCCCAGAGAGGCCCAGCGACTATAAAAATTTCTGTAAGGCAGCAAGTAAACTTCTCATACCTGGCAGAAACTCACTCTGTGCAGGTGGGGTCACCAGTAGGTTGGCAAGTTTGAGAGATGGAGGAGCCCATTTATCAGTCTGGGAACATCTTGTGTGTCTATTTTGTGCCCTCATCATAAAGCAGGTGAATTTTTATATACTTTGCAATTAAAGAAATGTCATGTGCATAAATGGTGTCTGTTGGCATTTTCCATCAGCCACAGCACCATCACGTCTGGATGCACGCACACAGCACTTGAAAATGTCCCTGATTCAGAAAGAGGCACTGGGGAAAGAGAAGAGCTATCGAGTCGAGGAGTGTTGATCTCCAGACTGGATGGATCGGGGAGAGGGACTTTATCTGAAGCACATAAAGATGGTAGTGAGAAAAATTAATCTCCTTTCACCCAGAGTAAAGTCAAGGACCAGCTGAAGATAAAACAGAGCCACTCACAGAATAAAGATTTGTCAAAGCACTGAGCAAACAGAAAAAACAGGGAGAAGGCTAATCCTAGAATGGTATATTTTTTAAAAACCTGAAAGTTTGGACTAATTTAAGGACTCCAGCACAGTGTTGAGCACTGATCTGATGGCAGACACCTGGAGATAGAGATATGAAAGCACTGAGGCTTTTAGTCAATATCATTTAAGGTGTTAGACTGTGTAAAAATTGACATTATTTAAGTGAGGGCAAAAGAAAGCAAGTGTAGATGTAAGTGTATTTAGACCATTTGGGGATAGTAAAAATAAATAGGCCCAGTTGTATCATATTTTAGAGGTAGAATATAAGCATAGGTGAAGGTGAGGAAACACAAGAAAATATCTCAGCCGTCAAAGAGTCACTCTGAGGCCAAATGTCCAACGTTAAGAGAAAGGAGAGGCCTCACCAAGAACTGGAATCAAAGTTTGTCCTCGTTCGGGTCCAGCAGCAGCTCTGGGAACCCAGGGCATCTTATCATCCCATCAAAAATAAGATTTGGAACATGCATGGGTGTTCTGAATCTGACCTGACCAAACATGTTATTTTTAAATATGAATTTGAGATTTATGAATTTGTATGACAAACTCATATTCTTTTAAAAAAAGTTGGTTTGGTCAGGTCAGATTCAGAATACCTACACATGTTCCAAATCACTACATGTGACTTCCCTGTAAGTCCAATCTATATAATGTAGCCTTTTAATCAATAATTTTAACAAATACTAATTGAACACCTACTATGAGCTAGTCATTGGCTCAGGCACTTAGGATAGAAACAAAATACTGAATAGGATAAACAAGACCTCTGTCCTCACAGAGCTTACGGGGTGGGGATGTGGAGGTGGGCAAACATGGAAAATATAAGACAATATATATAACAACAGTCTGAGAAGAACATGGTGCTCTTAGGCATATTAGAAGGGTACCTAACCCACACCTGGGAGGTCAAAAATATTTCCCATAGAAAGTGAGATCTACAATGAAGGCATTGGCCAAACGTGTGCGTGCAGGTGCACGTGTATGTTTGGGGAGGAGAGTTGATTCTAATACAGGAAGAACAGAATATACAAAGGTCCAGAGGCAAAAAGGTACCTGACCTTCACAGCAAAAAAGGTACGTGAAGTAAGGTTCCTGTGACTGGAGGATGCCATGTGATTGGGCAGTGGGGAGACCTAAGACTGAGCCGAAAGCAGGAGTCAATGAACACAAAGGGAAGCCACTGCTGGGTGTCAGGCAGAAGAGTGACATGCTCACATTTACATTTAACGGAGATTCCTCTGGCTGGTGGTTGTGAGGAAGATAAAAGAGAGCAGAAGTGAAGCAAGGAAGCCAGGTGGGAAATCCAGAATATGGCGGTGGGTAGGGATTTGGGTAGGATGGAACTGCACGAAGGAGGAAGTAGATAATTGTGGACGATCCTTAGGGGGTGGCATCAATAACACTTGGCATTCATTGAGTGCAGGAGTGAGGGAGAAAAGAGGTCAGTCACCCAAGTGTGTGGCTACACGTTACTGGTGAATGGTTGTGCCATTTGTACAGACTGGGAATCAAGAAAGAAGAGCAGGTTTGAGGAGGAAGATGATGAGTTCAAGTTTGAATATGTTGAACTTAAGATGCCTGTGGGACACTCACGTGAAGAAGCCCAGCAGGCACCTGAAATATAGAAACACAGATGCAGAGAGAGAGTGGGATGTCTAGAGCTGGATATCATCAGCAGAACTGCCTGCCCAGAGACAAGTTTTGAGAGGCATCAGTATGTGTGTGGTAATGGATGCCAGGGGCTTGAATACACTTCCCTGGCATGAATCAGCTGTGATCAGAGGGCGAGGTCACTCAGCACAAAACAGAGACAGTTTCTGCAGAAAGAACCACCTGGACTATTTTTCTGATAAAGGGCTGTGAGCAGACAGTGCTTCCTGGATTGTCCAACACAGTGGCCACGGGAAGGCAGGGTAACCACCCTCTTCCTTGGGAGAATGTAGTTCAGATCTTTGTGATGCAAAAGAATCATTTGTTGATGGGATTGTCTAGAGCAGAGTGACATGCTTGATAAAGATAAGAAGCTACTGGATAATTCTCCTGAGAACCCAGACCATGAAAGCCCAGACAAATGAAGTAGGACAAGGGGATCGCAGAGCACCCAGGATGCCAGTACCCCTTCCCCTCTGCCACTGTGTGCATATACAAGAGAACTGTCAGATAGAAGAGGCATGGGAACGAAAGACCAGCACTGGGAGGAAAGTGCCCCCAAAACAGAAATGACCCCCTGCTCTGCAAGCCCCAGCTCCACCTGACCAGGTAACCAGAAACTCGGGGCTACAAACTCAGGCCACCGCCCACCCACGCTGCTCTTGACCAGAAGAGAGACTCAAAAATATGTTCCTGGTATATCTTCCTCTCATTTGCACAGCTGGAATTTCTAGGTCATTGTTGATAGGCAGTGTCACATTTTCACCATTGTTTCGTATTGCCAAAAATATTTTTCTGAACCCACATCTCCACCAAAAGTGAGAAAAGGATTCTTACCTGCGAAGGTCTTATGATTTACACCATTTATATTACTTATTTTACTTTGTACTCATGACATTCATTACACTCATTTACATTAACTGATGGCCCCTCCTTTATTAGCAGTTTGTGTGCCTGTGGCCTAAAGGTAATTCCAACCTGACAATGTTTGATATTATGGAACAAACTTCAAGTTGGTCTGAGTGTGGTGAGCTTAGACAACTTAATTTGTTCAAAATAGTACAAATCACAAGCTTATGATCCCATTTTTTTTTTATTTCAGCATATTATGGGGGTACAGATGTTTAGGTTACGTATGTTGCCCTTGCCCCCCCCC
>NW_012155284.1:17176504-17179731 GCF_000956105.1 Propithecus coquereli
TGTGTCACCATGCCGGCTAATTTTTTTTTCTATATATGTATTTTTAGCTGTCCAATTAATTTCTTTCTATTTTTTGTAGAGACGGGGGTCTCACTCTTGCTCAGGCTGGTCTCGAACTCCTGAGCTCAAACGATCTGCCCGCCTCGGCCTCCCAGAGTGCTAGGATTACAGGTGTGAGCCACCGCGCCCGGCCAATTTCACCAGTTTTTGGCTTTATTTTTAGCAAAAGTCACAGACACAACTCTTTCCAGATCAGATGGCTTACCCACGTAATCCACCACTCTGGGAGGCCGAGGCAGGAGGATTGCTTGAGGCCAGGAGTTCAAGACCAGCCTGAGCAAGAGTGAGACCCCGTCTCTACAAAAAATAGAAAAATTAGCCGGGCATGGTGGCCCACACCTGAAGTCCCAGCTACTTGGGAGGCTGAGGCAAGAGGATCGCTTGAGCCCAGTTTGAGGTTGCTGTGAGCTATGGTGATGCCACTGAATTCTAGCCCGGGCTACAGAGTAAGACCCTGTCTCCAAAAAAAAAGAATTTTAGGACTCCAAATTGCCCCTTGGGAGATATAGGGGAGGCGAAAAACTTTTCCTCCATGCTCTTATGTTTATTAACTGGGGCCTGCAAATTAAACTGGCAAAGGACAGATTCGGAGGAAAAAAGGCATAAAAATTTTGTTAATATTTTTAATTTTACATACACAGGGGCTTCACAGAAAAAAAGTGAAAACCCCAAAGAAATAGACATGGAGGTTTATATGCCATTTTAACAAAAGGTAATAAATTGTGGAGACTAGACAAAGGAAAGAGGGCTGGGGGTTTAGGGCCAATGAATTGTGGGAAAGTGACTAGAAAATATACGGGGAAACAAAAGGAAGATAAGGGTTATTTTAGTAAGGTATGTTTGTGCAGAATCACCTCAGTGCCAACCCTCCATCTCCAGTGATAAGCGTTGTTTTCTTTATCTTGATACGTGGTGGGGCAGGGGTGGGTAAATATGTGCCCTTCTTTTAGGCAGAAAAGGGGAGGAGGGCAGAGATCTCTTCTTGCATCTGCTGCTTTCCAAATTCCTTGAGCTCAAAATAACCACTATGTCAAAGTGTCATATTTGGGAGTAGCATACCCTGATCCCCTTCAGAGGAAAGATAGAGAGGAAGAGAATTTTCACATTCTTACCAAATGACACCCATAAGCACGTGTTGGCCTCTGTGTATATCTATGGCCATGGTATATCTTCACATCCCCAATGTCACTATTGTCGGCAAGGCCTCTGCTTGATACAATTACAAGCCAATACCTTTAAGTGGTCAAAATGGTCCCATCTTGAACGAAATACAATTTTGCCAGGCAATTTATTTCCTTACTGGCAGCATTCATACCCAAAACTGCATAAATTTATTGCCAACAGGAACTACATGTAAAGAGTCTCTGATGATTTACCAGAAAAACTGGAATTTCTTTTTAGAAATGATTCTGCTTCAGTATTGAATCACGTTTTTTCAGAGTGGCTTTCATTGCATTTGCAGCAGTATACTTGGTCCCCCTATTTGTTGGCTCCTGTTATTTATGCTTCACCCGAAGTCATCACCTCAGTTTCTGATATTGAAATCTGTTGCTATGGAAACAATTATGGTTATGTCAAGAGACCAAAGGAGAATGACTTCATGGGTAGCCTAAGTAGTAGGAACTGCCAAAAATTGCAGTAACAAAGATACTATTTTTATAATGCAGTTCCTAGTAAAATGTGTTAGAGAAAGGGGAGATAGGAAATGAGAGCAAATAAAATGTCACTTGAATGTCTCTGTTTCTTAAGAAAACTCTTGTTAGTCTTAGTTAGAAAAGTGTAATTGTGTTATGAGCTCATGATCCCGCCGGAGTGCTCCAGAAATTGCTCGAGTGAGGGATAATTTTACAGAATTTACCTGTCTGAGCCTCTCAGCCTGCATTTGTAAAAGGCAACTGTAGCTCTTTCGGTGAACCTCCTCTTAACAGGGGAGATGCCAACACAGGCAAGAGGGCCAGGGAGACTTATAAAAATGACAACAAAATAGAATGTCAAGTGGGATTTTCCTGTTGATTGTGAATTTCTGCAAAGGTCACAAGGTGCAAAACAACAGGTACTTTGTACATCCCATATTGTAAAGAAAGCCACCAAGGAACCACCAGTCCCATGGCACTCACTGATGAGTGCTGTTCCTAACACACACCCATTCCCACCAGACTGTGCCAGTGGTTCTCAAGTGACTGCACACTAGAATAAGCTGAAGAGCTTTCAAAAATACCCACACCTGAGCTCAACCAATCAGGTCAGAACTTCTGTGGTTGAGTCCAGACACTAGTATGCTCTTAAAGGCTCCCAGATGATTTTAATAATGCAGCCAACATGGAGAACAACTGGCCCACAAGAAAAGAAGGCTAAGGATCTTTGGAGTTGTACAATGCTGGCTTGTGGAAAGTGCTCAGGCTTCTCCCTCCCTTCCGGGGCTCAGGTCAAGGAACTCTGCACTGAAGATGCCCCTGTCTATGCCCCACAATGGACTCACTCTCGTCTAGCACTTGAATACCAGCCACACGGAGTCATGGGTAGGCAGGCAGGGAAGGACCACAACAAAAGCAATGAAGTCAGAAGACTTTGGCTCTTTTCCAAGATCCCTCTTATCTGTTTCAACTCAGGAGGAGCTAAAAACAGAAAAGGAAGGAAGAAAGAAATAATAGATAGTGGCCACTCCCCTCTAAATAAACCCCTCAAGCCAAGGCCTGGCTGCCTGTGGGGTCAGGGAGGAGGTCAGCACTAAATTGGATGTGAGATTGAAGTTTCAACATAAACCAGATAAGACTGGACTTTTCAATATCCGAAAATAACTGAAGACTTACAGGATCTTCCCAAGATGTTCTTAAAGGTTGCAAAAAGAAAAGGCAATTCAAAAGAGCACGTTTAAAGGAAGTGATAGGAGAAAAACAAACCACTTCATATTTAAATCCCACTGAGATGTTCAGTAAACCACTTGCAGTCAGTGGCTATACTTCCTGCAAGGATTAATTACATCATGATTTGAGGACATGAGAAAGCAATTAATTACATCAGTGGTCCCCAACTTTTTTGGCACCAGAGGCCATTTTCTTGGAAGACAATTTTTCCACAGACCAGTTGGGGGATAGTTTTGGGATGGTTCAAGCGTATTACATTTATTGTGCACTTTATTTCTATTATTATTACATTGTAATATATAA
>NW_012155284.1:17182536-17185401 GCF_000956105.1 Propithecus coquereli
CCTTAAGTAAACTTTTTATTAGAGTGTGACACACAGACAGAGAGAGAAGAATACACACAAGTCCACAGTACAATCAATTTGTATTGAGTAAACTTACTCATGATACCACCATCAGACAGAGAAATTAAACATCACCAATATCCACGAAGAATCCCTTGTGTCCTCTCTCAGTCATCCTCTCAAAAGCGGCTTTAAACACCAGAGATTAGTTTTGCCTTTTTCTGAAATTAAGTATAAATGAAAGCCTAGAATATTGCACTCCTTTTGTGGCTGGCTACTTTTTCCCCACATTTTATCCATGAGAGGATACATGTTGTTGCTTGTGGCTTTAGTTTGTTTAGTCCTGGCTGTGTAATATTCCATCGTGTGAATATACTACAACTTATCCAGACTGTTAAGGGAGAGTTGAGATATTAATACTTCGAGTGTGGGGCTATCACAAATAATGCTACTATGAAAGTGCATGTACCTGTTTTTGGTGCACACATGCACAAATTTCTGTTGGCTATATACCTAATTCATCGTGTTTTGACTACTGATGCGGATGAATCAATGGTGTTCCCTAGCAGGGGACCATTTAATTTGTTTAGTTCATATCTATTGAATGATACACTGCAGCATCTTCCATCCCTATTGATTGGTTCCAGAGTAGAATAAGGAAACATTACTGCCCACAGACAACTTGATCATTACTGTGCTCAGCTGGAGAAAGAATTACACATGCAGCCCAGCGGGCTCATTTAGCTCAGATGGGACTCTGCAGAAGAGAACAGCACCTGTTATGAACAGAAATGAGCTGCGTGATGAGACTAGATTTGATGGAAGGGACCAGACTTTTCTGAGGGACACACTGAGCATGAACTTGGGTCTCACCTGCTATCTTCCCAGCCGGAAGACTAGTGTGAGAGACCAGCAGCATACATAAGACAGAAACACTGGCCACACTCTGTTTTGTGTCATTTGGGTTGTGTTGTTTTATTGCCTAACTTTCTGTTTCAACGAGCCAGTGGGGAAAGTGCCTCCAGAGTGCCGAGGGTGCAGCAGAGCCACCCTCTGTCACAGCTGCCTCTGGGTGGTAGAGAGGCCGCCCCACTCAGCAAGTCAGATTGAACAGAACACCACAGCAGGGGCCTCTGTGATGGGTGTCAGTGGCAGGTCACAACGACACAGAAAACTTGCAGAGAAGAGAACAACAGAGATCCTCTCTCCCACTAAGTGTTTTTCCATGGGACATTCTGCTTCACAGTGCTTCCATTTCTGACAAGGAGGAATGTACCAGAGCCCACTTACTTCCACAGGCCCCTTTGACAGGACCGTGACCCACTTTCTCTGAATGTGGGAGCATCGCTGCTGACTCAGCTCCTGTTGCAAACATCAAACTCAACACTGTAGCTGGCCATCAACTCTTCTAAGTATTATTCTGAAAACAACTTACAAACAACCAAATTAATTATTTTGAAGTACTTACAAAAATGATTATCAATATTTAAAAAAGAATTGCCATTTATAGATAGGCTAAGAGAACGCATGTGTGTATGTGTACATGCACACACACACACACACACACATACACATACACACACGTACACACACTCCCTCCATCACCACAAACAGGGCCCAGTACCCTCTCAGAAGCTGAGAAACCAGTCCTGATTCCTGGGTCTAGCGCAGAAGAGACCTAAACTCTAGATTAGTTCATTCAACTAAGATTCATTCTAAAATATTTATTGAGCACCTAACATGTGCCAAGAAACTATGACATTACCAGCAACAGAGAAACACTTCCTCCGGTTAGAGTTCTCTACTCTGAGTAATTGTTTGCATAGGACTTCACTTTCCAGAGAGTGCCCTGTAGAAGATTTTCCTTCAAGAAACTCAGCTGCAAAAGGGTTCTGTGGTCAAGTAAGTTTTGGAATTCCTGCCTGTCATACCCATTCTTGGAGATTCACAATGTGTAATAATATGTTGAAGGCTCTGAGAAGTTCTACAATGAATTTGTTTAATTTTATTTAACCTAGTATTTGCCAAACCTATTTGATCTTAGAATTATTTTTTACATAACACTGTAGTCCTGAACCACAATTTGAGAAATGATGTTATAAAGAGCCATTCATTAAAGAGACCACATTAGCTCCTCCAGATGTCTTGATTTGGACTGACTTTGATACAAACACATGCACAAAAGAGGGCCCTGGGTGGGCAGTTGTTTCCAAGGGCTCACTGGGCAGACTTTGCCCAGTTTACAAATAAGCAAGACAGCTTATAGTCCATAAAACTCAGTTTCCCTGTCTGTAAAATGTGGAGTACAATTAATATACCTACTTTGAAGAGTCACTGCATTAGAGAGAATGTACATTAAGTCTTTATATATAATAAATGGTATCCATTACTATTACTAAATCTGCATAAACTACAGTCTCCCTTCATAAGAATTAATTCCCTAGACTAAAGATTCATCATAGTGATATATGTACCTTTTACTACTCATATTAGGGACCATAGTCCTTAGGTGTACTAGCAAGTGAGGGAGATCTTGGCACACACAGGTAAAAGTAGCTTCTTATGAAGAATCACCTTCCTTTCATCAAAGCCCCCCTCACTTCCTAGAGGGAAACTGTTCAATAAAACCTTATGCAGTGGTGGAAATGTGACTAGTGGCTTCCACATTGGACATTGCAGTTCTAGATGCTTTTTATTGTCATCAGGCCTTTCCTCTCTTCTTCCCAAACATGAGTCCTACCATTCAGGCAAAGCCCCGGCTCACCTATATGGTGGCATGTCAATTTGCAATGGCTGCTTGTAATTAGGGTTAATGTTGAGCTGTCTTTTTCAGCTGATCTGAAGATTTCTGGAGAAGATTCTCAT
>NW_012155284.1:17185451-17187546 GCF_000956105.1 Propithecus coquereli
ATTTAGCCCCTAATACTTTCCCTCCCCTTTTGCAATATATTAGCTTATCTTTCCCATGGATACCATGTCTGCTTAAAAGAGGAAAATATTTGAATCTCAGAATATTTATTCCTCCATTTAATACTTAAGACATCAATTTTTCTAGTATTTTTTTTTGCACATAATATTTTCTAGGTACAGTTGATGCCTAATTAGGAAAACTAAGATGGTAATAGGAATACAAATAATCTTAAAAGTTATTTCTGTCTGATCTAGGAGCATTGTGCAATCTTTGTTTTGATGAAGTATCAGCCAACTTATTTTTATTAACTCAACTTTTTTTAAGCTGAAGAGAAAGAAGAATGGGAATTTGGAGGTAAAGCGGCAAAAACATCACTATATATTTCATATATCCTAAACTAATCCACATATCCTGAATTTAACATATCCTGAGCTAATCTACAAAGCAAAAGTGACAATATTTGCTTAGTCTGTGCGACACTTAAGCTAACTAGTAGAGTGAAGCATGGCCTTCCGTAATTGGATGAGATGCATTATTCATATACCTGTACAGTATCTATGCAAATTATCAATCAGTGCATTTATAACTGGTACCAATTGTTCCACAATACCCAGAGTACAAGAAATGTCATGTTTCTTTATTTTTCTAAAGCAAATTAAATCCAATTCAAGTTCCAACTGACCAAGGTTAACAAGAACAAGATCAATCAGATGTCAGATTATAAGAAGAGATCAAAAATCAAAAACAAAAGCAAAATGCTTACATAGTTCAAAACCAATGAGAAGGCCCCAAGTTCATGTGATTCATTCGAAGGATGCCAGTTTCCAGTATTCATGGTTGCCCATGTAGCCATCTCAATTCATCTTCTACCTCCTCCAGGGGGCTGCATTCTGGTAGAATTAGATCTCCTCAACTTCCTGAACTACCACATCATTCCTATACCAATCACAAGGAATCTAACTGCATGCCCCTGGAAAATGGACCATTGCTCTCCAACCTTCAAACATAAAATTTCCAATCAACAAACCTTCTCTTAGACAATCTAGCCAAATCATTCTAGCCAAATCGTCTTAATGATATTCCACCTTTGAAATAAAAAGGCTTCTCTCATACTTGAGAAATCATATTGGAAATGATATTTCAAACAATATTGGTCAGGTAACACTAGTTATTATGAGAAAGAAACTCCTAATATTAGTGACTCAACAGAGTTGAAAAAAATATGGGTTTTCCTAGTGCGCAAATTTCCCTGCTCCACATAGTCACTCAGGGACCCAGGCTGAGAGAAGACAGCTGTTTTCACCTTGTGCTTCCAAGGTTGTCATGGGCATTGACATCCAACAAACAGAAGGAGGAAGATGACATGGAGAGGCAACCTGCTTCTTATCCATCTTGACTCAGCAATGGCACCAATCAAGTCTTCTTACATTCTAGTGGCAGATTCTAGTCACAGGGCCTCACTTAAGTGCAAGAGTATTGATAAATTCTATACTATGGCTAGGATAGTATATATTTTGATTAATAATTAGCTATCTCTGCTACCAAATCAAAGGTAATCCAAAATTAAAATGTATCTGCCCTCTCCTTATGGTAATGAGACTCTCCAAAGGGCCAATAGCTGAGAAGAAAGTAAAGAAGAGGAACAGAAAATAAACTATATCATGACTCTCCCTACATCACTAATGTAGAATGATGAGCAGGTGACAACAGAAATTCATAGAGCAATAAAACTGTGAAGGACATGGGTAGAGATGGCCTGACTCACTTTCTTAATTTACAACAAAGAAATTGGAGCCCAAAGATGTTAAGTTACTTTCTCTAAACCACAAAACTAATTAATGGCAGGAAAAAAATATATTAGTAAGAACTAAGACCTCTTGAGCCTTTGTCAGGTGCTTTTCCGTTAAAATTCAATTTCACCAGTTTTTGTTTTTTTTGTTGTTGTTTTTTTTTTTGAGACAGAGTCTCACTGTGTTGCCCGGGCTAGAGTGCCGTAGCATCAGCCTAGCTCACAGCAACCTCAAACTCCTGGGCTCAAGCGATCCTCCTGCCTCAGCCTCCCGAGTAGCTGGGACTACAGGCATGTGCCACCAT
>NW_012155284.1:17190994-17193225 GCF_000956105.1 Propithecus coquereli
TTAAAAAAAAATGAGGAAATTTCTAAAAGGAAAATACTCTCCTTCATTTTCTAGATCCAGCCAAAAAGAGAAGTTGTTCCATTTACAACTAGATAGGATGGGGTTGATAGAGACAGGGTGGTCCCCTTGGGATCATTTTATTCTTTTTCTAGGAGTCACCCACTCCCTGGACACTTATGTATAGGAACTTAGAGTGACTGTAGACATGGTTACAAGAGTGTAGCTAGACCTCCAACTCAGTCTCTGAAACCTGAAGGTTGTAGAAAGCTAGAAGTCCATTTGGAGTGGACCACTCCATGGTCGTGTATTGTGGAGTCCTCCTGTTATCCAAGCTTGCTTGACTGTCATCGTAAGTGACTCTCCTTATGACTCATCATCTGGTCATGCTTTACCCATGGGTGAGAGATGAAGGCAAAATCATGGGAATCTACACCCAATTACAAAGAGTAGGCCACCATGCAGCTCCCTGGATAAAGGGGCTGGCTCCTTGTCTAGTTAACGGGGCTGTCGTAAGGAAGAGCATTTTGGCAAGTACATAATTGATGGCTTAATTGATGGCAGAAATGTACATTTCTTTACACAATACATTAGGCAATAAAAGAAAAGAAAAATCTCTTTCCACAATCAAGTTCAAAAACCACTGGGTATTAACTGAGAGGCATCCCATCAATCAGCCTGCTGTTTTTATTCTTGTCAAGCAACTAATGAAGAATTCCTTTCATAATCACTAACAGATAAATCCCCAAAAAGGTGGACATCACCTCTAGGAAACCCCAAATAAACTGTATATATTTCTTAAGATTGATTGTGCTACGTAAATCTATATATTGGGTAGATGGATAGATGAGTGAATGAATTGAAGAACAAACAAATGAACACAGAACATACACGCTAAAGGCAGAGCAAGTCCAGAGCAATGCTGTGTTGGGGGTGGGGCCTGAGGGAAGTCAAAAAAGGAAAGAGATACCACAGGAGAAAGAGATCTAAAAACAAAATTTACATCTAATTTTGCTAGAACTATCCCATTAATTATTATTGAAGCATAGGTGTTATCCCCTCATAATGAATACATTTCTATAGTCTCTTTGTTTAGTGATCCAAAGTTTTAAAAGCCCCAGTTTGGCCTTAAAAGGTGACCTAGACTTGGTTTGGTCTTCCCATTTAAAACCGTCAGGCATTTTTTCTCAATGCACAGCTGGCAAATTGCAGAGTTTCAATATTTGAACCAGACATGAACAACTTTATACATAATGAAACTTCAACTAAGCAAGTTCTCTGAACTCAAAGATTTCTCGCAAATTAGGCATGTCCTAGGAATCCACTCTTGCTAAAGCTAATGCTGAGTCGCCTTAGACAGTCAAGCCTGTGCATTTGAGGGTTTTGACAATGCTGAATGCTGAATTTGTGATTTTAAACATGAGTTCTGGTTATTTTAAGCTATTACTGTCTCCTTGATGGCACTGTAGAGAAAGAACCTCGGAGGGCGATTTTTATTCTCTCATTAGTGTTGCTGGCAAAAAAAAAAAAAATACTCATTTTATTTGTGGAAATTTTCCATTACCTAAAAAATGTATCCATTCCAAGAAAAGGACCTGATAATAAAAGTATTCATCAGTATATACAGAGTAAAAACCAACTATCTAGCTCAAATCTCATTAATCAAAAATTATTTAGGTTTTCCAAATATCCCATGAAATGAACATACAATTCATCTGTTGATGGATGTGCAGCCACAAACTATTAATAACATATTCATGGATCTCTGTGATCAGGTGACAGGTTGGTTCATCAGTTGCCAATGAGATGCAGCAAACTGGCAAAGGCCATTCTGCTAACAACTACATGTCTCCAAGCACTGGGGACCTATTTGGATGATTTAAGAATCTCCCCAAAAGCCAAGATCCTAAAATATGTACTCCACTGTGGTGACTTCTACATTTGAGCCATTCCTTTGGATTAAGTTATGGCTTTGAAATCTACACCATTGGGGAAAATGTATTCCCCCAATCTTCACACGGAGGGATCTCTCTAGAATGGCATTTCTGGCTTCACCAGGACCCTCACCCACTCCTGCCACTGGGAGAGTCTGGAAGAAAGAACTGGCCTCGTCATATTCCCCCAACCTTCTCTTCCTGCATTTCAGCAATATACCCTCTAAAAAACAGAAACAGACCACTATGAGCCCTAACTGTATTTTTTACATTATTTAAGTAAACTTTTTTTTTTTTTTT
>NW_012155284.1:17193275-17195531 GCF_000956105.1 Propithecus coquereli
CTACTTCAGACTCCCTTTCATTTGAGTCCCCAACATAGGAGCCAACTACTCTCACGTCTCAGAATGAGTTTGGATCACCATGCAAGACAGGCAAGGAAGCATTTGTGCCCCCTGGACACACTCGCACTGAGGCCAGAAGGTTTAATTTGAGGCACGAGGTCAGACGGAGGATTTCTCTGGAAGAGCTGTATGAGTTCCATCTCCCACATCCTCCCTAGGGGATGGACAGGGAGCTTTGTCTTCTCTCAAGCCTAGAGACAGGGTTCTCACGGAAACCACTCAGTGAGGGTTACACGGATCCCTTGGCACTTGGAGCAGGATCGATTTGGGCCTGACTCACATCTGAGAAGTGGCTGTAGTTGAAGTTGACAGCCAGAAAGTTAATGACAAGAGTGCTGTGTTTAGAAAGTAACTGAACTCGTACCTATGATGGGTGAAAGGTACATATTTTACGTGGATCAGATATGGGGAGAGAGTAGGGGAAGAGGAGAGGGAATACGGAGGCTAGAATGAGGTTACCTTAGATCCTGATCAAAAGGTCAACCTGGAAGGTGTGGAGCCCTCAGCAGAAAGAAGCTGAAAATGAACAATCAGATATGGAGAGAGAGAAATCCTAAGTAAACCCCAAGCAGCCAGTCAGAGCAGGTACTTCACTCATCCAGGGGAACTGTGAGAGATGCCCTGCACAGGGGGAAGTTTCAAAGACCCTAAAAGTGTTGCCCTGAAAGACAATCAGCTTTGCTCACCCTCTGAGCCCAGCAAGTACCAATAACAGCATGACCAGTAAATATTGATCCATCCCCAACTTCAAACACCAGTTCCAAGTGTAGCTAGTGGGCTGTGGGGAGGAGATATCATGAAGCTCAGGTGAGAAATACAGTGTAATTAGCCATTCCCACTTTCTCCATGGCTGAACTGCAAAGAGGAAATTTGATTATAACACTGGATCAGACATACTGAACTGAAGCAAACTGAGTCTTTTTTGAGTGTTCAAGAAGCCAGAAGACTATGGGATCTATCTAAAAATATCATTCAAGGGGCAAAGAAAATTAGCCTCACAGAGTACTTATGCAGAGGCTATTGTGACACAACAAAGCTTATTTCATAATTTCATCTTCAGAATTTATTTTTGTTTGTCAAGTTTGCACCTAGACATAGAGAAGTATTTGCACCACTGGAAGCATGTAAAAATAGATCACATTTTTCTCCCAAATATTTCATTTGTTCATTTATTCATATATTCATTCACTTGAAGTTATTGAATGCACATTTTATGCCTGGTACTGTACCTGATGCTATTGGGATACAACGATTAAGGTCAGTCCTTGTCTTCACTTCAGTGAGGAGGTGGTGGCATCCTAACACATTGAAAGCCAATACGAGTCGTTCATTACCTGTTTTAACATGGCCTGCCTCCAAGGTGATGGTAAAAATAAGTAAAACAAGTAGTAAGCTTGTAAAGTAAGTATAACAAGTAAAACAAATAAAACAAATAGCAAGACGTCTAGATGGGTAGAAACACAATCCAACTTCCACAAACAACCAAAAGAGGGAGCTTCTGTCCCCCATGCAGTCGTTCCCTCCGGGCCCAGGCGGGAGAATGAATGTGACAGTGACACAGAAATCGGAGGAAAAAACAACAGGTCACAATACTCCGCGGCTCTCCTAAGAATGTGAGCAAGAGTTAACGCTTTAGTATCAAGTCAAATCCTTTCTGTTCACAAATTCCTTCTTCATCTAGGTCACAAAACCACCCAACGCTTCTCCCCAAATCTTTTTCCAGCACAGACCTAGCTAGACTAAATGCAGCACCATATACTAATAATTTTGACTGCCTTTTAGAATAGTTTTTCCCCCTCAACTGTAAACCCAGTAGTCCAAAGTAAGAGGACTGTTTCTAAGCCAACAGGACTAAGGCACATTCAGCTATGCCCTCTGCCTGTGTGGGCAAACTACATTCTTATTTACCCACTGTTCTGGTTGAAAGAATGCAAAACGTTGCATCTGCTTCCTCTCCTTACTAATTTTTTCTCTATGTGAGATCACAGTACCTATATAAGTATCCCTCAACCTCCTGACTTCACACTTTCCATTTCTACTATTTATCCCCTAATACTTTCCCTCCCCTTTTGCAATATATTAGCTTATCTTTCCCATGGATACCATGTCTGCTTAAAAGAGGAAAATATTTGAATCTCAGAATATTTATTCCTCCATTTAATACTTAAGACATCAATTTTTCTAGTATTTTTTTTT
>NW_012155284.1:17195581-17198077 GCF_000956105.1 Propithecus coquereli
ATGGGATTGCTGGATCGAATGGTACTTCTACTTGTATCTCTTTAAGATATCTCCATATTGCTTTCCACAGAGGTTGCACTAGTTTGCCATCCCACCAACAGTGCATGAGTGTTCCTATCTCTCCGCATCCACGCCAACATTTATTGTTTTGGGACTTTTGATAAAGGCCAGTCTCTTATGATCCCATTTTTAACAATGTCAAAGTATTTGACTGCCAAGATCACTGGTAAAGAGTTATAATTAATCTAAGAGTATTACATATAAAGTTACAAAACACATTCTGAAATCAACCCCTAAGAGACAGATTTCAGTAAGACAATTGCTAAAATGTTCATTATACATACACACACACACACAAGCATACACACACTAACCTTGCCTGCGTGTGTGTGTGCTATGTTTTGTTGTTCATCTCATGAAGCCTGCTGAACCCAGTTTAAGTGGCCACACTCCTGAAAATGGTGCAATGACTGTGACTGTTTTGCTGGGGACAGAGTACTAGAAATTAGACATTAAATTCTTAAGAACATTTACTTCACGGTTCCGACATTGTCCGCTACCCCTCTACCATGAGACTGCTGGGACATGTGACACCAACACCACGGAGAGGACCAACCAGGAGCAGCAAAAGGCAGGGCTTAGTTGGGAGAAGCACCTCATTTTCCAGGAGATCCGGATTTCACTCACAAAAACATCAAATTTTCAGCTCTTTGAAAGTAACAGGATCCTGGGTAATAACCAAAAAGACTTCATTAAGAATAAATCCTGTTGGGTTAATCCAATCTGCTTCCAAGATAGCATGACCAAACTAGTAGATGGAAGGGGAAAAAGAGGACATAGATTTGTGTTGGATGGAGGTGGATGACATCAGCTCCCCAGGAAGGTACAGCCATACGACTCAGTAGATTCAAACTACGTTGACTGTCTGACATGGGTCAGGCACCTATATGTCTGGTGAATATATAACAACAACAATAATTCAAAGATCTTGCTGGAAAAGCACAAGAAAAATACTACAGGGTGATTATTATCATTCTAGAATTTCAAATTCAATGAAAATAGTAGCAGATTCTAATGTATCTTTTTAAAATAATATTGATCAAGCAATTATAAAATATTAACAGAAAGAAAAAAAATCAGGTCACCTGCTAAAAGTGAACAATTATAAATAATCAAAAATCCTCCCCCAGGATCCAAATCACAGAACAAGAAATTTGTATCATAAATATTTGACAGGTTCATTGTGTAGCTATGCTCCCTGAGAAAAATAACAGGTACTTGCCTTAGGAAAAGAAAAACCAACACTAGACTCAAATCCTTTGTCTTTTGAATAACATCTTACACTTACAGCCAGCTTGCTTCTGAAGATTTCAAAACACTGTGCAAACAATTATGATCTCCATGGCACTGATCTGTCAAGGGAAAAGGGGCTTTGAGAAAATAAAATCTCTGCAAAGTGACCTCCTAAGACAACGGTAGATATAGATGAAACTCTTAAATCTCAGTTTCTAACCTCCTGTTTCAACTTTCTCACTTACAGACAATATGTATATTATTCTCATATTCCTTTCAAATATATACCCCTAAGAATTTTAAAGTTGAAGTGAAAAGCATCTTTTCTCCAACTAAAAATATAAAGACACACAAATATGCAGAATAATATAGGGACTGTGGCTTGGTCATTGTTATGCCCACAACCCTCACCACAATGCCTGACATATGGTAGATATTCAGCAAATACTTTTTAAATTAATTAATCCAATTAAATATCCACCCAAAAAAGTCATTTCTCTCATGTACAAGTATGTAATCAAATGGACCCAAATCCATAAATCACACACTTGTTTGTTTGGAATGGGATGTTTTAAAGTTTCTTTCCCCTAAGAATATTAATTAAAAGTTTTCCCCTCATCTAAAATAGGTATGTCAAGACAGAATAGCTTCCTACTTAAGGTCCAAATTCTCCATTAACACGACAGAATGTGGGCCCTGAGCTCTAAGTACAAAGCTAATAATTCACATCAGCTTCTCTCAAAGATTCTGAAAAGAAGATTTGTTCAGGGAAATGGAGCCAGAAAATCATTAGATACTTAAATTATGAATCAAAGAGTCGGAGATTTGGTCCCCAAATTTGTTTAGATACCAGAAATTACTTATTAAAAATAAATAATCTGGCCACACGTGGTGGCTCACGCCTGTAATCCTAGCACTCTGGGAGGCAGAGGTGCACGGATTGTTTGAGCTCAGGAGTTCGAAACCAGCCTGAGCAAGAGCGAGACCCCGTCTCTACTAAAACAATAGAAAAAGTTATCTGGACAACTAAAAATATATAGGAAAAATTAGCCGGGCATGGTGGCGCATACCTGTAGTCCCAGCTACTTGGGAGACTGAGGCAGGAGGATTGCTTGAGCCCAGGAGTCTGAGGTTGCTGTGAGCTAGGCTGATGCCACGGCACTCACTCTAGCCAGGGCAACAGAGTGAGACTCTGTCTCAAAA
>NW_012155284.1:17198127-17220569 GCF_000956105.1 Propithecus coquereli
GCTTTCCCACAATATAAAGGATACAGGATATGTAGATGATCAGGAGAAGGAGGTTTCATTCCACATCATAACAAAATCTCACACTCAGCTTTTTTTAAAATAGAAGTCATTTAAAACTCATTTTTCTTTACCAAGAGTTAAACCCAGGAAACTCAGTAAAGCTAAAGCAGAAGGAAACAGCCTAAAAAATAGCACGTACAGAATTCAGGTAAAGTAGCACATACAGAATTCCCTAACAGGCTGAATATGGATTAATCAAGGAAGCCATGTAAGTGTCCTATTCAGGATTTTTAGTACAGGATAAATTCCTTTGGAATTATCTAGTGAATCTCCTTAGAAGTCTAGAGATAAGCCAGAAGAACAACAACAAATCTTTTTCAACCCTCTTCCATGTGTGTTGTCACTGGGTTAGAAATACCAGAAGAGTGAGCACAGAGTCAACTTTAAGTGATGGCTGCATCTCCAGGCTTCCAGTCAGCTAGCACGGAATTCAATGCTATTTTTTCCATTGTGTAGATTTATTACAGACAGATTCCCAAAACATAGACAGCTTAATGCTCCTCCTGGGCTCCCCTCAACCTACACTTGTATTTGGACTGATGTATCACTTTCATACACACTAAAGCTGTGGTCCCCAAACCCCAGGCCGTGGACTGGTACCAGTCCATGGCCCATTAGGAACTAGGCTGCACAGCAGGAGGTGAGTGGAGGACAGGCAAGCTGAGCGAAGCTTCATCTGTATTTACAGCTGCTCCCCATCGCTCATATCACTGCCTGAGCTCCACCTCCTGTCAGATCAGCGGCAGCATTAGATTCCCATAGGACCTCTGTAAACTGAGCACAGGAGGGATCTAGGTTGCTCACTCCTTATGCAAATCTAATGCCTGATGATCTGAGGCGGAGCTGAGATGGAGATGCTACCACTGAGGAACAGCTGCAAATACAGATTATCGTTAGCAAAGAGGTTTCCACACTAAATGTAATGTACTTGAATCATCCCAAAACCATTCCCCCACCCCAGTCCGTGGAAAAATTGTCTTCCATGAAACGAGTCCCTGGTGCCAAAAAGGTTGGGGACCGCCGCACTAAAGGATTGAAAAATTAAAAAGCAATGTATGCTAATCAATAGGGCTTTAGGAAAGAATCTCTATTTCTCCGTTTTGTTTGACTATAAGGGGAAATTCACCTGTGGCCTACAACTGTACTAAGTCGAAAGACTAATAATGTAGAAGCTAAGCTCTGATTAAACCAAAGTCATTGCCAACTGGTCTTATCTCAAAAGCAGAGTGAGGCAATTATCCCCCGGGATTCTGTGTATTCTGATTCCACATAATGATGTGCCAGAAAAGGGGGCAGCCAGTGAGCTTACACAGTCCACAAATATGCTCGTGGCTGGAAGAAATTTGGGACTCAGCTGTCATGGCCTCTGTGCTCTCTGCCTGTCTTATTGCTGTTATAGGCCATCCCAGGGGACATTAGGCCTGTAGGAACAGCTGGGGAGGGAGTCTCCATGTCATTCTGAATTGATGGCCATGGCTACGTTGATGGCCTGACCATCTCCCCCTGACTCCAACCACCACAGAGACAGAAATCCTCTCTTCTGAGCACCTTATTGAGATGAGTCCTAGAAGCCCCCTTTTTGAAAGCAGGAAGTGGTAGAGTGCTATGTTTAGTGCTATTAGCAGATACTGACAAGCAACATGGCTACAAAAATCCAGTCATCTGGTCTCTATACCTAAGAGCATTCCTCCAGAGAACTAAAAAGATTGACATGGGGAGGGGAGCAGAGAACTTAAGGCCAGAAAAGTCCCAAAGCAAACACAGTTCACCTGAGGGCATCCCTGCATCATCTCTTAGGATGACAATCCAAAATTAAGCCATCTTTGAGCTTCCATGACAGCCACTGTCTCTCAACTCCCTCCTCCTAGGCCTTTGGCTGCACTGGGAGGGAGGTAAACTGACAAGGCGTCATTTTGTGAGTTATGTTATGTCAAGTTTTTATCAACATTGCTATCTACACGGAGGGAAATATTGTTTATGAAAGTTGATATTATGCTATCTCTGTAGGCTATCCATGATAAGAACTATTTCACTTAGCAGAAGTCAAGAATTTCTCTTTCCATTTTTAAGAGTAAAACTTCCTCTAGAGCTAAAAGGATACTACTAGCTCTCATCTCTAATAGCCTATGTTCTTACCCTTTGTGTAATTATCAGACCCACTTAATGACTTTCTCTAATCTTTGGTAGTGTTGTCTGTCTCTTCAAAGTTTTGCATCTTTCAAGATTGGCATAAGGGACTTTGACACACCTGTGAACACCTGAAACCCTCGCTCACCCTGCTACTCTCTCCTTCCTCTTCCTTCACGAGTTGGAGCCTCCCTCTCTGCAAGTCCCTAAGTCATGCCTTTATTTTTCTTTCCAGTAGTTTCCTATTAATAAAATACTGATTTGCTTAGAGTAATAGTACATGTGAATGTCTCCTATCAACAAAATGTCCGTAACTTGTCCTTATTCCAGGTGCTTCCTCATGCATCTGCCACCATATCTGTACCTCATGAAGCCTGAAACACTTGCCACCATAGACACTGCCGCAGTTGTGCGTTTGCTCTCACTGCCTCATGATGACATGAGAGCTCCATTTCAGACCCCAAGGCCAGCCAGTCCCAGTACATTTCCCGTCCCTGTCTTCCTGGGCCTCAATAACACTGCCCAATAGAAAAACAATGTAAGCCACATCTGTAAATTTAAATTTTCTAGTAACCACACTAAGAAAGTAAAAGGAAATGAGTGAGATTTAATTTAATAAAATATTTTCTTTAACTCAATATGTCCAAACATTAACATGTAATCAAGATAAGAAAATTATTAATGAAATACTTTACATTTTTTTTCTACTACCTCTTTGGAATGCAGTGTATATTTTACATATATGGCACATTTCAATTTGAATGCTTATATTTTCATTGGAAGTACTTGGTCTGCATCTCGGTTTCATAAAATTCCCAATGGAAAAGTAGACTCATATCTCCAAGCTGTTCTAAACATACTTAAAATTTTTTTCAATAACCAAATCGGTATCAGCTTTTAAATTCAAATTTAAATTAATCAAAATTTAAAAATTCAGTTCTATCTACAGCCATATTCCCAAGAGGCTGCTCCTTCTCCTATGCCCCATGTAATTTCAGAATCAAGTGGAGGTGTTGGATTTCTCCTTGTTCATCGATGATATTTCCACGTATGCTTGTAAAATGCCCTCTTTCTTTGAAGTTCATGACATCTCCCTCTCATTATTGCCTGCTGACCTCCTAGTTCTACCCCTCCATTTGCCAGATTCTGGCATCTGGTTCCCTTCCCTCCTTTCCACCCCATCTCCTTCCACTCTTCTGGATGATCTCAGTGCTCTGTGTCCCAGGCAACACCTGGCCTCAGAGTTTACTGGCCCATGAATTTCAGTGACCTTCCATTCCTTTCCATTTCAGCTATCCATATCCACAGCTACCTTCTAGATTTTGTCATAATCCTGAACTACTCCACATCTCAAATCAAATGTTCACCCCACTCCATGTCCATGCTCCTCTGATATCTGGGACTTCACAGACACTTGTCCCTGAAGGCTTCCCTTTCCTCCCAGTCCACAGCCCTTAACCTCTTCACAGCACAGGAGAAGGGTGAGGAACAGAGTCTCTACAACCAAACTCCTTGGGGTTGCATCTGAGCTCTGCCCCTTAATAGCCATTGGGACTTGGACCAAGTTATTTAGCCTCTCTGTGGCAAACTTTCCTCATGTCTACAATGAGGATAGCAACCCCATCAGGTAGGTTCTGTTACAATCAAATATAAAGCACATAGTACTGTACAGTCATTATATAAATTTGTTAAATAAATGTTTCTCCCCACCCAGGGTAGAACAGTTCTCTCCCCCGAAACTCAACTGTCCTTTTCTTTGTCCCTCTGCCCCATCCACTAGGCAAACCACACCCCTGATCAATGCTGCGGTTTGATTTCGTGTCATATACACCCAGGCAACTAAGCCCTCCTGGAGGAAATGACAGCATGGTACAAACTGGCGCTACCACAAATGCTAAGTCCCCGATGTCAGCGTCACTGGATGAGCAATACTCCTGTCCTCAGCCAGCCCTTTCTGCCATTCTCCACACCTAACAGGATCTTCCCCAGTCAGAACTGAGCCTCCGAGGGACAGGACAAGCACCAGCAAATCTCAAATGAGAAATTTTGGAGAACTGAACACTAGGCAGAAAATTAATGGGATTTTTGCTTGACTTCGAACTGTAGTAACACTATGTTATAGAGAAATGTAAATGGTTTCCGCCCAGCCTAACCCACCGAAGGGGTCAGCTTTGCCCACAGACTCAAGGAACTGGGGCTTTGCAATCACACTCGAGCAATGAGGAGGCAAAAATAATAAAAGAAGACATGGGGAGGAAGCCAAAGAGAGGAAAAGGAATTCTCTTTGGAAGAAAGCGAGGCTCTGAGAGGCCAGACAGGGCCAGCTCAAAAGCAGTGTTACTGTGCTTACTTTCAAACATGGTGTGGTAGGACAAGTAATGGCCCCCAAATATGTCTACATCCTAATCCCGGAACCTGGCAATATTACCTTATATGACAAAAGGGAATTATGCAGATGTGACTAAATTAAGGATCTTAATGTATAGCGAATATTCTGGATTATCCGATTGGCCCCAAATATCACGAGAGGGAGGCAGAGGGAGATTTAACACTGAAGTAGGAGTTGGCACAACAGAAGCAGAGATTGGAATGAGGTGAGGAAGGAGGCATGAGCCGAGGACTGTCAAGGCAGCCTCCAGAGCGTAGAAAGGACTGGAAACAGATCTCCCCCAGAGCCTTCAGAAGGACCTGGCTGCGCAGATACCTTGACCTTAGTTAGCCTGGGGAAACTGATTTTGGACTTCCGAACTAAAGAACTACAAGAAAATAAATTTCTGTCATTTTAAGCCACCAAGTTTGTGGCCATTAATTATATCAGCAATAGGAAACTAATACAGTTGTGCGGAAAACCTCAAGTGCTACAGGAGCATTTCCAGGTCACGGACTTGGCCTGTGCCATGAGGGAACATGCTCAGATGGTTGTTGGGGCCACTGTCCTGGTGCCAGGCTGAGCTTCCAAAGGTGAGGCGTGAAGACAGCTGTGGATCAGCGTGGGCCTGGGGTAACGTGGCTCTAACAGACAGTGCCTCCTGGGAGGAAGCAGCTGCTCAGAGGGAAAGGTGAGTAGGATTTGTTTGAAAAATGGATGCTTTCGGGCTCCCAGTATCAACTGACTCTTTTTTTTTTAATTATTATGGGTACACAATAGCTGTGTATCTTTATAGGGTACACGTGATGTTTGATATAGGCATACAATGTGAATTAATCAAATCAGGGTAATTGGTGTATCCATTACCTCAGGCATTTAAGATTTCTTTATCTTAGGAACATTCCAATTCCACTCTCTTAGTTGTTTTACTTATTGCTGATTATAGTCACTTTGTTGTGCTATCAAATATTGTTCATTCTGACTGCCTAACTATATTTTTGCACCCATTAACCCATTTTATATCCCCACCTTGCTACCCTTCCCAGCCTCTGGTAACCATCATTCTACTCACTGTTTCCATAAGATCAATTGTTTTTAATATTAGGTCCCACATATGAGTGAGAACATTTAAGATTTATCTTTCTGTGCTTGGCTTATTTCACTTAACATAATGTTCTCCAGTTCCATGCATGTTGTTGCAAATGGCAGGATTTCATTCTTTTTATGGCTATATAATATTCCATTGTGTATATGTTCCACAATTTTTTTATCCATTCATCTGTTGATGGACACATAGGTTGATTCCAAATCTTGGCTATTGTGAATAGTGCTGCAGTAAACATGGAAGTGCAGGTATCTTTTTCATGTGCTAATTTTTCCTCCATGGGATATACAGCCAGTGGTGGGATTGGGGGTCACATGGTAGAGAACTAATTGGCTCTTGACATATCTCTCACGCTGGGGACCCCACAGGACCAAACTAAATGGCATGTGTTAAACTTGAGCGAGCTTCTAAAGGAAAGAGACAATGGACAGAGCTGGCCTGATGCATAGTGAAGAAAGATCAGGTTAAAAGTATTAAAGCTCAGCTGGGCCTGCTTCAAAGGAAGGGGAAGAGAGAGGACCCCGAGCCCTCTTGCAGCTCTGCTGCTGCAAAGACAGGCAGAGGGGATGTTTCTGCTGCCTGGAGGCATGCCAGGCCGAGGCTTGAAAGAATCAGAAGCTAAGAAAAGGGAAATTTGGAGGTCAGTGGGGTGTTCACTAGATCCCTGGGACACAAGTTTTGGAAGTACTCAGGTCAGCATTACTTCAGGAACATGAGGGTGATTCTGGAGCTGGAGAGCTGTCTCACAAAGCGGCTCAGTGTTCCAAGGAAATGAGAAGCAGGAGCCAGTGGCGTGGCAGTGGGTCTGCCTTTCTCCTTCCATCTCTGGGCATGGGAACATCCGCTGTGAATGCCTTAGGATCATTCGAGGATGAAGACATTGAGAAAAGCTGGGACAGTGGAGACTGTGAGGAAATCATGCACTTCTTGTGCTTTATTGATAACTTACTTGCAAAACACACCTCACTTCCAAGCACAGCACATACACAGTTTTTGCCGACCTTTGCTGAGCATGTGCTCTTATAATTGCAGGAAACATGCTTCTGTAAATTAATTATAGGTCTGCAACCATAATTTGCTATAATGAGGGGTGAAAGAGCAATTTACATTGAGAATTAGAAAAGAATGTTATCTGAATGAAAAGAAAGCTCACTTCTCAACCAGATCGGAGGCTCCTTGAGGCAGGAACAGATCTTCAGCACATTTAACCCCCACCGTGGCTCTGGGTTTTCTCCCAATGCTCCTCCAGTGGCTGTGGATGGAAGCCTTGTGGGTTGCTGAGCTGCCTATCAGCCCCAGACTCCTCTGGCTATGGTGGCGGCCTCCCTGAGTCTGCAGGCTCACAGGGCAGGAGGCATCTTCTCTTGCATCTACAACAGTCCCCATATGTGCTCTGCTGTTCTATAATTACTTAATAACAAAAGAGAAGCACTGATCCATAACAGATTTGTCATCATTAGTCCAGAGCTACCATCTTCTAGAGGATCAAATATAATGAACAATACTTAATTACAGTCAACTCAGATCAGGGTTGAAGCTTCTTGAAAAAAGCTTGGTCAACCCAATTCCTGATGGGCCAGCAAGTGACAGAAATCGGGAAATGGGAGTTTGGTCCAGAGAATATTGTAATGCCCTAGCTTTGTTTTATTCATCATGTAATTGACATGCTAGGAGACATTACCCAGTCCCTTGTAATCTAAAAACATTAATTCAGGTCCCCTCTCCCCTACGTCCAGCTCTCCAGGGGTCTGCGTTGTCAAGGTCACCACCAGCCCTAAAGGCTTGTTCTGTGGAGACTCTGCCTCTCACGGGCCTCCCCCTCAAGCTGTTCTTGTGCAATGACTCATGGAAATTAATTGTTTTCCCTTAAATTCTTCCAGCAACTTTGCCACCACCACTCAAAACAAAACAAAAATGCTACTTGCCCAAGTCATCAGCAGCCTAAGGAGTTAGATGGGTTTGCATTGTGGCAAAGCAAACAATAAGCAATTTTTAAGTGGATATTACAGATCCCTGTTCTGC
The DNA here is from genome assembly GCF_000956105.1 of Propithecus coquereli. Lineage (NCBI taxonomy): Eukaryota > Metazoa > Chordata > Mammalia > Primates > Indriidae > Propithecus > Propithecus coquereli. The sequence goes on from NW_012155284.1 coordinate 17,205,810, forward strand.
GATGGCTTGCCCACACCTCCAATGGCGACACCTCTTGGCTCACCCCTTTCCACAGGCTCCAACCTCCTCTAACGCGGTCCGGCCTCAGCCCTGGACCTCTACCCCAACACACAGATACCTCTTGTAGGAGACCAGAATGTGCCATCCCAAAATATGCCATCCTGGCATAGGATTATTTCGAGCTCAGGGCAATTGAGAAGAAGTAGATACAAGAAAAACGCTCTGTTCTCTTCCATTTGCCTAAAAGCAGGACATAAATTTACAAAGGAAAAGCATCCTCCTCCCATCTCTACCAGGAAGAAAAATGTTTATCATTCATGACAACATTAGACCCTTGTCAGCCTGGATACAGCCCCGGAGGAATCTGCATGACAGACCCGGCTCGCTCCTGCATGTGTCCCTCCCCACAATCTAAAGACCTTTTCCTTTGTCTTGACACTTCTCTAAAAATGCAGTGTTCTTCCTTGAAGATGCTAGAGGTCTAAGCCACCTCTTTGAGAATTACTCATTCCAGATATCCTGTATGTACAGATGAAATACACGTGTTAATAAACTTCTGTTTGTCCTTCTCTTGTTAATCTGTATTTTGCCACAGGGGTCTGTCCCAGCTAAGAACTCAGAGGGTAAAGAGAAAGTTCTTTTTCCTTCCCTCCAGGGCCATATGATGATAATATTCCTTCAGTCCACACTGCCAGGGCCCTGCCTTCCTCCCCTACGTGGAGTACAAAGCTTTTCCTAAAGTAAAACAATGCTCTCCCTAAGATATTTTCTGGTGCCAATGACTGAGACAGTAAGTTTTCCATCCCAATACTATTCAAATCTGGTTTCAACTGGTTCATTAGTTTGGGGAGTTTTTTTAATCCTCCCTGTTTTGCCTTATTTTTAAAAACCAATTGATGTGATTTGTTCCATTTTTTTAGTTTACTGCTGCATTTGGCTCAAGTTTCTTCTTATAAATAAACCTACTCTGGTTCACCTACTCCATGCATTTTTACTTTATACCATGTTTTGACAAATTCTGACAAAGTTAAAAAGGAATATGAAGCAACCAACTGCCTCTACTTCAAACTTATGTTAAGAAGTTAAATTTTGTTCTTGCTAAGAATAACCCAGGAAAGGAGTACTTATAAATATTAGAAAATCTTTTTTTCTAAATGCGATAAAAAAAATTTCACTCCCATTTGAAAGTAATTGTACTAGCATTGTCAGAAAAAGTTTATATTGAGTTATTAAATTAATAACAAATTTATTTTCTTCCAATCCAGGAATAATATTGGAACCTATGAATGATTTCACACATACTTGGACCTTTACATTCAGTGCCTTTAAATTCATGGTAAATTTTAAAAAACAGGGGAGGGAACAGAAAGCATGATTTTGCTAATGGTGGACAGACTGACAAGCCTGTTGTGTCTTAGAAATGCCAAAGTTTTGTTGTTTTGTTTTAACTCTTCCCTGCTATCTACTACCTCCCTCAGAGAAGACCGGGAGTTCCTTGTCTCTACTCTCTGGTCATCTCCTTAAAGAGCGAGTTCTATTTGAGAGGAGGTAACTAATTTAGTGAAAAAAACAATGATTTTTGGTTTTTGAATTCTAGCTCTGCCATCTCTAGCCATATAACTTTGTACAAGTTATTTAGCCTCTTTGAGACTCCATTTCCCCATCCATAGATTGGAGTTATCAGAAAATTTATCCAAAATTTCAAAATAAGCAGAAGGGATTACCAGGAGTTCCTTCAGTATAGTACTGAGTTTGCTGTTCTATAATCGGCAAACTTCTCAACCCTGTAGGGGCAGAGTTTAAATTGTAAATTTTTGTCCAGTAAAAATGCAAATTTCCATCCAGTGGAAGATACAAAACCACAAAGATTATGGTTTATGGCCTTATTGAACGTTACTCCATTTTGTGTCCTACCCGGCAATCTCATCTCAACATTGCCTACAAACTACCTCACTTCTCGAATGCCCTCTGTTAACATTTTAATGGTTCTTTCATTCATTCATGAAGTAAATAAAAATCTTTGATGTGTATTCATTTTATATTTGCATAAGACTCATGATTTTACCCTTCTGAAAATTATGCCTAATGGAAGTAATCGCCTCTATCTCTTCGGGTTATAAGAGAATTCAATGAAGTGATAGAATAATAACAATGTTTATATTTTACTGATCACTTACTCTGTGTCAGCACTGTTCCTAAACATTTGCATTACCCATTTAATCCTCACAACCCTGTAAGGTAAACACAATCCCCATTTTGTAGACAAGAAAACTGTGGCATGAAATGGTGGAGAAAGTTACCCAAGGTCATAGAGCTGGTAAGTGTCAGAGCTGGTACATAAGCCCTTCGAGGAGGGAAAGGACCTAAGTGCCTCCTGCTTGGCAGACACCTTTCTCTTCCTTTTCTATGACTCCACTGCCCCTAAGACATGGCCTAGGAAGAGCACATAGTAGTTAACCTATTGTCAGTTAAGCATTTGCTAAGCAGTCAGTAGATTATCCAACTGTGGCGAACTTCCCTCCAGCCATTCTCCCAGTCAGACTATCCCCTCATCCAGCCTTCCTTCATGTTCAGCTCCAGAACACCTTCTCCAGGTATTACCTCACCCCCCAGAGATGCTCCTTTCTCCAAACGCTGACATTAGTCTTTAAGAAGTTAAACAGACTGATACACACTGCCAATTATTGTTGCCAGTACCAGGATCCCCCTTGAAAGCCTGGTCCTTTGGGAACCGCGGGTAACTTAAGAGAAGACAGGGAGAAGTCTGGAGAGTTTCTTTATGTCATGGTTTTCGGAAAACAACTCTCACAGCTCAAAAATTGGTTATTCTGGATGAGGCTTATGTGAAGGAAAGGGAGATTGAAAGATAAAACAATCCCTTTCCCACATGCACAACACAACGATTACTGCCCACAACTTAGAAAAGAAGAAGTAGAACATTATCAGAAGAGATAGAAAAATTAGCTGGCCCTAGTAACCCTCACCTTTACCCTATAGACATATGTTCTGCGAGGTCTGTTTTATGCTCTGTTTAGGACTGTTTGGTGTCTTGTGCCTTTGTGTCCTTAAGCACTGAAGGATCCTGATTTTTCTTGCCATCTCGATGCCTAGGTTGCTTCCCTGTGGTCAACATCAAAAGGCCTGAGAGATGACCATAATTACACGATTGCTGCATATCACCTGAGGGAGGTCAAACACTCTAAGTCAGGGGTTCTCAAAGTGTGCCCCATGGACATTTGGGGGACTCTGAGACCTGTCAGGTGGTCCATGAGATCTAAATTGTTTTCATAATAATACTAAGACATCATTTGCTTTTCTCATTGTTTCTGACATTTGCAAAAGCACTGATAGGTACAACTGCTGATATGTTAACACAAACCAAGTGGCACCAAACTGTCCTAATGGTCATTGTATCCTTCACCACCGTGCACCCTCAAAAAGAAAATGTAGTTTCACTTAAGACCTCCTTGATGAGTCAGTAAAAAAATAGCAATTTTATTACATCTCAACCCTTACACATATTTTGGATAAGCTTTGTGTCAAAATAGGAAGTGCATATAAAGCACTTCTGTTATCTTGAGGCTGTCTCAAGGAAAAACACTTGTATAATTGTTCCAGTTGCTAGCTGAACTAGTTGGTTTTTTCATGGAGCACCATGAGAAAGCATGACTGACAGACAAACTGGTTGGTGGACATTTTCTCAACATCAAACCAAGTGAGCCTGTCACTTCAAGAAAAACTGAAAATATTTGTTGGCAATGATAAAAACTTGAACTCTCAAACAATAATTAGAATTTTGGAAAACTTGTGTCCATCATCATGACCTTGATAGCTCTTGAATAAGACTTTTTTGATGAGATGGGTGGTGATATTAACAATTATGATTTTTTGATGCCTTATAACAAGATGCGTTAACATTTGGAAGAGCTGCATAACTCAGCAACCCCATATTTTCCAAATGACCAATGCATGAAGCTACAAAACCATGTACACACAAAAGATCCATGAAAAGTGCAAGATAGACCAATGAATTTTTAATACACAGAAGACAAAAAATTCATTGATTACATTCTCAGATTCTACATTGCAAGTAACATTTAAGAAATTATCTCTTGGCCATGTGGTGGCTCACATCTGTAATCCCAGCACTCTGGGAGGCTGACGGGGGAGGATCCCTTGAGGTCAGGAGTTCGAGACCAGCCTGAGCAAGAATGAGACCCCCATCTCTACTAAAAACAGAAAAATCAGCTGGGCTTTGTTGCATGCACCTGTAGTCCCAGCTACTCAGAAGGCTGAGGCAGGAGGATCGCTTTAGCCCAGGAGTTTGAGGTTGCTGCAAGCTGAGCTGATGCCACTGCACTCAGGGCAACAGAGTAAGACTCCGTTTTAAAAAAATAAAATAAAATAAAAAGAAATTACCTCTTGTTGAGTTGTAGTTTAGTATCAAAGAAGAATATTCTCAGTTATTTGAAAAGACTAATGAAATACTTCTCCCTTTTCCAACTAATTATCTGGTTGAGTCCAGATTTTCTTCATATGTTTCAATCAGCACAACAGATTGCATGCAAAAGCAGATATAAAAATCTAGTTGTCTTCCTTTAAGCCGGACATTATAGGGATTTGTAAAAATGTAAAACAATGTCTTTCTCACTAAAATTTTGTTTTGAATAATATAGTTATTTTTCATAAAACATCTGTTATTGATGTTACAGACAGGTTTATTGTTGTTACTCTTAAGCAAATATTAAATGTCCATCTTAATAGCTAATATGATAAATATTGATAGATAAAATAAATAAAAGGTATTTAGGATCCTCAGTAGTATTTAATAGTGTAAAGGTGACTAAGACCAAAAAGCATGAGAACTGCTAAGTACAGAGTTTCGATTACCAACAGATGGCTTTGTTTAATATATAAGGAAATGCCAATGCAGGTTAGAAGACTGCAACGTTGGCTTATCCTAAAGCCTGCCTATCCCCAGGCCCTGCCCCTTACTTAGTAAGGAGTCGGAATTCCCATTCATATCGGAAACCACCCTAACACAGTGTCTTTACATATCTATACCATGTCCCTCTCTGCAGCGAAGTGTGACCATGCTTGTGGATAAGAACCATGACTTCTCTTTCACCTCTGCTAAGTACATTGCACATGGTAAATAGTGTATATTATAGATTGATTTTCATCAAGAAAATGTTATCTCCCAAGGGGCCATGTTCTCCTGCAGATGGACTCAATTTGCTGTTGTAGTAGCACTTACATGGCCCAGGATGAAGTCCACACTGCCTCTTTCTGGAAAGTTCATTCTTTTCAACCAAAAGGGCCATGACGAAGGGAGAGGACGTCTATCTGGTCACCCAGACCAACCCAATTGGACTTTCTCAATCTGATATTGCAACCAGATCCCTCACACCTGAGCCAACATTTGTCAGCCAGAAGCATAATGAAACTGATTAACATATGCATAGCAAGTAGGGAGGAGGCAGCTGAGCTCAATAATCTTACATTGTTACAGCATTTTATCCTTTTCAAGTCATTTACACCTCTCACTGAACTCTCACATCATTACTGTGAGATGGAGCAACCATTATTACTTTCCATTAACCAATGAGCAGACTGAGGCCAAGAGATATGAAATCACCCGCCAGTGCCCATGCAACAGCTTGGGGCATCATTCATGCTGGAAGCGAGGTATCCTGGCCAGCACAGTGCTCGTTCCACCTCCCTGTGGGCACTTGGTTTTGAAAGGGGCAAGGAGGGCCTCCCCCACCCACGTGGTTGTCACCACCACAGTGGCCCGAGAGGAGCTGGGGGAGGACAATGCAGCGGCGATGTCCGCGAGCCAGGTGAGAGCGTGGTGGCAGAGGGCCCTGACCTGGCTTCAGCCTCCCTCCAGTTCCCTGGAAGAGGGTGGCAGCCCGTGCAGGAGTGGCAGCAGAGGCCAAGGCTCCGGTGGCTCTCTCCTCCCCCTCAGCCTGAGCCAGGAGAGGCCAAGCACTCTGGTTGCTGAAGGGGGTGCGGGGGTCCCCTGCCCGAGAGTGGGAATTCTCTTCACCAGGATATGGAGACTGTTCAATCACCAGGAGCACAAAGTTGTCATTGTTGGGCTGGATGATGCAGGGAAGACTACTTTACCAATTTTCTATGAATGAAGTTGTATATACATCCCCTACAATAGGAAGTAATGTAGATGACATAGTGATTAATAATACACATTTCCTAATGTGGGATATTTGTGGCCAAGAATCTCTTCGTTCCTCCTGGAACACTTAACATACTAACACGCAGTTCATAATAGTTGTCGACAGTACAGAGAGAGGATTTCTGTAACTAGAGAAGAGTTGTATAAAATGTTAGCACATGAGGACCTAAGGAAAGCTGGATTGCTGATTTTTGCTAATAAACAAGATGTTAAAGAATGCCTGACTGTAGCAGAAATCTCCCAGTTTTTGAAGCTAACTTCTATCAAAGATCACCAGTGGCATATCTAGGCATGCTGTGCTCTTACTGGCGAAGGATTGTGCCAAAGACTTGAATGGATGATGTCACCACTTAAGATTAGGTGATCTCTACTGACCTCTTCTCATAGACTTTGTATTAGGTCACTGAATATGAAATGTCCCATTTTGAATCAAAAGTTTAGTTTGTTATATCTCAAACAAGAAGCAGTACAATTAATCAAAGTATGCACCTAAATTGTCAACACAGTGTTGCCATCTTAACGGTAGCTTGTTTAAGCTAGGTGAAGAAGCCTGAAGAGCTACTGGCCATGAAATCGCAACGGCATTTTCCACAGCTTGTCAAGAATGGGATATCTTTTCTTGCAAGAAGAGGTCCAGAGCATGGAAGAAGTGGTAATAAGCTGGTGCAAGGTCTGGTGAATACAGTGAATGACACAGAGTTTCCAAGTCTAGCTTCTGTAGTTTGAGCAGCATTGTATTTTGAGACATGTGGTCTTGCAAGAGGATTGGCCTGTCTCTATTAACAAATCTCCACCAATCTCAACTGCTTAACCACAAGCATCCTCATCATTTCATCCAACTGGCTGCAGAAAACATCGTCTGTAATCAATTGACCAGGTTTCAAGAAGCTGTAGTGGATAATACCAGTGCTGGACCACCAGACACCATTACCTTTTTTTCATGAATATTCAGTTTTGGACTGCATTTCAGCACTTCATCTTTATCCAAACATTGTGCCAAATGCTTGCGATTATCAAAAAGAATCCATTTTTCATCACATGTCACAGTATGGTGTAGAATGGTTTGCCTTTATGTCGTGACAGCAAAGAAGGGCAAACTTCAAGACTATTTCCCTTCTGATGCTCATTTAATTCATGGGGAACCCATCTATACAGGTTCTTTACCTTGCTGATTTGTTTCAAGTGGTCTAATATTGTTGGAATAGTAACATCAAACCCTGCTGCTAATTCACACGTAGGTTGAAATGGATTTGCTTCTATTACAGCTTTCTGCTCATCATTATCCACCTTGGTCTCAGGTCACCCACATGGCTGATTTTCAAGATTAAAATCATCAGAACAGAACATCTGGAACCATGGATGTACTATGCATTCATTAGCCACATCCTTCCCAAACGCTTGCTGATATTTCGAGCTGTGTCTGCACAGCATTGGTTCCATGACGGAACTCATATTTGAAAATAACATGAATTTTTGACTTATCCATGGTTTCACAAAAATTGCTCTAAAAAAATTTAAAAGATGATCACAAGCCAAAGACCATGCATTTGAAAGAATGAGGATGTACCTTCACAATAAAAATAAAATAAGAAGTGTCAAAGTGAAATACTGTCAAACTTAGTACTTAAGGAAATCGGATATTTCATACTTTAAGACCTAATATTAAATGAAGTGATGGACTTTGCCTGAAAGTTGCAAAAATTAATGGTTTAGATATATTTATAATAAACTGATTTAGACTTTTTCTATAAGAAGAAAAGTTAAGACTACTTATTTGAAATCAAAGATAAAGTTTCACTTCCAATTTGCTTTCTCATTAATTCCTTCTGAAGTAAATTATTAAAGTTGTGACTGACATATTTCTCATAAGGAACCTTCTCGGGACATTGTGTAGCCGGTGGTAGTACAAAGGGAGAGGAAGACATTTTGAACTTTAAGAGCTTTATCATCAGTATAAACCTCCCTAGTTGAATATCTCTTCTCGTTTCATTAAGTCAAAATACAAATCAGCACAGATATTTAGTTTCCAATATTTTAAAATGTAATGTTACTTATGAAAAGTATTTTGTGTAAGGTTGTGTATGTATGGTGTGTATACCTCACCTTCAAGTTAATGGCTTTGATTTACATGCTAAAGAAAATCAAATAATACAAAAATTATTAATATCTTCAGTTATAACCATAATGAGAGAAGTACTGTCTTTGGTGTTAAGTGCTGTTTTGTACTCTTCCCTTATGTTCTCTATATTGTATTAACCAACCCCCAAATCATTGAGCTGCTCTTAAAAAATAAAAAAGGGAAAGGAAAAAGCTTGAAGCTTGACATTGCGTACCTGTTTTTATTGTTGTTGTTGCTGATCAATCACACACATGGAAACATGTGATTCAACTGAGTGAAGTATCTTATCAAATTCTTGACTTAGTATTGCTAATGGGCAGAATTACACAATGAGCAATTATTAGATTATTCCATTTATTGGTCCTTATGGCATCTAAATTACTAAATAAATTATTAATCCATTAATCAGTTAATCATAAATTGTGATTAAAATTATCAAGTGAATTCTCAGCATTAATTTAAAACTGTGTGAAACATGTCTATGTAGAGAAGTAACACTCTACAAATATCACTAAATAATTTAGCCGTAGTCTTTTTAAGCATTAAATTATATGTCAAGTAGTCAAAGTGAATTTAACAGTAAACATAAGGTATGTTTTCCAAGCAACATTGATAATTTCTTAATTTGAAAATTTCTTATTGCTTATTTTAGGACTCAGAATAGTTTGAGATTTTTTGTTTCTATTCTTGTATCTTCTACCATGTAAATATGTTGTTTGGCAATTATAGAATGCAAATATTTTTAAATGCTTTTAAGAATTTGGCATAAAAATTGATTAGTGCAATGTATTATTTGTACTAATAAGTAACTTGACCCAAAATACCTTTTATCTTTGTTTGGGGTCTTTTTTTTTTCAATATGTGAAAGTCAAAGGTATTTCTGTCACAACAAACTTATCCTAATTGGTCAAAACATATTCTTGGGTACTCTGTGTATCTTTCATGCCCTGAAAGTCTAAAAGCTAATCCAAACTGACATGTTTTAGAATATTCAAGAAAAACCCTACTTTTAATACCAGCCTTTGAAATTTCATGAAGATTTTGGTGAGGAATAATATTGACAAAACTTTGAAAGTTCCCTTCTATAAAATATAAAATACCAAGTGTCCATACATAGGAGATCAGTATTTAACATTGGATGTTTTGTGTTTTTTATCTATATTGTTCAAAATAGAAACATAACGTTTAATATTTGTCAACATGCCTTTATAAAAGTGAATCCTATATTACTAGAAAGAAAAGAAAAGGGGCAAGGAGAAAGACAGCAGCCACTTTTGCTCCTTTACACTTGTTTCTTTTTTCTTACAGGCTCTGTTCTAATTCTTTGATTTCGAAGCAAGAGTACTTGATTTTCAAATAAATTACGTCCTGGCCTAGAATATTTTCATCTTAAAAATATGTCCAAAATGTCTATGAGATTCCTTATTGCTACTCCTATAAATCCCAGCTCAATATAGCTTCTCTAGAAACAAGCAAACTGTTTTCTGTGGTACAGTAATGTAATTATCTGCTGTCTCTCTGATCTCTTGCCTAATAATATGTGTCAAAGTGCTGAAGTTGTAACAAATAGAGACATATATATTCTGGCAGTACATGTGTCCGTATTTTCCAGATGGTTGGTTGGATACAGATCAAGTCTGGAGAGTGCTTTACAAAAATACTTTGCTGTTAGAAGATATATAGGAGATAAAAACTAAAATATCCAGAGTTTCAGGGCTTCCTGCTTCATATCACTCATTGTTGCAGGTGTCTGGAATAATAACTTGGGGTCTAGAGCACTATAGTACAATATGTGGGTGGAAAACCCCCTCTGGTTCTATGAATAAGACGGTGGTGGTTATACACAGGTGCACTTGTTTTTGTGCCCAAGTTGTAACTATACAGGGTATCTTCTTAAGAGATTGGAAATAGTCTGGATGCATATTTTCAAAGACATCATGGGGCATTTCAAGCAGGACATATTTGTATTCAGATCTGATAGGCCACTATCATGATAATGAAGTTATGACTGGTTCCACCAGGGATGTCCCCATCTCCACCAGAACAGGTAGAGTGTCCTGTCCTCACTTGAGATCCAGCTCCCATTTAGAACTTAACCCTTCCAGAGACATTCATCTAACAGAGGTTTGCCCCAGCTTGAGGTTAAAGAGAAGCAAAACATGCAACACCCAAATATGCCACTTTGACATAAGGATTATTTTGAGCTGAAGGCAATTGAGAAGAAGTAGATACAAGAAAAGTTCTCTTCCCTCCCCCATTTGCCTAAAAGCAGAACATAAATTCCGGCCCTCCTACGCCTACACCAGCAAGGACAGAAGTTAATCATGAGAAACAACTCTTGACCCTTATCTAGAGATGGCACCAGAGGAATCTACACAAACAAATCTTACTAACTAGCTCTTACCTTCCATTAGTTTCCACCATATATTTATCTTCCCTCAATTTGCTGCCCCTAGAAGCTCAAAGTCCTTTTCCTTTGTCTTGTCACTTCTCTAAAAAGTTATTTTTCTTCTATTAAGATGATATATAAGCCCAAGTTCTCACCACCCCTTTAAATTACTCATCTCTGAGTGCTCTCATGTGTATGCAAGATGCAAACATTAATAAACTTCTGTTTTTCTCTTGTTAATCTGTCTTTTGTCGGTCTAAATTGCAGGGCCCCAGCCAATGAACCTATGGTGGGTGGAAGATGTTTTCCTCCCCTACAAGTTCCTCAAAGATGTGTGGTTCTTTGATTTCATGAACATTAATAAAAACAAGAAATATGCTGAACTTGAGTTAGGACAGTTTCTTTTAATTCCAAGGTGATCAGAGTTTGCAATGGTCAATGGAGAGATCCCTTCTACTGCCCACTCCTTATTTCTTTCTCCTGCTCTCAGTTTTCCCTTCTACCAATGCCTCAGGTCCATCAGAAAAGGGCCTTCAATGAAGCTAAGGCACACAGAGCCCCTGGGGTGCCCTGTTGCTGACTCCTGACTCCGGGAAAATGGAATAGGCCTAGGTGGGTCACACCCTAATTATGCAGTTGATTCTAGCACATTTCCCAACACAGCTGTTGGAAGCAGAGACCTAATCAGTCAACTCCTCTTGAACTTTTCCCAGTGGTGTTTACATGTTTTTAATGCTTAACTTTGCCACAGCATGATTGATGTGTTCTGAGACTTGGCTTTTGGAGTCAGACAGTGCCAGTTTCAATCTCAACAATAGCCCAGGTCTGGCGCTTGAGCAAGCTACTTAACTCTGCTGAGCCTTGGTTTTCTTGTCTGTAAATGGGGGACAAAAGCACCCATTTGTAAAAATTTAAAGAGATATTTTATCCAAAGTTCCAAGAACAGGGTCTGGCACGTAAATATAGCTCCTTTGCCTTCTATACTATTATCAAAAGCAAGGGGAGAAAGTCAAAGTCAGTCAACACAAAAGAGTAACAGCTCTTCCTAACCCCGTCTCCTCCCCTTTTGCTGTGGAAAATCCACATTACGTTCACTTACCCAGCAGAAGCTATTACACATGGCTCTTGACAATCGAGGAGTATAACCCAGATACATCCATTTTTTTGGCAAGGAGGAAGATACTGACAAAAGTCTGGAAAGTCTAGCTCTCCCAAACAGAGGTTAAACCAATGGTTCTTAACCTGGCTGCACCTTGAAATCACCTGGAGAGCTATGGAAAAATACCAAGGTGGGTTCCCACCCTCAGAGACTCCAATTTAATTGATCTCGGGTGAAGCCTGGGCATCTGCATCTGTATTTTTAAAGGCTCCACAAATGATTCAAATGTGCAAAGGGCTGAGAGCCACTGGGTTCCCATTGAAAAACACATGGGTTACCCCAAGAAAACTTTGACTTTCACCATCTCTTCTCCAGTGAAGCCCCTGTCAGTTGATTTATAACATTAATACGTTTGTTTTCTTGGGGCTGGCAAGCAACCCTAGCCAGCAGTTGTTAGAGGGAACCTTGTTCTCTTCAGTTATTCACACTTTGAATTTTTAATTCAGTCCAAAAGCCTCAACTATCTTCTGATCTTGTGTCAAGAAAATCCTGCCTGCTCTGTTAATGGCGGGCTGAGGCGGGTATGCGTCTGGCCCTTGTTCTTTCTCTTATGCTTCTCCTGGGACATTTTGTGCTCCTCGTTTGTAGTCCTACTTTTATCTATAATTTATTTCAGTGATACCTATCATTACTGATTCCGGACAGTCCAACAATAATTGCTTAAACTTTAAAACATTTAAGCAAAGAAGAAAGCATCTTTTATATTCCTCTTTCCTCACGTGAGAATTAGATTGCGTAAGAAACTCTGAAGAATTTCCAGTTTTATTGTCCAGACTCGTGCACAGAGACCCAAGATGAGAGTCAGGGGAAGAGCCAAGAGTTGGAGGAAGGGGAGGTACCACTGAAGGAATAAGAGACCCCTGGGGGAAGAGTTTTTTCACAGCCATATACTATAGTTTGTGCTCCGGAGTCCCGGCTGCAACACTTCTCATCAAGAAATGAGGACCCTCCATTCAGGAGAATGTCCAAGCTTCTTCCTGGCTTTCCTTAAAGGATCCCAGTTATGTGCCAATAGCTGGTGGCTGTGATGTCTAGTGTGTGCTGCCACCTTCTGGGGAAGGCATTTATTTCATCCCACATCACACCCTAGAGCATGAACCACAACCCAACTTGCAGATGATGAAACTCGGCCTCTGAGGGGCAAGTGCCTCAGCCCCAACCAAGGTCAAGCTCAAATCCATGTCTTCACAGTTATGTCTCTTCCATGACTCCACACATAATTAGAATGACACTTTTTCCTGAAGGCACAAAACTCATTCACAATAAAAGTAAATTTAGCGGCTGCTCTGAAATCACAAGAGAAGGCTGGCCCCGCATCCTTGGGCAGATCTCCAGGATCTGGCTGAGTTCTCTGAGCAGCTGACAGCCTGGCTAATCTGACTGAACGTTTATGAACTTGCTCCCCACCCAAGCAAAAACTTTGCATTGTTCGTTCTCAGACACAGTCAGTAGAGACTTGCTACATGGCTCCTTCAGGCCCAGCTCAAATCTCTTACCCTCAGACTCAAACCTTTCGCCAGCTGTGTCTGGCAGCATCTAGGCGCCTCTTCACAAGTTTATCCTTTTTTTCTGAATTCTCCCTCAACTGGCCTGCAACAGCTCTCTGCTTCTGAAGACAGCAGGGCAGGGGCCTGGCAGTGTTCTCTCATGCTGGAAGAGGTGGGAAGTGCACCCACCTCCCCCACAACCCTCTCTCAGATTTTACACTGTGAGACGAGAGGCCCCAGTGGGGCCACCCAGGCACAAGGAGCTATCACAGAAGTCACAGAGTCAGCCATGAGTAGCAAGCATTCTCCACCACAGAACAAGTTTGATAGGGAGAGTCAAGGAAGCATCAGATGCTAACATACCACCCCCATAGCCTCCAGGAGTTTATCATCAAATAGGGTAGGAGGGATGGTTGAGACCAATAGTTTTCAACCCTCACCACACATCAGAATCACTGGGCCCCACTCTCAGAGATGCTGATGCAACTTGTCTAGGATGGGACATCAGTATTGTTTTAAAGATACCAGTTGTTTCTAAAGTGAAGCCAGCATTCAGATACACTGACCTAGAAACAAATGCAACCAAAATAAGTTGAATATGGTATTCACTTATAAGAGGGTACCACTGCATTGCTACCTCCAGTGGGTGCTAAATTGGCTAGGGTAGCTGTAGAAAGGTGGAGTTTAAATTACAGGTCTCTAGCCTGTCTAATCCCAAACCCTTTGACATTTCATCCTAGGACCTACTTCGTAAAATTCTCACTGTGAACCAATGAGAACTTGGCCTCATGGGGTAACCCCAGATATTAATGAATTCCTTTGGGGAAATTTGCTCCCGATTCTAAACAGTAAAAGTATACAAAATATTGTTCCTTCATCTGTTTTTCACAAGAAATACAAACAAAAAATATATTAATAAAATCATGTTCTTGGTACATACAGTTCAGTATTTTGAGCTCTTCAGAGAAGTAATTCTATAAAAATTTAACAATAGCCTCCTTCAAAAAAGTGAGAAGTGCCTTTCCACGATAGCTGACTTTGAGAGATACTAGAGCAATTCTCTGAAATTTTTCTAAAGTTTTTCTATGAGCTTCGAAATTGGCAGAACCTTGTGTTCTCTTTGTGGGAAACAGAAGCTCTAACCATAGAAAGGAGTGGAGCCATTTCCAAAGTGAAAATAAATAACCCTCTTTCACCAGCTGTCTTCTTCCTGTTTTTGCATAGGTGTCAGTGAACCAGTCTTTACTGAAAGCCTACTGTGTACACAGGGCATTTCTCTTCACCCATGTAGGGAGGAAAAATCTTTCCTCTGCCCACCTTAGGTTCCCACCTGGGCCCCTGTAACAAAAGACAGATCAACAAGAGAAAAGCACATAAACTTACTCAATGTAAGTTGTACATCACACG
>NW_012155284.1:17220619-17246899 GCF_000956105.1 Propithecus coquereli
AGTGCCTTTCCACGATAGCTGACTTTGAGAGATACTAGAGCAATTCTGTGAAATTTTTCTAAAGTTTTTCTATGAGCTTCGAAATTGGCAGAACCTTGTGTTCTCTTTGTGGGAAACAGAAGCTCTAACCATAGAAAGGGGTGGAGCCATTTCCAAAGTGAAAATAAATAACCCTCTTTCACCAGCTGTCTTCTTCCTGTTTTCGCATAGGTGTCAGTGAGCCAGTCTTTACCGAAAGCCTACTGTGTACACAGGGCATTTCTCTTCACCCATGTAGGGAGGAAAAATCTTTCCTCTACCCACCTTAGGTTCCCACCTGGGCCCCTGTAACAAAAGACAGATCAACAAGAGAAAAGCACATAAACTTACTCAATGTAAGTTGTACATCACACGGAAGCCTTCATAAGGAAACGAAGAGCTGACAAAACGGTTAAACCTGAGCGTTTTCCTACAGGGTGTAATGAAAAGTGGAAAGTCATGGAAGCATATGAGAGGACAAAAAGGGACTAAGAGTAGGAAACTGGGGGACACTCAGCAAGGCCTGTTCCTTCAGACTCCCCTTAGCAGCCCTCCATCTTCCGAGATAAGGATGCTCCTTTCCTCCAGGCACAGGGAAGGCACCTCTCACGTGATGGGCTTAGGACCTGCTTCAGGGAAGGTCAAGGAGTCCTTCCAGCACCTGCTGATTCTCAAATTCCTTCAGCTTAAAATATGCAGTATGCCAAGGTGCCACATTTTGAGGTAACCCTATCACCCACAATTTAGCACTTAGCTCATATTATCTCCCAGACAAAATTAAACTTGTTGAGAAGACCTGAGTTTTCTTAGGTCTTTCTGACTTTCCAAAGCACAATGCTACCCCTGAATAGTCATATGATACATGTTGATGAATTCTTTGAGTCCTCCGCAAGCATCAATTTCCTGATTGATAATTTACTCACAAAATAGCAAAGTCAGAGGCTATTAATCAATAGCCTACCACTTAGACTTGCGTGCATCATCAAAACAGCTCTATGAGACAGATAAGGTAAAGCCAGATGTACCACAGGCAAATTATATAAAACCTTTATAAAGTAGATCAGGAGAAGTGGAATGATGCCAGCTCCCATTAGGTACATTTCAGATCAGTAATCGCTCACGGAGCCCTGCTAGATGCCAGGTACACAGCTCAAGGTCTGGAGCGGAAGACATAAAAGAATGATTTTAAAACCACGTGGAAAGTGCTATCAGAAAGGTGTGTGCAAAGGCTGTGGGAGGCCAAAAGACTGAGAATCACCAATCCTGAAAGAGCTGAAGAAGGCGTGATGGCAGAAGGGACATCTGAGTGTTGGGATGCGTCGACACTCACCACGCAAGATGCGGGAGAAAGCGATACACGTCAGGCCGAGGAGACTCACGATCCGGAGTTGTGAGCATGGAGCTCCTCCAGGAACGGAACGTGCTCGGAACAGCTGGGATGGAAGCATGGTGAGGCCCGAGTCCTTCAGTAGTTTGGGATGCATCCTACAGATGACAGGGAGTGAGCCTGTGGGGGCTGTACAACAAGATGCCATGTAACGAGACTTGGTATCCAGAAAGATACATCCAGCAGAAGTGTGGAAGATGAATTCGAGAGGGAAGAAACTGGTGACAAAAAGGGGCAGGCACAGATCTCTTTCTCCTCCCTCCAAAAGACAGGAAAACCATCCCAACAAATGTCATATTGTCACCAGGAAGTGGTCCTGATGCATCTGGGGAATCAGACGCTACCTGTGAGGTCTGCACTTCGACCCCTGTCACGTGGAACTTTATTTAGGACAACAGATGCTGCCGAGGCAAGTGTCCTGTTTCCATCACAGCCATTACTTGTGCATCAAACGCTCTAAAACAAGACTCAGTGGTTCTACTAGCAAACATTCCGTGTGGCGTCCTCCAGTCTCTAACATCATCCTTGATTGTCTTGAAGCGACAATCGTGGTAGCAGCTACTTTCACATTCTCAGAGAAGGTATGAATTTGTTAACTTCTTTCAATAACAGAAAAGATACCTCAAGACATTTGTCTCTGACCCTGTAAACTGTGGCAACAGAATCGGGGTTCAGTTTTTGAAGCTCCAAGTACCAAGGCAAGATTAAAGTGTGAGGAAATATAGTGACCAAAACTGCTTCCCTTGAAATGAATTTCAGAAGACCTAGAACTCTACTCCCCATTCCCTCATGGAACTGTGAAACTGCTTCCTTATCTTTTTTCTTTCTTTCTTTCTTTTTCCAGGAAGCATGACTGAATGGATCAGCAATTTCTCCTTAGCCCTTAAAGAAAGACTAATGACTCCAAAGGCATTTTGAACCCTCTCCTGTCTTAAATGGCATCTCTGTGTAAAGCCAAAATACACCCATCTGGTCTTTCAGCTCAATTCCTTAAGGGGAAAAAAAGTGAGTCAGAATCAAGCCTTTTATGGGGAAGAACTGCTTGCTGAGCTTTCTTTTCAGCCTGGAAAGCAAGAGATCTCAGACAGTGAGAACACACACAAAGAGCAGGGAGGCCCACTCCCTCCACTGGGCGCCTGTCCCAGCGGCTGGCACACCGTCGTAGGGTAACCAGCATCAAACGAGGGCCTACTCCACGCTGGCACTGTGCCAGCTGCTGCAGCTAGACATCATACTGCTTCATTTACTCAACAACTCCATTTTACACACGGAGAGGATTGCGATCCCCATTTTACATATGGGAGACTGAAACTCAGACAGTTTCATCAACTTGCTCAAAGTTCGCTACCGGGAAGAGTCAGCAGAGAGTTGCGTTCAGTCCTAGGACAAAAGCCCTGCCCTTTCCACTCCCCACGGTACCTCCAAAGGGGAGAGCTGGGCAAGGCAAGGGCTGCAGCTCTTGGGCAAGTGTGTCTGGACCGGTTCATCCAGCAAAATTACATTTCAAAGCAAATGTCCATGTGGCAAATTCAAATTTACATTTTACCTGCACTATAAAATCAGGAAAAAATTTCCACAGGAACAAAGTGCCCTAGAAGATGAAGGTGGAAACTTTGTATTGTACCAGCTACGACTCCTAGAGCCAGATATGGTCCATGGACCAGCAGCAGCAGCATCGCCTGGGAGCTTTCTAAAACTGCAGAATCTCAGGGTCTATATCAGGATCAGGAGCTATATCTTAATAAGATCAGGTGATTCATATGTGCAATGCAGTTCCAGAAGCACTGCCCTAGCCTTTTTAAACCTTTCTAGCATTTCCCCCGATTATCCCTACATTACATTGCCATCTCAGCTCCTTGCCTACACTCCAATCTTTCAATGCATAGGATTTCCATGACTTCACCCTCGCCCGCTGGTGTATTACATGGTGCTGTGCCTATGATAGGTCTCCCTAAATGTGACTGACAGAATGAACGCTTAACAAGCTCAGAGCCTCAATCTAACCATGATGAATAGATTGGTTTCCACAGACTGAATTAACAATTTAATCCAGTAGTTCTAAACCCTGGAAGCACATGAGAATCACCTGGGGAACTTTCAGAAAATACTGATGCCCAAGTTCTACCCAAGTCCAGATTCTAATGTACACTAAGGGTTGAGAGCCTGGCCTAATCTATCAATTATTGTGTCCTGTGCATAGTAGATGCTCCATAAGTGCTTGTCGAATCAATCAAATATATTTGAAATCCTAGTATTTACTTAGAGTGACATACAACCTGACAATTCAGAGCTTTCATTTAAGTCACTTATCAAACTATAATGTTACTCTCCCTGATGTAATCATAGAACCAATCCTTTTGTCTCTTGCTAGAATATTGTGCATTGAAATTAGCAAATAGGGACTGCCAGGCATCATGCTTACAAGCAGCTCATGACAGTGACTATCCCATAGTAATAGCGGGAACTGGGGACAGATGGGAGAAATCAGGATGGGAGCTCTCAGCTTGGATTCTTGTCAGAGCTGCATTTGTGGTTTGAAGGCTTTTGTGTTTCCCAAGACAGTTGTCACCATGTAAAACAGGCTGGCATCTTCTGGAAGTTTCTGCTTGTGGAGTATGGTAGGTTGAATGCACTGATGGCCCAATTAATGCTCTCTGGGTCTCCACATCCTTTGCAATGTGACTTTACAACTCCTCAAATCTCCTCCCTATGTTTTGATCTGGGCCTTGACTAACAATGCAATGGAAATAATGGTGCATTCAATCCAAGCCCAGGCCTCCAGAGGTCTTCCACATCCCTACTATTTTGTTTTGTGGAACCCTTCATGACCATGCGAACAAATCTGAGCTGTCCTGCTGGAAGATGAGAGACCACGTGGAAGAGACACTAGATATTCCAACAGAGCCTGTGAGAGACAAGCCAAGGTCAGCAGAGCTGCACATGCAACCCACAGCTGACTGCAGTCACGCGAGTCAGCCAAGCGAAGACCAGAAGATGCACCCAGCTGATGCATTGACCCACAAGCAATAAGAAATCCTTCTTTTAAAGATTAATTTTGGAGTGGTTTGTTATATAGCAATAGCCAACAGGAACAAGGAAAATGACTGATGGGCCAGTTTCTTTAAGGTCAGAATGGTCAGAACAGCTTAACTTGGTGATGGAAGTCACCTTCCTTGTTCTACATCAGGAGAAAAATCTACCTCTATAAAAACCAGCTGTTTGTCATATCTTCTCCTAAGAAGCATTCGTACTATGAATGCATAAATGCATTCTTTGCCAGTTAAGGTTTTTTTTCTCATTATCTTGCTAGTTAGACGCAAAACAATGAACAGTCTGTTCTGTTACTAACCATCTGTCATATTAATTATTATTAACTACTGAGTTAAATTAACTTTGGTGCTCTGCTCAGTTTTCAATCCACCAGACCAAGTGCAAAGACTCCATCAACAGCTTCTCGTGCGCTTTTCAAACCTATGCAAAGCAGTCAATTCTGCCCCACTCATATGCAGATAATGAGAAGGATTTCTCCTACTAAGCAAGAGCCATAAGCTCTCAGTTCAAGAACTCGATAGCTCCATTCTAGTTCTGAGCAGAATCCTCAGGGTTCTTCACTGGAATACTTTGTAGACTCCCCGTAAGGCCGGGTACACATAGCACACAGCAGCTCTCTCTTCTTTGGTAGGGATTCTTGCTTTATGAATTAATATTGTTTGCCATTTATTGAATTTCAACCATGTGCTAAGAGTACATTCTCGAGCCAGGACGGGTACAGACCCTGAGTAGAGAGCTAGTCACTTTACTAAGGCAAGCTTGCAAGGAGTGTTATTTTGCCAAGAATCCAAAAGGAATAGAACAGATTACCTTTACAGTTGAGTAATGGCTCCTGTAACTCGGTTTCTCTGGTAAGTAAAGAAGTGAAAAGATGTGAAATAGAGGTTTTAGCTGAGGCACCAGAACTAACGGTGCCACATTCTAAAGTGCATGTGAGATCATCATGGTGCAGGATTTACATTAGAGATGATCGAAATCCATTTTGTGACTCTTACCCTGGAACCCATCTCCTACCTCACACCTCCCTTTCTCTCACGTAAGATGGGGGGTTAGAATTAGAAGAAATATTTATGAGATACCTATTGTATGCTGAGTTCAGATGGCCCCACGGGGGTCTCTCACCTCAAACCCAAGGAAGGCGGCCATAACAGGACCCCCCTTGGAGACTATGACATGTGTCCTCTGAGTTTGGGGGAACCTGTGACTCCCACGTAGAAAATCTGGCTGGCTATCTGCTTCAATGGCAGAGCAAAGGATGGGGGGTTGGAGTTGTGCCCTGACGCAGGATGCCTGAATACATTCTGGTGCATGAGACGCAGTCACTCGTGTGAGACTACTGGCGGAAGGCCTTTTTAGAGTCTCCCAGGATGGCTGCCTGGAGGGGCAACTAGTGCCCAGCAGAGAGATGCCAGAGGTACCACCAGGTGCCTGGACCTGAGCACAGGAAGCAACTAAGCACGGTGGCAACATTCCCCTCACTAGAGAAACTGTAGGTGAGAGATGGCCAGCCACTGGGACCAGCAGAAGCGGGTTAGAAGGGGAGGTGCCTGAAGAACCTATCACGTGCAAATGTGGAAAGGATCCACTTCAAACACCTGCCAGACCCAGAAACAAGAAAACAGTTCCAGTTCCCGACAGTCAATGAAGAACTTTCCTGGCCTTTTCCCTCCTCCTCCTCCTCCTCCCTGTGGCTGCCCTGGAGGGCCAGATGGAGGAGAGGTAAGAGTGACAGGCTGGGAAAGGGGGAAAGGGCAGCCCAAGGGGAGCCGTAGGTTCCAGTGGGTCTCAGCAGGGAAGAAGTAACGTGAAACAGTAAAGTGTCTTGTCATTTCACTAGACTGCTTATATTAATCACGTAGGGAGGATTTTTATTCCCTAAAAGTGACCTGAAAAGTCATGGCGCAGCCTTAAGTTTTCTAGGGGAATGGGGGAAGAAGTAGGTCTACCGAAAGAATTGAAAGAAAGTGTTCTGATTACACCAGGCAAGGCCGAGGTCTTCGCCCTCACGATCACACAGGCATTGGGTGCTACCTGCAGGCACGCACACTCCTGCTGCGGCAGAGAACCCGTGGGGCTCAGTAAGCCTGGAAATAGAGCAAAAGATAAGCCAGTAAATAACAGGCACCTGCATCTGTAAGGGACATTTCACTCGTCCTCTGGCTGCTTCACAAGCTTCTTCCTCAGTTCCTCAGACGAATTCTGAAGTACTGAGTGTTCCTCGGTTTCCTGCGAAGGGTAATGACAATACCGCGGCAGTGGAAGGGGTATATATTCACTTCCCATCGCTGCTGTAGCAAATGACCTCAAACTTACTGGCTTCAAACAACCGAAATTTATTCTCTCACAGTTCTGGAGGCCAGAATCCAAAATTCACAGAACCAAAGCAAGACCACACTCCCTCCGGAGCTCCAGGGGAGAACATGTTCCTCGCCCCTTCCAGCGTCTGGTGGCCGTCAGCTTTCCTCGCCTCATGGCCACACCACTCCAATCTCTGCGTCACATTGCCTATTCCTTCTCTGTCTGTGTAGTAAAATCTCCCTCGGCCTCCCTCTTATAGGGCTACATGTGATTGCATTTAGGGCCTATTATCCAATAATCTCCCATCTCAAATCCTTAATTTAATCATATATTTTGCCATATAATATTCGGCCTTTTCTCATATAAGGTAACATCACAGGTTCCAGGCATTAGAATGTCTTTTGGGGGCTGTTATTCAGCCTACCACAGAGTGTTAAGGGATTTAAGAAAGTGGTTAAGGTGAGGGTAACACCTGATGCATAACCTGAGGCACAGAGAGGGTAAGTAATTTCCTTAAGCCTACACAGCTGCACAGTAGGTGAGTCAGGTCTCGAAGAGCCTAAGCCTCCTCCCGACAAGTCAAAAGCTTTGCCTTCTACCGCACAGGGTGACAAATGGCACTGGAATCCTTTACATGCTGTACCTATTTTCAAGTTCTATTCAAGCATCCTGCAATAGTTTCCTCAAAAGAAAATCTCTGTATAGAGGCTTCCAGGAAAACATGAAAGAAAAGAGTTTCCAAAAAATTCAATCACTAGAATTCTCATCCATTTCTACTCCAGTACCATTTAGAGATCTCACAGACCAAAAAATTAAATATGGGATTTCTTTTCTGGGAGGGGAAGAGCCGGAGATATAATAAAACGCCACCAAACGGTGGTTATGGAGTCTAGCTGCAGACAGTGCTCGGTGAGTAACTATTTTGAGCAGAACCACATCCAATCATTTACTGTGAAATCACAGAGTGGAAGAGCCAGCAGGCGATTGCTTCCAACCTTCTCTAGTGCATAAGCGTAAACAGGCAGTGCTCATTATGGGTCCCCGTGCCTGGGAGGTGCCAGTCGTAGTCTGGACCAAAATAAGCAGGGAGGTCTAGCCTAGTACTGGTGAAGAATCAGGGCAACAGTCAACATTTGGAGAAGTCCCCAAACTTCCCCCTCACCAAAACTTCTACAGTGTGGACACTTCCTACCTGTGTCTGCAGAAGCCCAGGGCTAACATGCAGCCATGCTGCTTGGGAGGTCGTAATGCAGCAGTCATCAATGGTGACATAGTAATCCAAGGACCCACCAGAATAGAACACGGCATCAGTGAGTTCCTGTCCATAGCAGAGGCAGGGAAGACTGCAAGAGAGGAGAGGTGGGACCACAGAGGAGCTATGAAGTATGGGTTGGCTCCTCGTGGGCTACCTCTCTGGAGACCAAGGGACAGGATGAGAAAACTGACTGCCTCAGATGGAACAGTGTTCACAGAAAGTTGCAGGGATTGGTGCATCGAAAACAGAGGGTGGCCAGGCATGGTGGCGCACACCTGTAATCCCAGCACTTTGGGAGGCCAAAGCAGGAGGATCGCTTGAGGCCAAGAGTTCTAGACCAGCCTGGGCAACATAGCGAGATCCTGTCTCTATGAATAAAAAGAAATTAGCCAGGCATGGTAGCACACACCTGTAGTCCCAGCTACTCAGGAGGCTGAGGGGGGAGGATCACTTGAGCCCAGGAGTTCAAGGTTACAATGAGCTATGATGACACCACTGCACTCCAGCCTGGGTGACAAAGTGAGACCCTGTCTCTAAAAAAACCCACAAAAACAAAAAAAGAGGGTAAAGCTTAATTTCTTTGATAGTTCTACATAGGGCAACCCAAAGGAAAGCTAAAGACTATTTAGATAATTTGAAAAGCTCATGTCTTAAACATCATGAAATCAGTGGGCTTTGCAATCTGCACTTATCTTAAAATCAGTGGCTGTCAACATGCTAAATGCTAAAAATATGTCCTTTCCCTTTCTCTATTTTATAAACCCAAAAATATTGAAGTTATATGGGTGTTTCTACCTCTGCCACCCACTTAGTGTCAATACTAGGTGAAACTATTATAATTAGTCATTTTCAAATGATCTTGACTTTCTTCCATCATCTTCCAAACTCAGGGATACAGAATCTGTTAAAAGGAAATTTGCCTCTCTCAAAAAATCTCATCAGCTAATTATATCCTTGAGTTGAGCAGATCTTTGTTGCTTTCCTCTTCTTGAAATAAAAAAATTCACTCCTCCCCTTCCTGAGTTACAGACGAGGGGAGTTACTCTTCCTGGATTTTCCACTCAGCCCTGCTCCTTAGGTCTCCACAATGACTCCCTATCAAAAAAGGGAACCCTTTATTTTATTGATTTTATTGATCTTGTACAGCTTTGGCCCAACACTGAAAGTGGACACAAGGGGCCTGAACTTCACGCACAACCAAATGTGTGTTTAACAATCACAGAAAATATCTGAGCTGACTCAGACAAGCAATGGCGCTCACTCAATCCTGAGCTCACCCTTTTATAGCAGTTCCAAAGTCCTGCTCCTTAGGGGCCCTGATTCCTTTGCCAACCTCTCCCATATTATCCTATTTTCCACATCAGTTTTCACTGTAAAGTCAAATGATGGCTAGCCTTAGAGCGTTCCCAGGTCAGAATGACGGCACCTTTCAATGGCCACCATGGGGTTTTGGCGCAGACACTTCAGGCAGAAGACAAGGCCTCCTTAGCAATCTAGCCCAGCCTCTGGTCATGAACGGCAAAGAAAATCCAATCTGCTTGCCAACATGGACTGAAGTGACTGCTTGCAGAGCACTGTAGGGAGGGGTTCTGAGGCTGCAAACTGGCTCCATGGGGAGGAACACCACGATCGCCTAGCGAGGGCCCCGCAGCACACAGGGCCATGCATCTATCTGCCAACCCCATTCAAGATAGAGCCACCTTAAAGCCAAAGTCACCTAATCAAGTGTACATTGGCCTGATGTGCAGAGCTCTGGATACTCTGTGGTTGACCTCCTGTGATTTCAGACAGTATCTCTTTGCTTTACATCCTCCTGCAAGAAAACAGCTGGTTGGCAGTAATTCCTTTCAAAGGTGCTTGAAGATGAATGGGTTACTTTAAAAGCAGGTAGGGCTCTTCAGAGGGAAAGCACTACATAAATCCCAGGCAATAGCGCAGTTAGTGTCTGGATTACCTATCTAAAGAAACAAGTCTCTTAGGTAACTGGATTTCTTTGCCTGGATTTCAGTTTTGGTGAGGAATAAATAAATTGCTATCACAGGAGGCTAAGACAAATCGACCAATAAGAATACTTTATAGGCTTAATCTATAATTGAAGAGTTTGACATGTTGTGTTAACATCATCTGGTCAAACCTCTGGTGTGCTGGCTAAAGAAGCAGAGAACTGGCGGAGGTGATCTTCTCAAGCACAGGCGAGAGAGGGCCTCTTACTTACATGCCGTGAGGCTGGTGGAGCCTGGAGCCCACCGCACGCCTCACCGGACCATCGTTCCCCTGTCTCCACCACTGTTCTCGGCACCCGAGCAAGCCCCGCACTCCAGCAGCAGAGTCAACGGACTCACCAAAAACGATTCCACGGCTCAGCACCACCCTCAGAGCCGCAGGTACAGGGACTTCTGTGGCTGGCACCCTGGACAGGAAGCAAGTGTCTGCAACGCCCTAAAACATATATGTGTATGTGTGTGTATTCATATATATCTCACAGGTGTTGCAGAGGGTGAAGAATAGGAACAAAACCGTCTTGAAACTGCTGTGTCATTAACACAGTGACAAGAATGGAAAGCAAACACAAATAATTCAGCTTCAACTGGATAATGACAGAGAACCCTGGAACTGGTGGGTTTAAGCTCAGATTCTTGTCTTAGCTCTGCTGGCCCAGTAACCTGGGATGGGTCACGTTAGCTCTCCATGTCTTTATTGGTATGGGAAGAAATTAGACTGGGTGATCTCAAAGGTTCTTCCAGTTCTAACTCTGTGAGTCCTTGAGTCCGGTTTTAGGTACTAGACAAGGTGGTATGCCCCATTAGCACAATCTCTAGCTTTCTGAAATCCACAGGACACCTTTTTACCCCCAGAAGGTATTTAGCTGCAGTAGTTGGGCATTTCTAGGTGTCAGAACACCTGGGGAGAAGTACCAATGCAGTCTCCTTCGGGAGGCAGGGTCTATTCTGTCCTCTCTCCCAACACTGGACTCAGGAAGGCAGGAGGGCAAACCCATCCAGATACTGTCCAGGATGAGGGTGAACAAATGGGTCAACCTTTGCACCTGCCACTGGGACCACAAAACGAAGAGACTCAGAGTACTAAGAGTTTCACTAACATAAATAAGAAACTTGGGGACAGAGTATACCAGAGCCAGGAGGAGGTAAGAGGTCCCCTCTGCATACACCATACACTTTCTGTTAGTTAAATGGAATTAAATAGCAGGAGTTCCCCCGACCACGCTCCCAGTGGTCTGTCCACTCTGAAGCCCTGGAGTTCAGGAAGGACCAGGGCAGCCCCTGTAAGAGGTCGGAGGCGTGATCCTCAGAGAGATCAGGAAGGACTTCTTTGTAAGGCAAGGATCCCCTCTGGCCACTTCAGGAGTCAGGACACGGGGCCAGGAAGACAGCACTAGACTTGGCATTG
The DNA here is from genome assembly GCF_000956105.1 of Propithecus coquereli. Lineage (NCBI taxonomy): Eukaryota > Metazoa > Chordata > Mammalia > Primates > Indriidae > Propithecus > Propithecus coquereli. The sequence continues at coordinate 17,232,037 of NW_012155284.1, forward strand.
CACGGGTTAGGTTCTGATACATGGTGGCTTAAGTAAATTGAAATATGACTTTAGCCTTTGCTTAACACTTCGGCATGAGTAGCCTCCAAAAAGTAAAACTATTGTGTAAAAACCTTCTAGTAAAAGCCCTGAGTCAGCTGATCTACTTCAAACTTTAGGGAAGAATTAGTGGCTTTTTTACCACTGTTCTTTCTCATTCTGAAGAGCAATCCTGAATTTTGTTCTAATCACTTCAGCATTTAGATTTTTTTTAAAATCTTGCTTTAAGTAGTTTCGCATTTGATTTTTTTTAGGGGGAGGTTACATTTAGTGGTTTATGATAAAGGATAAAACTCAAGAACAGCCAAACTGAAGGGGTGCACAGGGCAAGGTATGGGGGAGGGACACAGAGCCCCTGTGCCCTCGGTGGGCACCGACCCAGAAGCTGCTGACTGTGAAAAACTATTTCCTCATGATTTTCCAAAGGGCTTTCGCCTAAAACGCCACCCCCCTGCGGATGTGCGCTTTCCAATGGGCCACCTCGTCTGACACTCAGAGCAGGCACGCAGCCGTTACCGCCACCTCACAAATGCAGAATCTGTCCCTTCAGGGTTGCTGGCCAAGCCCAGCTGCCTTGGGCTTATTTTGCCCTCAAGATATATTTTTAGAACTTCAACTCTTCCTGTCGCCTGAAGAAATCCTGGGATGGTTTTGCCAACAAGTCCCACATCAGCATTTGTTTACATCTACCTCTGGGAGCTACAGCCTGGAAAGGAAGAGCTCTGTTCATGATCAACTTCCCCTTTAAAATGCAAATAAATCTGATACAAACTCATTATAATCACATAGACTTGAATGGCCACACATATGACTATCATTGTTTTCTTAAGAAGGATCAAGAAAAGAAAAGCACAAATCAGCAGAACTTCTTGAAACTTCTGTGTGGTAGATCAGTTGGGCCAGCTCTCAACCAAACCACCAGGCATCAGTACCCCTATTCAATCTTCTGCCATCTTTTGACTGTCATCTCTCCAAGTAGTGGTGGCCTCTGTCCATTGAGCCCTCCATAAAGGTGTTCCCATATTTCATCAAAATCTAAAAAAGAAGTGAAATAATCTGCCATTGGCCTCTTGCTGTGAACAGGTTGCTCACCTTCTTAACTCTCCCAACTATATTTTATATTTTAAGCTTATTTCTAATATTGAATGAAAAGAAGGCTTTTCTGTTGTTAATAAAATGTTAGGTGTTGGAAGCAGTTGGAATGTTTGGATGGGCCAGGGGAAGGGACAAAAAAGCTTCCCAGGAACACACGAAGAGTTTCTTGTCTATGGTAGTATCTCAGTGTACACATTTTGACCCTGACCCAAAGTTGAATGTGTGCCCAGTTTTGAATGACATCCAAAAAATGCAATGTAAAGTCATGCCAGTCATTAAGATTACTGACATTAGTTTCCTAGTCTTCGAGCTTTGCCTGTGTCTGAACTCCTCTGCAGGAAGGCTTGTTGTGTAAACGCACATGTGTATGTGTGTGAAGTACTATGTATGTGTGTGTGCATATGTACATGAAGATGTGGAGTTTTTCAATGCATAAAACTTAAGCTAAATTATTTCTGGAAGCAATAATTACTTATAGGTGAAGAACCTGAGAGGCAACGAAGGTGAAGAGGCATGTTCAAGGCTTGAGAATAAGTCCCTGTGAAATCAGAGGCAGGCCACTCATCCACAGCCCCTCAAGGCTTGTTTGCACCCACTTACTCCTGGCCCCTACCCTTTAATCTCAGTGTTTCTCAGGGTCTCACCAACATCCCTTAGCCTTTTTCACATGGGTCACAATTGGGGTAGGTTGTTATTCTATTTACTGATTATTACTACATTAGAAAATTATCAGTTTACTGAATCAGCTACTCTTCTGCCTAGGGAAGCACCAAGGAATACATTCAGACCTTTGAGCATGTGCTCAAGCCTCTCTTCTACCCCATCCCTCAATCCAACCCACATGTGATGGGTTTTTTGCTGGGTCAATGTGGCTGGGCTACAGTGCCTGATTATTCAACCAAACACTAATCTAAGTGCTACTGTGAAGGTATTTTGCAGACATAATTGAATTCTCTGATAAGTTGACTTTGAGTAAGAGAGGTTATCCTGAATAATCTGGGTAGGCCTAATCACTCAGATAAAAGACCCCCAAACTAGGTCTGAGAATTCCCTGAAAAGAAAAGAAATGCTTCCTGTGTACAGTACCCTCAACCCGTGCCTGTGAGTTCCAGTCTGCCTGTGATCTTCCAACCCCGAGGACCTGCCCTATGGATTTTAGATTTGCTTGGTCAGTACCAATTACATGGGCCAATTCCTTGTAATAAGTAAATGGATAGATTTATGGATGGGTGGAGAAATGGATAGATAGACGAATATTAACAGATAGAGATATAGATATGGATACAGATATATAGATACATAGAGGTAGAAAATATAAATATATAGATATAGATCTCCTACTGGTGCTGCATCTCTGGTTGAACTCCAATACAGGTTTTGGTACCAGGAGTGGGATTAAAACCCATGAATAGTTATACCCTGAATAATGTACTCAAGTTTCCCTAAATTCCACCACCACTAAACTTGAAACAGTTCATCAAGTGAGAATGAAAGTCGATGAGATAAAAGTAGCCCACCATAGATCTGCAATGCGGAAGATGGCAAATTCTTCCCCTCCGTCAAGGGGTGAAGTCTATTTCTCTACTCTTGAATTCGGGTTGGCCATATGACCTCCTTTTTTTATAGGGCTTCAGTACAGGTGATGCAGAGGTTTTAAAAGCACTCACATATGGGGGCTTGCTCTCTTGCTGCTTCTGAGACCCCCATGACTGCCGGCGCATGAAGACACCTGGGCCAGTCTGCTGGGTGACAAAAGACACTTGGCCAGTTGTCTCTATTATCCTGGTTGAGAGTCTGACAAACACCAGCTCATGCATGCATGAGCCCAGCTGACATCAACTGAGCCCACCAGGACCAGAAGGACCACCCAGCCAACCCACAGAATTCTGAGCTAAATAAGGGGTGGTTGTTTTGAGCGACTTATCTGTAGAGTGGTTTGTTAGATAGCAAATGCTTGCTGATACATGAGGGAACTGTGTACTCACTGGTTCCATTTGAGATGAGGTCTAGGGAATTTTATAAAGTCTGCCGCCTCCATCAGTGTTCAATTTTATCCACATTCCATGAGCACTCCATGTTATTCCTGACTTACAATTCTTTAGGGATGGCAGGTGTTTCCATGTGTCTCGCAAGCAGAATCACTGACAGTCCTTGGTTCAGAGTATCTTCTCAAGGATCTTTGTTTAGCGAATAGCCTTGGAAGACAGATAGTGTCGCGCTCTGGAGCACAGGGCGGGCATGCTTTGCCCAGTGTAAAAGATCTGGGTTCCACAAGCTGAGAGGTCCTCTCCTGTAACACAACCCACTGCCTGTGCAGGTGTCGCCTGGTCCTGTTTGTATCACCCGGCCACAAGAAGTTGCTAATATTCTGGCCACTGATACTGCTGTGAGTAATAAAGTTCTTTGTCTCTCACTCAGGAGCCTCCGGTCTTGCACCAACATTCATGAAACCACGGCAGGCTAATCTGTTAGCGTGCAAGGTGGTAAAATCTCAGACCTTTCCCAGTTCTTGACAACAATTAACCAAAACTCCTATGTGTAAAACTATTAGCCAAACTCATGTAGGGAATATGCTTCGTGTTTGTAAAGGTCCATTTCTCTGCAATTTACCCTGGAAAAGCACATTATGTGCCTGTTCTCAGAAACTCCAAGGCAGTGGCATCTGTGCACATCCTTCTTTTTCCTTTAAAGAATACAGGATAAAGGTGTGAAGCCAAATCCACTTTTTAAATCCTTAAAGAAAAAGGAAACGGCAAGCTAGACACAGATATACTAAGAACATAGAGGTTTAACAGTAAAAGGAAAACATAGTTGGTCTTTCCACTTCCTGCGTTTCCCCCCAGCATTCAGCAGAAAGGAAACTGACCTGAGTGGCCTCATGCACAAACTCCATCACCGGGGCACACGGATTCAGAAATCAATGAAGCCAGAAAACTTAAGCCTGTAATAGCTTAGGAAAAACAATCATGGTTCTCGTTCCATTGACCACATACACAGGACTTTTCAGGCATCGGAGCATTTTAACACAGTTCGAAACTCTATTCTCAGGGCAAGAGACACTTACACATTTGTTCCTAATTTTAGTGTCTTCAGTTCAGCCATTTCTACCAGGAAGTTGTGTCTATACGTTCAACTCCTTCTCAGATCTGTCAGATAAGCCACTGTTCTTATACTGAAACATTGGGAGGAGAGAGATGATGAAGGAAAAATGCCCAGGCTCTCTTAGGACAGCAGTTAAATCCTTGCTTTGATGTCCTACAGATGAGCAGTTACTTAATAGCAGCATCTTAGCTGAGCCCTAGTGGGGCTTCCAGAAAATGTCCTTGTCTTCTGTCTTTTCCCACATGCCTCGGGGGCTGCAGGACGTGACCTGTCTGCGTGCTACATCAGCCGTAAGGTATAGTTGCTCCAGGTGTGTGAGGGACAGTGATTTTCAACCCTGATTGCTCAGTGGAAACATCTAGGGAGCTTTTTTAAAAATTCTGATTTCCACTGGCCCTACCCCAGGCCAATTAAGTTAGAATAATCAGAGGAAGGAAGGCAGAGGATTGATTCTTGCTAGTTTTAAAAAATACTCGGGTGATTGCAATGTGCAGTCAGGAGTGAAAACTTTGTTAGGGCAAAATACTAAAGTACAACTCTGGACATGGAATATTAACTCAAATGGCCTTCCTCTAAAAGAAGGGGAATTAAAGTGAGTTTTGAGATATATATAGATATATATTGAGATATATATCAAATATATATGTTCACCTGAATTGAAGATCAGAGCTCTTATTCATCGGTTCATTCATTCAATAAATACTTGCTGATCCCCTGGTAAACGTCAGGCACTGCCCTCAAGGAGCCACAGTCCAGAGGGGAGGACAGAGAAGAGAACCAGCAACTCTAATACCACAGAGGGGAAGTGCAGAACACTACAAGGGCACAGTGGAGGGGCGCCCACCTTTCACGTGGGGGGTGCGCATCATTCCTCTCCGGCCTGCTGCGGTCCTTGGCCTCCTCCCCCTCACACTAGCCTGCCTTCCCCCCATTCCTCCAATCACTTTGCACTTGTGACTGTGAGGTCTGGGTTCTAATACGAACTTCATCATTTGCATCGTTTACCAAAGCCAGATGGTACTTTCAATAAATCTGATGAGCACCTGAATAGCTTTTCCCTCTCTAGTTTAAAACAGAGATTTCCAGAAAGAACAGGAAAAAACAACTCACATTCCTAAACCCCAAGGTTATGTGGAAATTCGGAAGTGACACATTCTGAGTACGTTTCAAACTAGAGAACAGGCTGATGAAATGGGCTCTGGCATAATCTGCATGGAGGAAGTGCCACAGCAGGACCTTCTATGGAAAAATATATGTCCAGAGCTGCCAAGGAGCACATGCAAAATTGGAACGGAGAAGAAGAGTCCATGGTCAGACCTTGACAAAATATGGGAAAATACTCATATTACTTGCTCTGAGAGACAAGTGGTAACTGTCTCAGCCACATCAGGAATTATAATTTGCCTTTGTTTTCCTGTGCTGTCGAGCATCCTCCACAAAGTGAGCAATGCAGACAGACCTCTTTTCTGGGAATGCTGAATCCTGAAATGTACCTTTTTTGATTTTCTGGAATAAACACTGTTCCTGTGTGCCCTTCATTCTAAGCTATGACTAAGAGAGGAAAACTGGATTTGAATACCAGCTCCACAACTTGATAGCTGGATGTTAGGAGGGTCATTTAATCTCTCTGGATACTCAACTCCCTGGCTGTAAATGAAGACAATGATCACAGGATTGTTGTGGAGACTGAATGAAATGACACACGTAAAGTTTTAGGTCAATGTCTGGCACGCAACAGGTATCCAAAAGCAGGAGCTACCAGGACCTTCACTGTCCAAATCTACACTTAGAATGCAAGGACTCTGAATTTCTGACTGCTTGCAGCAGAGCCCTGTTTCTCTTTATTTAATAAAGAAAAAAGAAAAAATCCTGCCTTTAATAAACATTATCTCCCAAATCTGTACCGAGCAGACAGACAATAACAGGAAGCTGACACACCAGCCCTCTCACACTGCTGAACTGTAAAATATCCGTCATATCCTGTTGCTGAGTGTCTATTTAGCCTCTTTGACATTGTCATTGCTAGGCCAAGTCTTCAGAGAACTCCGGTAGACAAACGGAGAAAAATATGACTTCCTCTGAAGTTTGACAATATCCTTTTATTCCAAAATCCCTTCCAGAGTCAGACCCACCAATGTAAACTGAGGGAGATGTGGGGGCAGGGGTGAGATGACAAGGCTGATGATTCTTTAAGAAGCACCGAGGACGAAGTAGGGTAGGCACCCTGAACAGGCACATCTGAAACTGGAGTCTTCCTGGCTCAGGGACAAGCCCAGGAGAGCTGATCTCAAATCACAGGACTCTTAAGTGGCACGTGCTCAAACCAAGGGCCAGCACACAATCTTACAAATGGCTCTCCTTGGTGCAGTAGGACAAATTCAGACATTTACAGAAAGGAACTGACGGGAACTTCCAACAATTCACTGCATTGCCAGAAATCAAGCCCTCGTGTCCTTGGCTCCCAGGATAATGGAGTTATTCTAACTTGTTTAGCAAGTGTGGTATGGAAGCAAAATCAGGCTTGAGAAGCATCTTCTCTTCATCTTTAATTTTTAACCTTATCTTCTTTTGGCACTGACTGGGGAATGAATAAATTTAGACTTATCTTAGTGAGTTGGCCACATCTCAAGCACTGAGCTAATGCTACATTTTCTTGTAAAAACAGGAGGCTACTTCAGAAATGTATACATCATTTCAAAACAACATGTAGGCGCTCAAGTGTCTGCCGTATTCTTGATCCTCCAAAAATGAAAATAACAGAAAAAATATGATACAGAGATATTAAAGAATCCCAGAGAAAGAAATAATAAAAAGTGCTCATGTTTATCATAAGCAAGGCCATTATAACTGGCCAATTAATTTTAAGAAATCAAGGCTACAAGTTATAAAATCAGATACATCCTATCAAAAGCATGTTATTTTAATTCAGAACATGGAAATGTTTATCTGCTCACCAAGGCCTTTCCACTGGGTAGGGTCCATTGAGTCAAGCTTCCCAGTGTCTTTCTTGCAAAAACCATAGTCAGCATGCAGCATCCTTGTTGAGACTGCTGGCTCTTCACCTAAATCCATTCTCTCCCTCTCCATACTAATAGGATTACAGCTCAGCATGTTTCTGCCCCAATATCGTCACACATCTCCTTACGGTTAAGTGTGGCCATGTGACTGAGTCTCTGTCAATGGAATGCTTGCAAAAATGATGTGTGTCACTTCTGGACTGATGCCTTAGGTAAGGGTTCTGGCTCCTCCACATTCCCTCTCCTCTTCCTGATTCCAGAACCCATGAAAACAGGTTTTCAACCATTTAAATAACAACAAGGACCTATGGGTCCACAAACCTAAATGATTTACCAAAAAAAAAAAAACTATATCCCTGAATGATTACACAAAACAGACTTCTCTCTAACCCAGAATTCTCACCTTGGACGCCTACAAAAAAATTCGATCTTCCTTAAACCATAGAATTATTGTATGTCTCTGTGCAGTGGCTTTCGTCTCACTCTCACAATCCAATGCATCTGTGCTGTCCAGTTTCACTTTGTTACTATGGACTAAAAACTTAAGAAGATGTAGGAAACAGCCCGAGGGTAGAATCCTTCTATATTCTTATGGCTTTCCCTCCATTTATTACAGAGGTCTCACCCACAGCTTATTTGACATTTTTTAAGATACATGTTTTTATAAAGTCTTTACAATGCATTCAATTTCATTTTCATAGGAATAATTTTCATCATTTTCACACTCGTGTCATCCTCTTGAATTAATATTTCATTAAATAATTAAATTATATAATTACAGAGCAATCTAGCTGATATAAACCTACTGGGAAAACATCAACCCTTGGTGCGATTGCTCTATTACAAACCACCCTCAAACCACAGTGATTTAAGATACCTTCCACGTCTTAAACTCATAACTGCACTCGGGAATTTAGGCCGAGTTCCGCTGAGCTCCTTCATGCCCTTCATGTGTCCGCTGCAAGTCAGCTGGGCAGCGCTGCTCTGGGGTGGACTGGATGTTGGCTGAGGGGACGGGGGCGACTGGGCCATCCTCCCGTGGGCTGCCTGCGCTTGTTCAGTGAGCCATGGCGTGCAAGGCCCTGTGAGGCCCAGGTTCAGATCTGGCACCATGTCGTTTCTGTCACATTCTATGATTCAAAGCAAGTCACAAGGCCAGCCAAGATTCAAGGGAGGGGGTTAGTTGTGCACATTTTTTATAAACGGTCTTCTATACCTGGTTGACAGCCAACCTGAGGGGTGGGAACAGAAGCGAATGAGCAAACCTCGAGAGTAACCTCCTAGCTGAGAGTGTGCCAGCGGGTGCCAAGCGCATCAGTCCGTGTGATTCCCAGGGGGAATGGAGATCATCGGCTATTCTAGGAACCGTGAAATACAAGACATTAAAGAGAGCTCCTGCTATTTCCAAACCTTGAGACACTTTCTGAGTAAGACAAGCACCTTCACCTTCCAAGTCATAACCACTTTGAGATAAGAATGATGTATCAGAGAGTGGCTTGGCACTCACTGAACACGCCCACATCTCCTTTCCTCCTTGTCCAGGCCATGTGACTAGTTCAGGCTCAAGGACTATGTTGCTTCCAGGTGGAAGCAGCTAGAAGCCAGTGTGTCTCCTCAATCCCTCTTTTCCCTTTTAGCAGTGACCTTGAAATTTTGGATGGTGTAGCTATAGGATTAAGGAGGTCCACTCAACCTAGATCAGACTTTACATGAGTGAGTGATGAAACTTTGCTGTGTTGAGCCAAAGATTTCAGATTTCAGAAGGTGTCTTACACCCCATGGGCAAGTCTATCATGACTTATGCAAATGGTAACATGCAGGTGAACATGCATAAGGCCTCCAAGGAGGGTGGCATGGTTGTTAGGTTGGGGCAAGGAGGAAGGGGAACAGATGCTTTGTCTAGGAGGTTTCTATTGAGAAATAGATGACATTAGGAGATGTTTTGTCTACTAGGAAGAACAAATTGACCAGAAGGGGGGCTTCCGAGAAAGAACAGATTATGTGTCAAGGGGTCCCCAAGGACTGACTGGATAGTTGGTCTATGATAGGGGGTCTCTGAGCACCGACCAACCAGAAAGAGACAGAAAGGCCACAAAGCGGAGATATGACCAAGGCCATAAATGAGCGTCTTTGAAACATGTGTACAAGTAAGGTGACAGTGTCCTCAAGTGGCCTACCCTCATTAACATAGTAAAAATCACACCCACCCAAACCACGACAGTTTATAAATACCATGGCAACCCCCTGAAATTGCCTAACAAGGTTAAAAATGGGGGGGATTTGCCATTCCAGGAATTCTCCACTTTTTCCAAGAAAAACCATGAATATTTCATCCCCCATTTAACATAAAATTAGGAAATCAGCATTAAAGGGAAAATCTTGTTAAACTCAGGGTCTCCTCCATTTATGGGTTGACCCACTCCCTCTCTGGAATGTACTATGCTTTAATAAACTTTGGCACTTTGCTTGCTTCCATCTGTTGATCTACTCATTTGCTCCATTGACTCGGTACCAGTAACCATTCTTCGGTACTGGGAACCAAGAACCAGGGAACATGGACCTGACATCTGGTCCCCCACCTGACGTGGTCTGTGAGGTGCATCGGTGCCCTGGGATCACAATGCAATGATTTTTTAACTCATGTAATTCTTAAAAGAGATTCCAAGGAACACTGAATTCCTGCAGTCTCAGGTTAGTTATATCCCCAAAAAGTACTAGTTTTTTAAAAAGAAAAGGAGTTCTTTGACAAAATCCACATAGTCCAAGCCCCAGGAAAATAATGACTTGAAAGGTTATTCTCCATATGCCCAAAGTCACCCCCAACTCCAGAGTCTTGGGGGGTGAGGGTCAGGTCCTATGGTGGATGGAAGGGGCACGATACGTCTATTTTGATTTTACTCTGAATAAATCTCACTACTCAGGACCACTGGACACTGACTCATCTAATAAACCATCCACCATTTTCCCAAGTGGAGGAATGGGAAGTTGTGTGGTCTCGGATCAATAGATGGGGAGTAGGGAAAACTCAAGATGCATCACAGACACTCTAACCAGGAGCCTCACCTCACTCCAACCCCATACCCCCTTGAAAGGTGAGCTCCCTGACTGTCAGGGGAAAGACAGTGGTCAAACCCTACACACCAAAGTTCCAGGCACAGCATTCTGAGGAGAGCTCAGCGAGGGCCAACCTGGCCTCAGAAAGGCAGGCAATCACATGGGTGTGAGTGGGGTCTGCTCCCTGGATGCCCTTCTGTCTCTTGCCGGGTAGAGAGGATGAGTGTCAACTTCACTACCACAGTAATTAGAACTGGAAAAAGTGGCAGATGAATGTGTCCACATTGTGTCAGAACAATATAGCAATTACTAGTGCATGTTCAGAGACACTGCAATTAAACATTCTTTTAAAAACACATATAAGTCTTCAGGGATTTGAGCTTCTCCCTCCGATACTACATCATTTGGAGAGACATCTCTTTAATTCTATAATATCCAGCCAGCCTGGTAAATGTGAAAATTGTGAAAAGATCAACTATAATGTACTTCGGTTAACAGAGTTCCGCAAGTGAAATTTTAGGGAAATTGTTGGGGAGGCTTGGGTTAGCATGGAGGAGGTTAAGCAAAGAAGATAACAATAAAGAGATGATGCAAATAATCCACTTTGCATACACTTAGAATCAGCAAAGGGCATTCTTTTTTGATGAGGCATCATGAGTGGTTCTAGGTCCCTGGTCACCTACCGTCATAGTTTGACACCTGGTCACCTGTATTCTCCTTACATTACAAGATATGCCAGTGTTCCTTCTCTGAGAAATATTAATTGAAATACCTAACAACTGGCCCAGCACCGATAATGGTGAATAAAACCAATAAAGCACAAACACAGATCAGTAAGGTGCAGGCACAGACCACTCCAGCCAGCTGCCTCCCCCCACATATCCGGGTACCAACTGGTGGCCCTTGTACTGCCTCACCCAGCTCAAGCACACTCACTTTTTTAAAAATATGTTTCACTCCACTAAAAAAGGAAGTATCAAACCCATCTTCCAATTTGAGGGGGGAATAACGTCTGGTAAGTGTTGAACCTCTTGCACACACGCTGGCATATTCAGCTCCCTGGGGCACCTGGGTTCATGTTGAGACAATAAGGATCTAGAGGGCATTGAGGATCCTGGCACACTGGGGGACGGTGTCAGATCCAAAGTCCCAGCCCTCCAGGCCCAGTCTCAATGCCACTTCTGGGAAGTCTTCTCAGAAGACCTTAGCCAGGAAAAGGCTCCTGGAGCACCTTATCTGTAGCTTTCCTGTGACATCGTCCGTGTTCTGCCCTTCACTCATGTCTTCTTTCTCCCATCAGACTAAAACCTCCAGGAGTGCAGGGCGCCCCCATGTTTAATCTCCGCATGCGCTGCAACGCCGAGGATTGCACCCTACACCTTAGCAAGTAAGTGAGCACAGGTGGTAGCACAAGTCCAATCCCGGGAGAGGGAACAGAGGGGAAGCTGAGTCAGAAGGGATGCTGGGGGTGGGGGAAAGGAATGAGGAGATTTCCAGGGTCAGGAATAGACAGGGACAGACATGGTAATGCCGGGGCACTAGTGGATGGGGTTGTGACGCTGTCCCTGGGGGATGTGCCTGGTTTTCCCTTCTGGAAAATCTGACAGCATCTCTTGCGCATTCTCCCTCTTCACCTCCCCTTTTGCATCCCTCTTTTCTACTTCCCTTTTCCTCTGCGGGGTACCATGGTACCCTCCTACCGTAGGTCAGTCTCTTATAGGGTATAAAATTAAATTGGTAAGTTAGCATGGAGTACTTATTACACACAACACTATTATGTAAATAAAAGCCATATAAGTTTTATTATTGACAAGTGAGTGTAAAATAAAACAGGGATATTTTCCAATCTGGGAAACTATTAATCTACGTAACACTCTGAGATGATTTGTCATTACTTTAACAAACACTTTCCTGATACAGGTATTCTTGTTTGTGAGTAAAAGCTGTTAAATACTCAATGTTAGTAAGAGTAGGGTGAAAATGATATACCTGTACACTGCTGATGACATTGTCAATGGGAAAAAAAATCCCACAATATATCTTTATGGCTATAAAAATATTCATACATCTGATCATGTAATTCCAATCTCAGGTCCATGTCCTCTGGCAATAAATCAACAGACAATAAAAAACATATATTATAGCACCATATTCAATACCCCAAAATGGAAGCAATCCAAATGTCAGCAGTAAGAAAATGATTTTATCATTTTATGGTTAGTTTGATTATAATAAATTATGCATCCATTAAAAATGGATATTTATGGGATATTGTGGAAATATAAAATGTTTATAAATAACATTAGAAGAGAAAATTGGACTTCAAAGTTTTTTGAGTACTATGAAAATAACTATGCAAAACTCTAGGTGCACATGGACAAGAACAAAAAGATAAAGAGAAAGCTAGATGTGCTAAAGTAGTGGATTTTTTAAACTTAATATTATTAAAAATAGGAGTGCTATTTGGCAACATTCCACAGGAATGGAAGAAAATAAGTTAGAAGGTAAATAAAAGACTAAAAGAGACAAAGACTTTAACTAGCCTGGGACAAAATTCACGAGCAATATAGTTCCCATTCCCAGAGCTGCTGTTTATGTTTGGCATTGAGTATTTTCAATAAGGATAATGATTAGATAATTTGTAATATGAAATCATACTAATGAATGTAATCTATTTATTCAGAAAGAGGCTTAATCATGAATTCTTTCCTCTTACAAAATTACATGCATGCTTGACTATATTAGATATTTATGGAGGGGAAAAAAGTAATTTCAACTTAACCTAATAAAAATGTGTTTAGAGTCGGGAGCTCTGGCTGTGGCCCTGCTATCAACCAGCTGTGTGGAGCTGAGCAAATGACTAAGGTCCCCTGGGTCTCTGTGTATAAAATGAAGGGGCTGAACTATAACTTTGGGGCCCTCTCAGCTGTGACATTTCATGAAACTGGTCAATTCCATTCTGATTCCAGGAACTTGATGCAGTGCATTGAGTTCATCAGTTTAGCAATGGTTAGAGATTCCTGAGAGTAAAATTAGACAGAGAGCCTGCCTTTCGGGGGCAGACCTTATCAAATTACACTTATATGGTGCTTATGCCCTAGTAGGCACTACTGATGAGTTTAACTAATTTAATCTTCACAACCACCTTAGGATGCATGAAAAATTATATCCTCATTTTACAGCTGAAGAAACTGAGGCACAGAGAAGCTAATAATTTGCCCAAGGTCACTCAGCTGGTCACAACAGGGCTGGGACTCGATTCCAAGCAGTTCAGCTCCAAAGTTCATGCCGTTAACCATGATAGAGTTGGTTGGGATGCATCTTTCTGTTACTCTCACACCCCTTCCAGACCCTCCAATCAGAAGCTTACAATGTCACTGAGGAAAGAAGGCTCAAATACAAAATTTCCAAGAGCATCCTGCCTTAGGGATGGCTCAGAATACTCTAATCATTACCATCAGCCCTTGGTGTTGGGAGTCCTCATGGGTTCTTGTGAATTAACTAGATTAACCACTGCCTTCTGTAACTCTAGCATTGAGAATAGATCCTGTGGGATTCGAAGCAAGAGAAAAGGGCATATAAACAAGACCAAGTGCCCTCCAGGGTGGGCCGTCTCAGGACACATGTTCAAATCATTAAATCCTGCCCAGCACTCAGGAGCCCGCTCTGGCTGCAGCAGGGTCCCAAAGATTCCCCTACCAATCCTCTCCCTTGGTGATTCGTCCCTTCTCTAAACCTAGAGGGAGGACTTCAGTAAATACTTGCAATAAATATGGGCCATGGAATAGCAGACTTTATTCAGATGAAATTTGGTAAAGGGTCTGTCTGCCTGGTTTTGCTCAATCGAGACAACAGATCTCTTTTTTAAAAAATAACCTTTCCTAAGGAAAAAAGAGAGCCTTTCCTTTTCTGATTACAACAGTAATGTTGTTCATTATGGATATCTTAAATGACACAGAAAAATATATGAAGAAGAAAATAAATACCCATTGTTACGGACTGAATTGTATCCCACCAAAATTCCTATGTTGAAGCCTTAACCCCAATGTGACTATATTTGGAGATGGGGCCTTCAAGGAGGTAAGTAAGGTTAAATGAAGTCAAAAGGGTGGGGTCCTAATCCAACAGGACTGGTGTCCTTTCAAGAGGAAGAAAAACCAGACATCTCTCTCTTCAAGCACACACAGAGGAAACTTCAAGTGAGGATGCAGCAAGAAGGTGACTGTCTACAAGCCAGGAAGAAAGGCCTCACCAGAAACCAACCCTGAAGACATCTTGATCTTGGATATCTCAGATGCAGAACTGTGAGAAAATAAATTGATAGCTACCCAGTCTGTGGTGTTTTGTTACAGCAGCTTAAGCAGACTAATACACCCACAATCTAACCATTTACTGTTAACCTTTTGGTAAATATCCTCTTATCTTTTTCTATGCATCTCTGTATATTTTTTAAAACAAAGTTGGAATCATATTGTTCAGTAGCTGTCTTTTTATCACTTAAAAATATAGTATCAACTCTAATAGCTATATGGAATTATATATGAATAATGAGATAT
>NW_012155284.1:17248460-17249908 GCF_000956105.1 Propithecus coquereli
ATCCCCAAGATATCTCATTATATTAATATATATGCAACTATTCCAAAATCTGAAAGAATCCAAAATCCAAAACACTTCTGGTCCCAAGAATTTTGGATAAAGTATACTTAACCTGCAGAAATAAAATATGAACTATGAATGGGAGCCACATATATGAAGTTAAGTTTTCTAGTAGCTACATTGAAAAGATAAAAAGAAACTGGTGAAATTAATTTTAGTAACATGTTATATTTACTCTATCAAAATATTATTTTTGACATGTAATCAATATAAAAATAATTAATGAGATAACTTACTTTTTTCAGCCTAAATTTTAAAAATCCATTGTGTATTCTATTCTTGGAGCACATCTAGGTTTGGACTAGCCATATTTCATGGTCTCAGTAGCCACATGTGACTACTAGCTACCATAGGGATTGGTCTAGATTTTGCTGGTGAGTGGATTTGGGGTGGGTGTATATTTAATCTACTCTTTATTGATGTATCCCTCTGGGAGTTCTAGATTTACAATGTTTCAGTTTCAACATTGCCTTGCATGAGCCCAAGGCATTATCTTCAATTCCTGCATGGGTACTTAATCGCAACCTCCTGGATTAATGAAACTGCCACCTCCTTCTCTACAACCTCCATTCTACCCCAGAGCAACTGTAGTGTTACCTCCTGTGCTTACACTACTATAAATTTTTTTCTAGTCCCTGAAAACTTCCCTTATTTTGGGGGGAAGGCTTGGCTATGTATTTAAGAGACTATATGTTATAATATAAATAGCATCTCTAGATATTTTAGTGGGAAAGATTTTCAAGTTATCCAGTTCACCATATTGCAAAAACTGAAAGCCCTAAACATGGGCATTTAAAAGATTCAGCCCAATTGGTCATATTAGGGAACTATCATAACTTTACATGATTACTGCATTAAACATCACAAATAGCACTAATCAAAGATGTTAGAAAAAATATGAAATCTACCTAAGGAAGATACAAAGGAGGATATCATACACATTAAAGCTCTACAAAATATTTTTGGAGGAGTTTTTCTAAATATAAAGCAATATATGTTAACAAACTACATAGTATTTAATAAACTACATACTCCTTATATTAATAAACTACCTAGTATTAATGAAAGGAGTTTTTCTAAATATAAAGCAATATATGTTAACAAACTACATAGTATTTAATAAACTACATACTCCTTATGTTAATAAACTACCTAGTATTAATGAAAAGATGGTTTTCAAGAAAAATACAAATTGTTGAAAATTTTTGAAAACTATTTAAAAATCAAAATAGCTCAAAAACTGTGGAAGAAAATGTTTTTGTTATCCAGGACCTTTAAAAAGACTCCAGGCCCTAGTTAGCAGTCTAAGTTCTTCTGTATTTTCAAGACATGAACAATTTATGTGATGTGTAAGGTATTGCCATGGTGCTTCCAGGTAGCCTTAGATG
>NW_012155284.1:17251002-17266519 GCF_000956105.1 Propithecus coquereli
GTTTGCAGATTTTAACTTTGTACATTCCTTTTCAATTTTTTTATTGAGTTTTGAGAGGTAGCCCAGAAAAACATACAGCGTAATGCACCATGTTCAACCAGAAGTCACATATCAACTTACCCTAAGAAAATTATCAGAGAACAGAAAGATTTACGTTGAAGAATGTTTATTGCCTCATAATTTATGATAGCAAAAAATGAGAATGGTCAAAATAGCTAACAATAACGGGTTAATTAAATAACTTAGGGTACATCTGCGGTGGCCAGGGAGCCGTGCCGCTCAGCTCTCCCCCAGCAGGATCATCCATGGGAAGCACAGCTGCCTGGAAGCCTCCAGCTGCCCCTCAGACCACCACCCTGTTCGTGTCAAGGCCATGCTCCTCTGCTGCCCCTGGCCAGCAACCAAGCACGGTGGGGGGCCAGGAACAGGGCCAGGCCATTCTCTCCAACACCAGAACTGTCCAGTGGGCAACCTTTGCCCACGTAGCGACTCCCCATCAGCCCGGGCAAGGCCATCTCGGCACTGTCCCCCTGCCCCATCTTCCTTCCTTCCAGCTCTCCTTTCACAGGTGCCAGGCTTGCTTCCCCGCACCTGCCGGCTCCTGCTCCCTCCCTCCCTCTTTGCAGGGGTTTCTCCCGGAGTTTCTGGCACAGTTATTCCTCTCTCGGCATCTGCTTCTTGGAGGGCCTGAGCTGACAGAACATCCATCCACCAAATATTCGGCAGTTTTCAAATATTATATTCATAAGAACCATTTAAGGATAAAAAATGGTCAGGATATAATGCTACCAAAAAATACCAGCATTCTAAATGTATATTCAGTATTGTCCTAGCTGGATTTGTTTTTAAAGACACAGAATAATATGTGTGTGTGTGTGTGTGTGTCTACAAAATCCTTCACGCATTTACATCGCGATATTAAGAGTGCCTATTTCTGGGTGCTTGGATTATGAATGTTCGTTGCTACTTCTTTATTCTTTATTTTTCAGTTTCTCAACACTGAACATTATTACCTTTATAATCAGAAACAAGGGCAAAGTACACACACACCAGTACCCACGAGGATGCCGCGCGACTGAGGTGCAGGCGCTGTCTGAAGGGCAGGCGCTGGCCGGCTCCGTCTTTGGAGGCCGAGGCGCAGTCGGCGGGCACAACTAAGCAGCAGGAAATGCAGATTACAATGTCAATGCTTCAAAACTGTGCTTGGCTGATTCCAGATGTTCTCGAAATCCAAACTGCATTTAGGAATCTTGATGGAGCACAGGAAGGAACAAAACAGATGGAGTGCCGATCCTACTGAGCATTGCTTGTTTTCATTTCATTATGTTTTAAAAGAAATTCCTACCAAGTCAGTGTTTACCCAAGCTACTTTATTCTTCATTTTATCACCTATCCCATGAGCTAGAATAATGTCTTCTCCTTGTCCTTGAAGGACAGGTGACTTTCCTCCCAAGTCTTTAAAAGGGGTGAGTCGGGGAACACTAAGCTGGCCTGGGGCACGTGTCTTGTCCTTGCTCCCAGCCGCCTCAAGCTTCCACCCCGCAGCTGCCCTTGTTGGCTGTTTTTGAGGAACTCTTGTGAGTCGAAATGTTGGAACAATATAACACCACCGCCCACACAACAGTGAGCAGTGACATTCATTGGGCGGCTGCTTTCCGTGTGTTAAATAGCTCATCTGGTCCCCATGAGAATCCTGTGAGGGAAGAACTGGCACCGCCCCGTTTTCCAGAGGCGGACACAGGTGTAGACAGGTAAAGTCGCTTTGCAGAACCACCCAGCTCGTGCGTGGTGCGGCTGGATTCTGCACACGGGGAGTCACAGGGAGAAATCAGCTTGAGAGCAGAAAGCAAGTCTGCAGCTCAGGGACACAGCCAACTGCCCTGCATGGCGATGAAAGCTGGGCGATGCCAGACACGCGGCAGGGGAAGTGAGATCCCACCGGAGAGTAGACAGTCCCTACAGACCAGGGCACTGGCACTTAAACAACAGGGCACTCAAAAAAGGCCACTAAGTAAGGACTGGAAGACAGGTGGGTAAAGGGACATGGCGGAGGGCGGTAGAATGAGTCCAGGAAGCCGTCCCGTGGGGAAAAGGGTGGGCAGGAAGGGAGGCGAGCGTGTGAAGGCCAGACACACAGGGCAGGGGGCGGACAGAAACCAGTGACAGGGTGATGGAGTGTCAGCCAAGAGGAAGGATGGAAATGCAGGGTACGGATATTTCCACTCTGGGGAAGCAAGACGCGAAGGTGGGGAGAACAACTACTTTGAGAGGGAATTGCATCACTTCCTTTTCACTGTTTTGTTAACCTCACACTTTCCCCAGCCCCTCTGCCAAACACAGGGAGAAACACGAACTCCGCCCTCCCTCGGGCTTAGCATTCTGTGGGGTGAAATGGCAACACCCGGCTGCCACTGCCTCCTGGTGCACTGAGCTAGGCTGGGGGCTGGGTTTCTGGGTGTGCTCTGTGTTTTCAGGGATTCCTGCCAAGAACGAGGTGTGATTTCAGGTGAGTAGCTGTCATTTAGAAAGGGGATTCTTCCCTGGCAGGGTTATTGTGCCCATGAAATGATCACATACGGAAAGGACATTTGCATAGGGCTTGACGTGTAGCACGTGCTCCATGAATGGTGTCATGGGAGGAGGGTGTCTCTTTCCTACTCAAAAATATTCAAAGGCTGCCCACTGTCAACAGGACACAAGGCCAGACATCCTGGCCTGGCCCTGAAAGCTCTACACTGACTGGCTCCTACTTATATTTCTACAACCTTAATCACAGAATTGACTCACTAAATCTACATTTTGCCAGCTTTCATCCTACTTAGAAATGCCAAAAAGCTTATGTAAGAGGATTTAAGAATTAAAGGACATGGGTCCCCTTCTTTGCAGGGCTTAGCCGTGGATCACAGCAGTTTATCCACCAGCTAATTCTGTCAGGCCCTGCTAGGAGAAGTGAGGAAATGTCCTACATTGCATCCTGAAATATCAGTCACGTTTGGTGAGGTGAGGTGACACTGCTGGGTCCCTGGAGAGCAGCTTTCTAACGAGATGGTGGCACAACAGGAGGAAGATGCCCAGTGAGTTCAACTGAATTATGTCACATAATTTCAGTTAGAAAAATGA
The DNA here is from genome assembly GCF_000956105.1 of Propithecus coquereli. Classification (NCBI taxonomy): domain Eukaryota; kingdom Metazoa; phylum Chordata; class Mammalia; order Primates; family Indriidae; genus Propithecus; species Propithecus coquereli. Next base: position 17,254,123 of record NW_012155284.1, read on the forward strand.
AGCTAGAATATTGCATTTGAAGATACATGGCCACAAGTTGTCAGGCTTAAAAAGAAGCAAACAGCCACACGGGCAGGGCATGCTCAGCAAAGCCCGAGGAATCCTGGAACAAGTAAGAAGAAAACTGCAGACGTTGTTCTCCAGGACAACTAAGCAACTTGATCCCACGTTCCAGACTCAAATCTCATTTTTACCAACTACTCTTGTTGGCTCAGTGCAAAGAGGCTGCGTTTGTTTGATTTACTTATTATTATTGTTTTCGTCATCCAGCAACCATTTGCCCTCCCCTGGCAGTTTGCTGACCCACGCTCAGACCACGTGCTTGTGATTCTTTGCTAGTTCCAGAGGCAGGCCTCAGACCCAGGCCTGTAGCCACACCGATTGGTTCATTGATAAGGATCAATGAGATGCAATAGACCTTTGTTGGAGCAGCAGGTGATAAGGCATTTGCAATTTTTTTGCTGGAACTTTCCATAGGTAAGATGACATATACCTGGAGCTGCCCAGAAAGACAACACTGTGGAAGACACTGCCAAGAAATGGAGAGAAACTGGGTCCTCCGACACTGTTGGAACCCTTGAATCAGACTGTACCTGAAGCCAACATATCCCAACTATGTCAGCTAAGTGAGCCAATGCATTCCTGCTTTCCTTAAGCCGGTATATGTTGGGTTCCATCCTCACAACTGAAAGAGTCACAACGAACAGAGAAATGGCAGCTAGGATCAAAATAAACTCATCTCTGCCTGAGAGGAGGATGGCCCGTGAAACAGGAAATGCACTCTGCTTCCAGTGTGCTTGCCCCGCGTGCTTTAACACAAAGGCCGTGACGCACCGAAGGGCAAGCTGACACTGACCCCCAAAGACCCAAGCAGCGCTTAGCCCAGACTTGCTGGGAAAATATCCACCGTCTCTTGGATGCAGAGACACCTCAGGTAGCCAGGAGGAAAAGCCAGGCCCAATGAACAGTCTCTGTCTCATAATCTCCATGGCCAGCTCCTCTTGCCTGCCGTCCCCAGCTCAAACCGTCCTATCCAGCAGAACTGGTCTCACTGCTGTCCCCTGATTCCAGCTCTGATGTCTGTCAGCTCTTCCCACCTGGATTTCTCCATCTCCTTCTCATTACCCCCCAACCTCACCCACATTCCAAAGCCAGCTTCAAAGCTTTTCCATTCTCTCTGGGTAGAATGGCCCCCATTTGAACTCAGTGTCCTTATCCATAAGGGAGGACAATAATCAGTTAGGGATTTAGCTATTACATCATAATGACAATAATCATAATAGCCAACACTTATGGAGCACTTCAGTGTATGTCAGGCTCTACCCTGAATGCTTTACATATATTAACTCATTTAATCTTAATGTACCCCTAGGATAAAGGTGTTGTTATTGTAGACATTTAGGCAATAGAGGCACAGAGAGGTAAAGCAACTTGCCCAATGTTATGCAGTGAGACGGTGACAGAGCCATATTTCAACCCCAAGCAGTTTGGTGCCAGAGCTTGCATTCGCAACTGCTGCCTTCCAGCTGCCCCGGGCAGTGCTAAGATGATGTGAGAGCCCAGATGCAGGAGTGTCAGCTTCCTGCCCAAACCACTCCATCCCAAACTGTAAACCCCCGCAGAGAAGGATACTTAGAGTGACAATGGCAAGATACCTTTTAAATAACTATTTTATTACTTGTCACTTAAGTATGAGTCCTAAGAAGGACCCTCCCTTCCCCTAAACCCAAATCTAGTTCTCCTCACCAGCCAGCTGCCCAAGCCCAGAGGTGCTCACAAGAACATCCAGAACTGGGGCTGGATTAGGGCACTGTCTCACTCACTCCAGGAGCTAACCAACATTCTGACTCACCTTGACAGTCCTGGTTTATGTATGTTTCCCTGGTGCAAACATTAACAGTTTTATAATTTTGGTTTGGACCATAAATTCGTTGGTCACCCTAGGCTTACCCACATGCTAACTAAAGGAGGGAGAATGTCATAGACGTCCTTTCCTTTCCTCCTTTTTTTTTTTTTTTTTTTTTGAGACAGAGTCTTGCTCTGTCACCTGGGCTAGAGTGCCGTGGCATCAGCCTAGCTCACAGCCACCTCAAATTCCTGGGCTCAAGTGATCCTCCTGCCTCAGCCTCCCAAGTAGCCGGGACTACAGTCACACACCACCACACCTCGCTAATTTTTTCCATTCTTAATAGGGATGGGGTCTCACTCTTGCTCAGGCTGGTCTCAAACTCCTGACCTCAAGCGATGCTCCCACCTTGGCCTCCAGAGCGCTAGGATTACAGGCGTGGGCCACCGCACCCGGCCTCCTTTGCTCCTATGAAGATCTCTCTGATTCATGTTACTGCGGACTACATACCTTCCTGAAACCGGGGAGATGGTATTTCAACCCTGCAGGGCCACCTCCTTGAGTTTATCTGCAGAAGTTCTGAAATGGGTAAAAGCAGACGTTAATTCCATGGCCAGACTATATAACAGATAGAACAAGGAAAAAAAACAAAACAAAACTGTATGCGTCAGCTCAGGCTGGTATAACAAATTACCAGAGACTGGGTGACTTAAACAATAGACGTTTATTTCTCACAGTTCTGGAGGCTGGGAAGTGCAAGATCAAGACACTGGCAGATTCAGTTCCTAGTAAGGGTTCTCTCCCTGGCCTGCAGTTGGCTGCCTTCTCATCGTGTCCTCACATGGGGTGGGGCGGGGGAGAAAACGACACAGCTCTGGCCTCTTAGCCTCATCTTATTATATAAGGACACTAATCCCAGGATGGGGGCCCACCCTCATGACCTCATCTAAACTGAATTACCTCCCAAAGCCCCCGCCTCGAAATCCATCACATTGGGTTTCAGGGCTTCGACATATGAATATTGAGGAGATACAAACATTCAGTACATAACACAAACGAATGAAAAACCCACCCCGATTCCATCACCTGTCTCACGTGGTATTTGGCTGTGTCTCCACTCAGGTTTGGGTGGTGTTCTCTGACCACCCTCCTCAAGCAGCAGCCCCAGCTTCAGCTTCTGAACCCCCACACACGGCTCAGTGTTCTCAGCAGCACCGTGTGTACCTGTGTGAGCATTTTTAGTTGACTGGCTCTCCTCGTGAAAACGCGAGCCCCGCCAGAGCAGCCCCGAGCAGAAGCCGTGTGCGTGAGAGGTCGAGCAGCCTCTCCTCACTGCTTCTGTGAAGACAAATGTGCTAACGCACGTGTGGTGCGTATAAACCACGTTCTCAAATCATCCGTGGACAGACACGAAACTTGTTTTGTTTTTACAGCTGTGTGTTGTTTCCTTTCACAAGGGAGTCCCTGTGCTCATGCAGCAGTAAGGAAATGAAATTCGTCCCAATCCAGTCAATTCAAACCACGATGGCATTTTAAAAAAAAATTGCTTCTTAGTTCCTCCTAGGTAAAATTCAGATTCAAGTACTTTTTGTTGTGATTGACTGTCCTGTTGAAATGCTCCCTCTGGCTAAACTCTAAGTTACCCACCACCTCCTCTGGCCTCAGCCTAACTCCCCAGAAAGCCTCACCCTCGCCCACCACTGTGCAGCGACAGCTCCGGCTCCAGGGGAAGAAGGAGAGAGTCCACTTACATGACCAGCTAGTCGGGCTCTTGACCGCAGCCATCCTCAGGTGAGAAGCATTTACCAGCCTTACTTCCAGAACCCCCTGAGCCTCACGGGAGACTTCTCTCCAGGCCCTGACCTTGGGGAGGCTGGGAGAGGGTTGGGGAAGGGGTCAAGTACCCCTCCAGGCACTCTGCTCTCCCCAGGTAGCCCTCACTTCTCTCCTGCTCACAGCAGCAGAGCCTACGGCAGCAGGGAGGGGCCAGTGGGCTGGGCAGGCCACAAGCTGGGACAGCTTCTCTGTTCTGTTTCACGGTTTCATCCACTCCTGGCCAGAGTGCGCTGTGCCTCACCTTGTGATCTGGTCTTTGTTCTTGGCCCTCTGAGAGGGGTGGTCATGAAGGAAGGAGAACACTTCTTACTCTGTCTCAAGTACCGCCCCAAGAAATAGGCTTTCTATTGCGCTCTATTCCACACACGTAAGTGCTCCAACAGGTGCAAAGCTCCGTGCACCTGGCTCCAATCATTCTTGATCTCCTCCTGCCTTGCCTCGCTAACACTTTAACCTGCGGTGTTTGCCTTCTGCAGGGAAGGCTCGGCAGGGAGCAAAAGAATCCTAATCTACCCTTGTTTGCAAAGCTCAGAAGCAACGAGCATGGTGCTGGAGCTAGAAGCTTCAAGGTTGTGCTCTGCCATTTGCTTGCTCTGTGAGCTCGAGCAAATCACTTAACCTCTTGTAGCTCAATTTCTTCTCTGTAGAGGGAGGTGATATTGTAAAAAGTAAATAAATTGATACGCGTAAAGCACTTTAGAGCCGTTCTGGGTGCATAGTACGTGCTGGCCCCTAGTTGCTGGCTCAACAACTGGTTTCTGGAGGTCAGGGCTGCTGCCGTGTCTACAGTGGGTTCAAGTGATTTAAGTAATGAGTTAGTCACCTTCTATTGCAACTTCCTTGCAGGCTGTCCCTGCAATCCCAAGTGGGATGACATCAGTGGCCTTCTTAGCAGGACAGGGGGGCTCAGCGATCTCAGAAGAGACCATCTGACTTAAGTTGCTTTTCAGAAATTTGGCTTCACAATTTTTAATTTCTCAGGTTTTCTGGCCCAAAGAATCAAGCATCCTGCCCTCAGACCCGTCTATGAGCATTTCTCTGCCTTGACAAGAGCGGCCACTGCTCACTGGGGTGTTCTTTATATGTGAACATCTGCTTCCAACCACCGCAGGCATGAATTCATCTGCATAAATCACACAGAGCCGGCAACTGCGAAGAGGCTGCAGGGTTGCCCTAAAAGGATTCCATCTGTTCTTGGCTTTTATCTAGACAGCAGTGGGATCCTAGAGCACCGCGGTGAGCAGAGACAAGCTAAGCAGCTGGAGCTGGGCAGCCTTCCAGAGCCTGGCCTCAGCCACCATGTGTACACACATACACTGTGTTCCTCGGGCACATGCACTGCCAGGGCTGGGGGAGGCTGGAGGAGGCTGGAGGAAGAAGCACCTCGCCGTTTGCCAGGAGTTTTTGGCATACAGACCCATGCAGCAGCCAGTGTAGGCTCTGGCAGGCCTTATTTGCTTTCAGACAATCCACAATCATGCAAATCCCTAAGAGAGGGATTTTGCGTGTGAACAGAGACCAGGGCGCCCTGGGACCAGGCAGTGCACGCGTGGGGAATCTGGGTGCAGGGTGCGCAGACAGAGCCCGAGAAGACCGCGCACGATGAGAGGACAGAGGGGCGGTGGCCCGGCGGGCGTGAGCAAGGGGGAAGGAGATGGCAGACGGATGGCAGGGGACATGCAGTGACCAGCACAATGAGGAGCACAGCCAATGTCAGGCAGCCTGGGCGGTGCCCTGGCAACACCAGTGACCAGTCATATAACCCAGGGCAGATTCCCCGGTCTTCTAAGCCTACTTTGACATCTAGAAAATGGAGGCAATAATACTACCGATTTCGTAGGGGTATTATGAGAATCAAATTAAATAGCACCACCATCATGACTATTTTTCTCATTGTTATTTGCTGGGTTATAATCAAGGGTGCAGAATGGAGAAGAAAGGCCCTAAGTATTCTTTGAGGAATAGGACCACCGGGGGAGTGGCTTCCAAACTGGGGTCTTACTTTTATTAAATACATGGTTTTTCAGTGGAAGTAGAACGCTAATATATTAGTCCACAATGGGGAGTTCTCCTTCAGAGACCAGACCCTGTGCTTTCCCAGTGCATACTTTCCCTGAAGGTGGGCTCCAGGGCGAACACAAAGGGAAGTTACTCAAATGGTTAATGATTAATCCCCCTGGACCATGTTGAGCTGGCCCAAGCGCTCTCTCTCCTTTCTGGCAACAACTGCCCCATCTGTGGGAGAGTCTGATGTTCTGGTTTGATACATTGGAATCACATTGGAAATGACACAGGCCATGATATATAGTCTGATATGATTCAATAGTGATGGAAATATTAGTTTTGGACTCTGCATGTAAGAATCAGAAGACAGGAGGGGAGTAAGAGGAAGGGAGGGACAAAGGAAAGCAAAGAGAGGAGTAGAGAAATATTAAAAACCTGAGTCACTAGGCGTGTTTACCCGCACCAGCTTTAAGCCAAAAACAGCCAGTAGCTGAGAACAAAATTCAGTCAAGTTTCCAGTCTGCTCCTGGAGTCTCTGTGGCAAAACCAGATATCTCAATTTTACACCACATGGAGGTTTACCTAAGTGTCATTTTAAGTGGTTTATTCTGGGAGAGGGCGACCTTAATGAAAGAATAGATATCATATACATATTTCAGGACTCTTGAAAAAGTGCAGAAGAAAATATATCTTTTTAGTTTTTCGACAACAGGAAATTGTCATTTCTGATAATAAAAAGGCTGTCACAGGATTACATGTTCACTGGAGAACCCAGAATGGTACATACGTTTCCGCCTACTGGACCTGCATTGCCAGACCCTTAAGAAGACGCTCCCCTGCGGGCACTACCTGTGAAGTTCTGGGCCAATGAGCCACCTGGTGGGACCTCAGGAGGCTGTTCCTAGAGGTCTGAACACCTGCAAAGAGTGTGGTCCTTGCCAGCGCAGAAGTCAGCTGCCACTTAAACGAGTCCAGCGAGACAGAACACTCTTGTGAGTCAGGCTGAGCAGATTTATTACCAGCGGGTAGGCAGCCAGGATAAACAGAAGCCCAGGATGCATGGCGAGCCGGTCCCCAAGGCTCAGGAAAGCCACTCAGGGTGGGTGGAGTCTTGTCTGTGAGTGCCCACCTTGCACCACAGCCGAGGGATCCCAAAAGCGCCCTGTCCTGGGTTTTACACCCTGGGTGCCACGGAGCTCACTGGGCACGAGCGTTGCAGAACATCCTGTTCTAGGAGGCATTTTCTCCTTATCTCAGGCTCTTGCATTCCTTGGACATTCTTAGAACTGAAGCGAGAGGGGGACAAACTGGGTCAGCCCAGGCTGTCCCAGGACCTGTCCTCCTACATACCAGACTTGCAGTTAGTGTGCCTGACTGCTAAGCCTCGACGGCTATAACGGCCAGTTTTCTCTAGGCCTCCTCAGGGTTGGGCCTGAGTCGCAGCGCATTCCGCTCTTCCTAGCAGAAGCACCGGGGTACGTGGCTCGTCTCCACCCTGCAGCTGAGAGGCAGCCCAGTGCACCTGCACCACATCCTTGCTGCCTAAAAACGGGCACCGCAAATACCTCACAGCCATTTGTGGCAACCGTCCAGGATGTCACTGCTGCCTTCCCCACTTCCTGCCTTTCTGCCCTGGTGGGCACTGAGCTCCCCATTCTCAATTTTGGCTCGTCCCTAGCCCTTCTGTCTATTTGGACTCGGAGCTCTGGAGTAAGGGCCTCCATATGGGCCTCTCCCCAGCCTCTGCCTGGAGCTCTCACCTCCGAACCTCCACACCTCCTGCCTGGGCGTCCTAGGGTGAAGCTACTCTGGCTTTGGTTCTTGGAATGTAACTGTGCTTGGATCCCGGCCTTGCGAAAGCATGGCTGGGCCGCCCCAGTTAAAACTGATGAGCTTTCTCTTTATGCTTCTGCCCCTGAAGGAAGGGGTGCAGGTCCTCCTGGAACAGAGAGAGCTTTCCAAAAACTCTTGTCTGTCTTCTGATAATTGTAATAAGCAGTTAAATCTCTCTTGTTAAAAAGAAAACAGCCAAGAGTTTTCAATGCCAAGTTCCGCAGCCATAGATTTGTCTAAGTATTGCTTCTAAATGAAGCAAGCTGGGGAAGTCTTACAAAGGGAGAGTCTAGTCAAGTGCGTAAGACAACGCCAGAATAGGACTCATAGCAATTAAGAACCAGTGGACTGTGTCTCTGCTCTTCTTCGATGTTTATTTCCTTATGTAGCTTTTAAAAATATAATACTTAGTAACAAACATTTATGTAGCACAGCTGTTTTCCTTAGACAAAAGGTATTAATTGAAAATTTTACAACTCTGATTCGAATCTCATATGTTAAAGTGCAATTTCTAAGCATTTATTCCCATGGGTATCAACCTTCTCATTAGAAATAACTGGGAAGCATATTAGAAACATATACGTTGAAGATCCAGGCCCTTAAATTCTGGGCCCAGGCACCTGTTCTGTTAGCATATATGATATTTAAGAACCACTAGTCCAGTGTCTCTTAAACTTTAAAGTGCATGGGGACCACCTGGGGATCTTATTTAAAAAATCCAGATTCTGGGTCAGTCCATCTGAGGTGAGGCCTGAGATTCCGTAATTCCAAGAAGCTTCCAGGTAAGGCTGATGCTGCTGATGAACTCATCACCCTGAATAGCAAGGCCAGGACAACGTCACCAGATGCAGCCACTCACCTGCTGGCAGCTGGGCCCACAGTGGAGGTCAGGGACCTGAGGGAACATGATCAGACTGCTCAGGGCTGTACTTTTAACATCAAAACATGAAGTGATTTACAACAGGCTTGACATACATCTTCTGTTAATCCACACATAAACTCTGCAAGATCAATATTGTTCTATTAGGTTTTACAGATGAGAAAGCCAAGACACAGAAAGTCATACCGCTAGAAAGTGGGTGTATTGGTTTTCTATTGCTGCTTTGACAAATGCCCACAAACTTAGTGGCATCAAACAAGACAACTTTATTATCTGACAGTTCTGCAGATGAGAAGCTCTAAAATCACAGCCTTGGCAGACTGCGTTCCTAGGAGAGGATTGGTTTTCTTGACTTTCCAGCTTCTAGGGGCGGCCTGCACTTCCTTGGCTCATGGTCCCTTTACCCATCTTCTAAGCCAGCAATGTCACATCTCTCTGACACGTCCTCCTTCATCTCGTCTCTCTCTAACCACGGCTGGAAAGGATTCTCAGCTTTTAAGGAATGCAGCGATTAGATCGGGCCACCTCGACAACAGAAGATACTCTCCCCATCTCAGAGTCTGTACCTTAATCAAATCTGCAAAGTCCCTTTTGCCATGCAAAGTAACATACAGTTTCTGGGGATTAGGGAATAGACATCTTTTGGGGGCCATTATTCTGCCTACCACAGTGGGGAAACTGGAATTTGGACCCTGGAATCAAATTCAGGGCTGATTCCAGAATCCATGTTCCTTCCAGGACAGAACTGAAAACAGCCGCCAAATTGAATGTGTTGTTTTCTAGAGGCCCAGTCACGAATGGTGTTTAAGTTTAGTGCCGCTGTAGGCAGCATGAATTCCATTATCATTTTAAATTGAACTAAACGATGCTGAAGTGGATTTCGTCTATTGCAATTCATTCTGCCTTCTCCTTAGACTCAGCCGAAACCAGTCCGTCTGTGCAACTGCAACGCCTTGTAATAATGCACGAACATCTAATTGTGGTTCCTGGTCATTATCTAATGTAACTAAAAAATAAGATAGAAACCAGGGAACATCTTTAAGATTTGGCAATGAATTATTTATACTTTTGAGCAACCGCACTGAAGCAACATCAGTAAATGAGCCTTGAACATTCCATTCGACTCCCGTGCAGGGAGCTTGATGACGACTCAGGTGCTGTGTTCACCAACTCACTCACACTCCTGCCACCGCAGTGGCCAGGTGCGCTGTCTGCAGAGATTTAGCCCCTAAATGGGGGCAAAACTCATCCCATGCTTCCTGGGTGCATTTAGAACTAGGTTTTATTTTCAGATCTGCAGTTCCAATCCCCAGCTGTGGGACTCCCCATTATCAGACATATTATTAATACCACCAGGAAAATGTGAACAGAGAAATATTTAGTTGGATCGAATTGTGTCCCCCCTCAATCCGAAAAAAAAAAAAATTTGTTGAAATTCTAACTCCCACTGGCTCATAATGTAAACTTATTTGGAAATCGGGTCCTTGCAAATGTAATAGTTAAGATGAGGCCGTGCTGGAGCAGGGTGGGCCCTGAATACAATATGACTGGTGTCCTTCAAGAGGAGAGAAGCACAGAGGGAGAAGATGACATTGTGACCACAGGGGCCGAGATTGGCGTGGTACATCCTCAAGTCAAGGAAAACCAAAGAATACCAACAAACACAGAAGGCAGACGGGACCAGGAAGGATTCTCTCCTGCAGGTTTCAGAAGAAACCAACCCTGCTGACACCTCCACTTCAGCACACAGTTGGTGGCGCTCTGTTAGGGCCGGCCTAGCAAACTGATAACCACCTTTCGGGATGTTGTTACATTTCTCACATTAGAGAATGAATATATTTCTGGAAAGGTAAAAAAAATATAAATTAAAAAATGATCAGAATGTGGCTTAAATATTGGAGATATAGTCCCAGGGAATGAATGATTTTGACTACAAGATGTTACTTAAACCACATCACAGAAACTTTGCCAAACACAACTCATTATATAGTTTTAGTTCAACATAATGGACGTTTCCTAGTCTTTAAAGAAGTCTGAAAGGTAGAAGGCCTTTGCCACCCAAAATGCATTTGGCCTACACAAAAATCATAAGCATATTAATTATCTTCTTAATGTTGATAACTCACACCTAAAAATTCTGTTTCTAGTAATTTTAAGAAAATTTTAAGAGATGTACACAAGAAGTTATGCACAAGGATGTTCATCATGGTAATACATCCGAAAAGATAATAGTTAAATTATGATACATCCTTATGATGAATTTTTTATGTAGATGCTAAATACATATTTTTAGAGAATAGTTAACTGACATGTTAAAATGCTTAAATATAACACAGTGAATAAAAGGAAGGTAACCTAATAAAAGGACACTAGTATGATCCCAGCTTTGGTAGTATGTGTTTCTATCTATAGTATAGAAAAATAAAATATAGCGAAATGTTAACTGGTTATCTCTGAGTGGTAAGATTGTAGGCAATTTATATTTCCTTCCATACTCTTTATTGTATTTTCAACTGTTTACCATGAGCACGTGTTGCTTTTATAATGAGAAAAAAATGCTATTAAAAAGCAATTGACCATGCAATTTGCTCAGAAGATTTCTCTTTCTTTATGTTTTTCAACTGCTATTTCTAAATTATTTCAGATACGAAAAGGCTTTGGAGGAATTTTCCTCCTACTAATGTTTATGTTAGGTTATTTATATAATGGAAGGCCATATGGAAACATTGGACTTCTTGTTTCAGCTCCAACGTATTAAGAGCTTGGAAGTCATCACTCCCATCCTCACAAGAAAAAGCTGGACTAACTGAACACCAGTGACTTTTCTTGGACTCATCAGAGAACTGAGTTTGCAGGGCAGACCGTTCCCCTGACACGTGGGGAGACAGGCACATCCAGAGCCACAGGCAGGATCTACTTACCTGGAGCAGAAGTGCTGGAGCTGTAAACTGGTAGGGTCGCTTCTGGGGACCACAGTCTCCGGGGGAGCCCCTCGGTTTTGTCACTATCACCTCTGGGAACCCCACGAGTTTCTCACAGTGAAGTTGAGAGAGATCTCCTTAGGGCCCTTGCAGAGGAAGGGGAGCAGTGATCCTTGTGAAATGAACCCAGAGTTTTCTCCATAATAAAGGCTTAAGCCCCGCAGAAAGGCTTTAGGCTTGTCCTAGAGCCCTAGGGGAAGGGCCTTCCTCTCACTGCAGCCCTGTCTCCCCTTCTTGCCTCACCTGAGGTGCACAGGAAAGCTATCCAAGAAGGAACACCTACGAAGGTCCCAGGCCAGAGGCTCAGGCCGACTGATAGACCTGAGCTTTAATCATGAGATTAGAGAACACTCCTCTCCCGCTGCCTCACCCACCCCAGCGCGGCTCCAGCCTGGCAGTGGCCGGCCACTGAAAGAGGCGCTCTCTGAGGAAGGGTGCTTAGGGAAGCCCAAAGCCAAGAGGGGAGGCAAAGACAAGCACACCCGTGGCATCTGAAGCCTCCCACGCTAGTTAAAACAAACATTAAACAAAGCTCAACTCCTTGCCAGATTAACATAAATCCTCATATTGAATGCCTATGTATCTCATGTTGTACCCAATACAACATGTCCAGCTTTCAACAAAAATCGTAAGGCGTGCTAAAAGGCAAGCAAAAACAAATCAAGCAAGCATCAAAACCAGACTCAAAGAGGATGTTAGATTTATCTGTCAGGGAATTTAAAATAATTATGTTAAGGGCTAAAATGGAAAAAGTAGACAACAAGTAAGAAACAGATGGGTAACGCAAGCAGAGAGATGGAAATTCTAGGAAAGAATCTAATATACATGCTAGAAAACAAAAACACTGTAACAGAAATAAACTGAAAAAAAATAAAAAGGAAAACGGGATGGTGGCTCACGTCTGTAATCCCAACAATTCGGGAGGCTGAGGCAAGAGGATCTCTTGAGGCCAGGAGTTTGAGCCCAGCCTGGGCAATACAGTGAGACTTTGTCTCTACAGAAAATTTCAGAATGGCC
>NW_012155284.1:17267214-17290995 GCF_000956105.1 Propithecus coquereli
GTTTGGAACTCCTGAGCTCAAACAATCCGCCCGCCTCGGCCTCCCAGAGAGCTAGGATTACAGGCGTGAGCCACCGCGCCCGGCCAAAATGTTGGTTCTTGACACGCTTATAGCCGAAGAATGACCAGACACGCCAAAGCAAGGCAAGCATGAAAATGAGGTTTATTGAGGAGAGAAAGATAGGATTACGGGGCAAGAACAAGATATAGGTTTACAGAGCACGGTACATACGCCACATATGATGACCAGACTCATTGTCGCAGCAAAGGGAGAGCAGAAGGAAGGGCACAAAAAGGGGTTGGCTATGGTTTGTGTCTTGTTTTAGAATGTCCAGATAGGGACCTCCCTCATGGTTCAAACATCACCATAGAACCACTTTGATTGGACAGTTGGGAGCTGCATGATCTGAGTCTTACTGCCCATGTGGGTTCTAGTTCACTTTCAGGACTTTGTGGTACCCATGCTGCTTGGTCTGTGGGCTAGAGAGTCCTCCCTCTGCATTCTTTCGCAGCTGGTGAGCCAAGTTCTGATTGCCACATTCGTAAGGTATTCCCTCCTCCCTCAGGTATGGAGAATTAGGGTGGGGCAGGACCAAGATGGGGGCAACAGTACCCACTTTTGTTCCGAGGAGACCCAAAATCCCTCACTGTCTACCTAACAATTGCACTCCAGCCTGGGTAACAGAGCAAAACCCTGTCTCTAGGGGGAAAAAAAAACTAAAATGATATATATAGGTCAGAAACTTGGATCTATAAAAAGAAAGGATGAGTGTCAGAGAAGGAATAAATGAAGGTAAAACCAAATCTTTGATTTTTAAAAATTCTTTCTTTCTAGAGTGCAGTGGTGCAATCTTAGCTCACTGTAGCCTGAATTCCTGGCCTCAAGTGATCCTCCTGCCTTGGCCTCCCAAAGTGCTGGGATTACAGGTGTGAGCTACTGCACCTGAACAGATTTTTTAAATTCTTAATTGATCCGAAGGATAACTGTTTAAAGTAATAACAGCGACAGTGTATTGGATGATTCCAACACATGAAAGTGAAGTGAGTGACAGCAACTTCATAAGGGATGGGAGGGAGGAATTGGGAATACCCTATTGTAACATACATGCACTACACATGAGGAACACTGTTATTTGAAGGCAGACTTAGACTAATTAAAATGTATATTGTAAATTTAAGCAGCCATTAACTTTTTTCAAAAAAGAAATATAATTGAAGCAGAAGCCAAAACCACGCTTTATATTATAAAATTAATAAAGGGCCACAAGGTGAGAACTTTGGTAGGGGCCTGAATTCTACAAAGGTATACACATAGTTAAAAAATATATATAACCAGCCATTGTCCCATAGTTTGCTTTCCTATAATTACCAACTGACAGTTACATAATAATAACTGATGGTCATAAAGATTCTTAACTTTCTTAATTACTCCCATAGACAACATCACTCTTGTGAAAGCTAGGCTACTTTTTGAGATATCTTCCAGGCCCTGTATTCCAGTGGATCAGCTGACCCACCCAGACCAGTGGCCCATACCAAGGAACTGACTTAACTGGCCTTGCGACCCCCACCCGGGAACTGACTTAGCACAAGACAATTTCTACACCCCTGTGATTCCACCCTGAACCCAGCCAATCAGCAGACCCAATTGCCTAGCCCTTTGCCTGCCAAACTATCTTTAAAAATCCTTTCTCCCAAAGTCTCAAGGAGATGGGTTTGAGAACTTCCTCCTGTCTCCCTGCATGTGTTCTGCAATATTAGACTCTTTCTCTGCTGTAACCATGCTCAGTGTATTGGCTTCCTCTTGAGCAGCAGGCGATGAACCTGCTGGGGCCCAGGGGTGTAGACCTCACCTTTCTGGACCCATTTCCTCATCTGGGACATGACTAGTTAGAATATCATCTCTCTCTAATTCCCTTAGTGTTCTGCAACTCTATTACTTAAAAAAAAATTATTTCAAAAGTCTACTTTCTTCCTTTAGTCAAAGTCTATAAGAAAGAGCCTTTTGAAAGGTATACAGAGCCTTTTAAAATAATCAGTTCCCTAATCTATTATTTCAGTAAGTTTAGGCTTTCATATTTACAAACTGTGAGTTGCATTTAGCAGGTTCACCTGGTACATATAATAAAATATTGAATGTGCTCACCTGCGTCAGCCTGCCTCAGTGCATTGTGTTGTAAAAACACACAAGGCTAAAAGGAAAAGGCCATTTCATGGTATTGATTTCACTGCCACAGACAGCACAGGACATGTGCTTTTCAATCCAAAAAAGAAATAGCCAAGCTGCCTTCCTTGCCTAAATAGAGCTCACGATTAGTTTGTGATTACCTTCAGATCCATCAGTAGACTTCCCTTCCCTGGCTGTCAATACATTTCTGAGTTCAGTGAACACTTTTATGTGCTACAGCTTCCCTGTCAATCAAAAAGTTTTGCTCTTCTAGATTATTGGTTAAGTTGCAGTGTTCATTAAAAAAAGAAAGAAAAAAGCCATTTGGGGGCTAACCTAGAGAGCACTGTGGAAATGAACTGTCCCTTTTGAAATGAGATGCTGATCTTACTTCAGGTTAAAGCTATTGAGAAAAACTATTAATACAAGCTCACTTGCAGGTCTAATCACAGTCTCATCCCCTTATATAATAAAAATCCCCAACAAGCAGAATTCTAGCCAAATGGCCTATTTCCCATTTTAAAACCATCTGCCTAGTGGCAGACAGACAGAAATGCTTTCAGCCCACCTGGACCCATACCTGCTCGAGCAAGTACTTGCATCCTCTTTTTGCTCCACTGGGGAATGACTGTGGCGTTGTAATCAAGCACAGGCTCAGCTACTGGCCACGTGCAAAAGCCGACAGCCAGGAGGAGGTGTAGTGGAAGAAAAGTGACTTCATTTCAGAGCTGTGGTGGAGAAATGCCTAAGGCTCATGCCTCAAAGAAATCATTTCAAAGTCTTGGGCTGAGGGTAGGGGTTTAAAAAGGGAAATGAAGGGCACGCAGGAGTGGCAAGGAGGTGCTGGTCAGTGTGACTTGTCCTAGTGATTATCTTTTTTTTTTTTTTTTGAGACAGAATCTTGCTTTTGTTGCCCTGGCTAGAGTGAGTGCCATGGCATCAGCCTAGCTCACAGCAACCTCACACTCCTGGGCTCAAGTGATCTTCCTGCCTCAGCCTCCCGAGTAGCTGGGACTACAGGCGCGAGCCACCATGCCCGGCTAATTTTTTATCTCTGTTTTTAATTGACTTGCTAATTTTTTGTATTTTTAGTAGAGACAGTCCGGCTCTTGCTCAGAGGTGGTCTTGAACTCCTGAGCTCAAGCAATCCTCCCGCCTCGGCCTCCCAGAGTGCTAGGATTACAGGTGTGAGCCACTGCCCCTGGCCCCTAGTGATTATCTTGAATTGTTGTTCCACCTGGTGAACGTTTAGCTATAGATTAACTGCAGCCTTGAGGTAATCGCCTGGTGGGGGTCTGGGTTGTTTCAAGACTCAATCTCTGGAACTTCTCAACAAGCACATGATTAGATACGGGAAACTTGTGCAGGGGAGTGCGTGGTGGAAAGGAGGAGGGCAAAGGTCCGTGTTTTGTAACAAGAAATGGGCAGGACATTTCAAAAAGGGAAACTGAAAAACAGGGCAGTGGTTACGGCTCCCCACTGTCAGCATGAAAATCAATGTTTCACCTTGAAGGAAAAAGGGTCAGATCACCAGACATCGATACCTTCTTTCCTGTGTTAGACTGCTCTTCAGAACATGCTTAGCTAAATAAATTCCAACAAACAGGCCCAGATGGGTTGGACACAGGCATTAGCTGGAACAAAGAGCAAAATATTCTTGTTAAAGGTCTTTGGCCAATCAGAGACTCTTCACTTGTTATGGTAAGAAAGAATTCAAGAGAAAATATAGTCCATCTCTCTCAGTTATAAATTTTATCCAAGTGTTTTATCCAAGTGCCACAAGGAGGCCCTGAGGCCAGGAGTCCAATTGCCCAGAAGTAAAAACAGAGAAACCCAACCAATGGCTACAGCCCTTTTCCAGGGTATGAAGGCATTCACCCCAAGGGCTCTAAAGCTCAATTTCAGACCAACAGCATGGAGCTGTGGAAGAAGTCCAAGCTCTACTGCCAGATGAATAGTTTTTCACCACTTCATGGGACACCAAGTTCTGTATAATTGGGATGTGTTTGGGACAGAGTGCAGTTTCTTAAGGGGTAAAATGTGACTTTAAACCACTTTTTCAGCAGATGTCATAGTCCTACTGAGATACCAAGATCAAAGCGTCACATTTAAGGAGGTGATTATTTTCTCTCCTCATTTTGCCAGCTGATAATGTACTGCCTCTGACCCTAAACCATACTGAAAGTTGCTCTAGAGTCTGGCTCTAGTTTCTGCCTTTTAAGCTCAGCCCAAATACAAGTCCCACTAAAAAGATAAAAGTATTGCTGCATATTTGCCTCTTTACTGACAGTTTCCAAATCCAAAAAGGGTGTTTTGGTAATGGGAAGGGCAGTGTTTGTCTTCATTTTTAGTGGTGTGTGAGTTCAGATTATGTTGGTTTTCATGAAGAACTACCTAACTTAAAAACATGGGGGAGAGAGAGAGAGAGCGCACACGAAAGCGTGCACATGCACAAGCGCAAACCCTTGGAGAAACGATTCTTGGCTAAAAGCTGTGCCATAACATATAGGAGTTTCCGAGACTCAAGGTAGATAAAATTTGTACCAGGTTTAATATGCTTTTTCCATAGCTCGGTCATGCTATTTTTGTAGGGTAAAATAAAACTTCAGCATTTGTAAATGAACACGCAAGCTGGTGGTGGTAAAAGTTATGACTCATGTAAAAACTGAAACAAAACCCACAGAAACTTCTAGGGCTGTAATATTCTTTGAAAACTTATCCTTATAATGGAGAAGCTGGTACTGCCCTAACCACTGCAGATCTTCAATAGAGACCAGACCGCTTGACACTATGTGCCTTCTGACGTGGTGTCACATAAAGTATACAAGGAAATAATTAGAAAACTCTACAATAAGGGACATTCTACAAGATAACTGCTTTGGATTCTTCAAAGAGGCCAAAGACATGAAAAAAAGGACTAGTCTGGATTTAAAAACTAACCAGCCAAATGTAACATATACACGTTAAATGGACTCTGGATCAAAAAATGAATGAGCATCATATGAGACATCTTTAGGGGAGTTGGGAAAATTGGGATATAAGCTGTTTATTAGAAATTATTAATGTTAATTTTCTTGGGCATTTACTGGTATTAGTAGATATGTAGAGGAGTAACATTCTTAGATGTATGCTAAAGTATTTTGGGATGAATGTTGTAACTTTTGTAGCATCTGTACTTTATTTTCAAATGGTTCAGCAAAAGTAAGTGCCAATACTGTATGTGTGTGTCTACGTATATATACCTATGTACACGCATATGTATGAAGAAAGTTAATGTGGCAAAATGCTTACATTTAGATGAAGGGTAAACTGTGGTTTATTATACTACTCTTTCAATGCTTTTGTAGATAAATTTTTCTTTTTCTAAAATTTAGGGGAAGAAAAGTATTTGTGTTCTCGTGACATGCATCTTGTCTTCCCTTCATTACCTCTGCTACAACTTATCAATTTCTACTCACTTGAGGTTTATAAGGTTTGGAGAAGCAGAAGAAAAGCCCCTTAGTAGGTGAGCCTTATGTTTTAATTCATGGGGATAGAAATTAGTTGTGAGGCAACAGAGATCCAGCATTTTCAAAATCTCACTGATTATTTTGTATGTTAGAGTGATTTCAAATAGCTGTGAGTCTGGAG
Organism: Propithecus coquereli; assembly: GCF_000956105.1. Classification (NCBI taxonomy): domain Eukaryota; kingdom Metazoa; phylum Chordata; class Mammalia; order Primates; family Indriidae; genus Propithecus; species Propithecus coquereli. The sequence continues at coordinate 17,273,011 of NW_012155284.1, forward strand.
TCAGAGAGCTGTCCAGTTACAGCATATTGCTGTTTTCTTTTAAGTAAGCTCACCAAACGGTGCTGCTTGAGAGTAGTTTTCAAATGGCTATCAAATGACACAGCGATCACGTCGTCTTCTGTACATGAGCTCCTTGCCCCGCGTGCCTGCTGCTTCTCCACGTGCACTTCATCGAACGCCTATTTCCTCATATCACGTTGGCAACGTTTGTGTTCCTGCTGAATTGTGAAACTTCACGAAGGGAGGTGCCCTGATCTAACCCCAGAACGTAGCACAGCACTATGGCACCAAACAGCAACTCAACGAATACTAGGTGAATAAAGAAATAGGGAAAATAAAGGCCTAAAGTGAAGATTTCTCAAGAGAACGAGTATTTTGGTATGATTTGTGATGGGCGGAAGGGGAGCGGAGGTGAGAGGAGAAGAGAGATGAACTTATAATAAAACTTTAAAATGTTATTGTTGATCACATGGGCTTTTGTCAGAGGGTTGGGAGAAGTCTCTGGAATATAAAATAAATAGAAAAGGAGTATGTTTTTGAACTAGAAACAATCATTACCTTGTATTAGGAGCCACAGTTCAACCAGAGCCCTGGCTTGTCCTAAACTTAATATGTTTACTAAAACACTGTTAATGAATAGAATTCTGTAAATCAATAATTACATTTTATGTCTTAATTGAGCACTTAAAAATTCAAGATACATAAATTTTTATTTTTTCCTCATCCTAGAGTCCAAAGGCAAACATGAATTTTTTTGAGCTATTTACAAAGACTATTTTAACCTGTGAGTTAAAAAAATTAATCAAACTCTTGCTCTAAGATTTTACTTTTCTTTGCAAGGTAGCTATTTTGGTAATATTTGCTATGGCACCATAATGAAATCTGTCAGGAATTAGAAAGATGAATATTTTACTATAACTGAAAAACTGGAGCATATTTGAGAATATCTGATAACATTAATAGGGTTAGTGCTTCAAATGAGTCAGCAGAAATTCTTCTTAGATCAGTCTTGAGGACTGAGTAATAATGATAAGCCAGAGTATAAAAGAAAACTCCCCTTTATAATACACTGGGCTATTTTTTAAGGACTCATTTTTTTTGTATGTGTGGGGCAAGGAAAATAATCAGACAAATCAGTCAAAGGTGAGGTATCTTTGGAAAATTTAATTTGGACCATATTTTCTTCCTCTTGCTGAAAACATCAAATATCCCAATACATTTTGGGTTCCACAGCTTACAAAGGGGCAGTGGGTTTCCCGCAGTTACATACCGTATCCAACTTTCTATAGAAAGATAAGACATTTTCCAACCTTGCTTCTGCGTATTTTTTAAAAAATGCTTTAAAGGTTCCTTACAATAAATGCGAAGTAAAACAAAGTAAGGCTTTATTTTCTCCTTTTCCCCTTTTTATGTACTGCACGTTGGAGGAATAAGGAAGGAAGACTAGTTACGTCAGTGTTGGTACCCTGGGGATTGCTGCTGGGTCCTCCGAGGTGCACCCATATCACTGAGGCCCAGCTGCGCCCCTGCACTGAGGAACCTGAGAAGGGCAAGTGCAGCCATGAGGGACTGTCACAGCACAGGTGGGACGGGCGGCTGCCCGGTTCTTCTCGGTGCTCACAGGGCTGCTGGCTTTCAGGAATAACAAAGGAACTAGGACCAAATCATGACCAGAGGTCTCCCACCTGGTACAGCAGTACACAGGTTCATTTTTGTGGGCTCACAATGTACATTTACGGACTAAATAAATTTACTGGAAACATAACAAGAGAAAAATGCCTTTACTAATGCCTGTATCAAATTACTAGAATGAAAATAAAAGCATTTGTCTGATAAAACACATTTTCTATGTCAAATGAAAACAACTCCCTTGCAAGATAATCTTAGTAATGTATATCTGTTACTATATATTTTTTGATGGTGCACAAATTTAACTGTATCAGCTGAACAGCTTTGTCATTTTTCAAACTTGTAGTTTCATTAGTTTAAAAAAGGGATAAGGCAGCCAAATGTAACTAATTTTGGTTGCAGAAAAACATCTCAGACATTAGCCTTCATCTTCTTGAGTGTTAAGAGTACATGATGAAAAGATAATCAAACAGTTTCTTCTCTTAACAGGAAACTAAGCAGCTATTATCATCAAATGTACCTCTAGTAAACACAGGGCCCCCTCATAAATATAAAATTAAATTCTTTTGAGGAATAGGTTTGTGATTTTAGTTATGCAGGATTTACATTTATTTTTTATATTTTATAGTAAAAAATGTGTGGTCTTCACGTCTTCATTTTCATACGCAAGTGATTTCTTTATCTCAGCAGGCTCTCACATACAAATGGCAGGCTGGGTATGCTCTTAGAATCCTTGCAAAAACTCCTGTAGTTGGGTGACAATCTCTGTGTCCACCGTCTCCATGAGGGACTGGAAGCCTTGTTCTCCCAGTAACTCCTGCTGCGCCTTGAGCTTCTCGTAGATGAACTGCTGCAGTGACACGGTGTGCACAGGGTCCTTCAGCGCCAGCTGTCGGAAACAGAGAGGAGCCAAACTGTGTCAAAGAGCCAAAACAAGTTCATCTTACAGTGATTTACTAAAGTTCTTTGTAATCTCTTCCACAGTAACAAAAATTGTTTCAGCTTCCCTTCTTACAGGGATTCTAAAATGGTCTCATAGTGGAAAAATTCGTCAAAAGAATATTTCAGCTTATTAATCTATCCTCAGTTCCTGAGGGCCCTGTGAACAAGTTTTCTGATTAGCTCAGTTTCTCAAGAGCTGAAGATGCATCCATTTAAAGCAGATCCCTGGCAGAAAGCATCCTAAAAGAGACAGAACATGCTGAAGAGCACTGACACACATTGTCCTGATTCTCCTTAGGAAGATCAGGTACACTGTGGCACGTCGGGGTGCCCTCAGGATGGAGAGGGAAGATGCTGTTTGCCTACTCTGATTATCCATGCTATTTAAATTCGTGTAAATGCTTCTAGCTGAAACACAGGAAAAAAATTAAAAATTTAAAAATAAATATAAAGAAAAATAAATAATTAAAAAAAAATTTTACTCCTCCTCCCCTATCAGGATATTTGGAAAACAAAAAAAGTACAATTACATAAAAAGTAACCCATAATTTCACTCCCTAAAGATAATACTAACAACAGAAAATATTTTGCTTGCTTTTAGTCTTTTCTATGCCTGTGGTATGCTCAGACATACATATACACACAATTAGTACTGCTCTTTGCATTTATATTATCACAAAAAATTCTATTCTAACACACTTTAAGAGTTCTGAATCTACTATAATTTTTGTTATAGGCATGTCAATGTGATCATAGTATAGTTTAAATGCAATTTAAAATATGATTTTGCTGAGCAGTCTATCACAAACATTGCTCCATATTACTATGCAGCCTTTCCTCTCTGCATTTCAGTTTATGTTCTTAGGATAGCTTTCTCTATCCATTTCAGAAGAATTACTGGATTAAATAATGGGCATAGACAATTTTATGACTCCTGATACACATTATCAAGTTGTTTTCCCAATGGTTTGTACCAATTTAAAAGGTATAAATGTTTCTGGCTTCTGACACTGTTCTTACCACTGGTGGTATCATTATTTAAATGCTTTATAATTTAACAACTGAAAAATAATACACCATTGCTATAAGCTGCACATTTATCTCATTATCAATAAAACTGAACATCTGCAAGGCTTTAAGTAAAATGCATGAGTTTTTTTGGTCTGATATGGCTGTACGGAAATCCTTCTCTTTCTTTATTGATACTCAATTTTGTTCTTGGTAGATGAAGTAGCTGAATTACAATCACATCTGCTGTTTGAGCAATGTAAGCAGATTTAAAAATAATGACCACAAATGGAAAAGGCAACTGATAGCGAGAAATATAGCTGGCATGAAATTAAAATTAAACCCTATATATGACCATTCCAGGAGCACATGATAAATCCAAGGCAAGGTAATTTCAATACTAGTTTCCCTGGAAGACAAGAGAAAGCACACCAAGAAGAACTAACTGCAGACACAAAGACCTGTCTCTATAAGACTGAAGGCATCATTCTATAAAATGCATAGAAATTGAAGATGAACTTTTAAAATATTTGCTCTCTTAAGCAACATGCAACAATGTCCAATATTATTTTAATTACTAAGACCCCAAAGGAAAATACAGCAACAAAAATAAATGGGGCTTGATTAAATTAAAAAGCCTCTCCACAGAGGAGGAAAAAATCAACAGGGTAAACAGACAACCTACAGAATGGGAGAAGATATTTGCAAACTATATATCCAATAAAAGGCTAATATCCAGAATCTACAAAGAACTCAAATCAGCAAGAAAAAAAATAAACAACACCATTAAAAAGTGGGCAAAAGACAGAAGCAGAAGTTTTTCAAAAAGAAGATAGACAAATGACCAACAAACATATGAAGAAATGCTCAACATCATTAATCATCAGGGAATGCAAATGAAAACCACAATGAGCTATCACCATACTCGTGTGTGTATACACACACACATACCCCCCATGGAGTACTACTCAGCCATAAAATGGAATGAAATAATGTCTTTTGCAGCAACTTGGATGGAATTGGAGACCATTATCCTAAGCGAAGTATCTCAGGAATGGAAAAACAAACACAACGTGTACTTGCTAATAATTGGGATGATGGGCACGAAGAGATGTAAAGGTCACAGGAAATCAAGAAGTGTGGGCAGGGGGTGGGGGGGGAGTGTAAGAATCTACCTGTCAGGTACGATGAACACGATTCGGGTGGTGGGCACACAAAAAGCCCTGACTTAAGTGTTGTAAAAGGTATCCGTGTAACAAAAACATTTGTACCCCCTTAATATTTTGAAATTAAAAAAAGAAATAGATTTCTTACTAATGGGGAGGATGAGGATTTTGTTGAAACATAGCAAATTATCTGTAACTAAAACTATCTGCTACAATATGAGTGAAAAGCACCTGAGTTTAAAATTGCTGTTCATCAAATCCCTCCAACTACAGGAATGAAGCTTAATAGTATCACTTAAATGCTCTGTTTCAATTTATTGTAAGAAACAATAAACAGTTAACTTATCGCATCTCCATCCTTTAACTTCCAACAGATTAATAAAAAGTATCACCATACTAAAATCCACCAAATATAGCAGTACATCAGTATTATCTAAAACAAAAATGTAGTGATCAGTCACATGAAGATTAAACGCATTAATTTCTTTTAGGAAGACAGCTGTGCAGGGAAGAAGGACTCTCAAATTTATATCTTTAAAAGATCTTTTAAAAAAGCAAACTTTTTTTAAGACAAAACACCTGTTAGCAAATAATTGTCTCTTTTGGCTTGCGGTACACATTCATTAATCATACCTACTAATACCTTCTTGGAAAAAATATTATGTGAAATCAGTTGGTCAAAGATTTTTAGAGAAGAATCATTCCTGCACATCCACTACAAATCCAGATTCCATTTCTTTCAATCTAATAGTGTCTACAGTCTCACCAGAATTAAGAGACACTGAAGTCACTAATAGCATTTTCAAAGAATTTATTACCTTTACATAAATAATGACCATCTAACTTATAATAAACTTAATTACCCAATTTTGTGTGAAAAAATACAAAATTCCTACCAGGTTTACCAGGTAGTATGTTCTTGAGAAAATAATTAGTTTTCTAATGTAATAAATAAATTCTAAATCTGCCATTGGAGCAAATATGCTGCAAAGGTAGATGTGATGGAGACTTGCTTTCAAAATAATAGAGTCAAATATTTTTTTCTAATTCTTCCCACTAAGTACAACTAAGAACCCTAGACATTATACCTAAAACAAACATAAGACTCCAAAGGTGGGGAGAAAGGGGCAAACGGACTAGAGACTCAGCTTCTAGGGAACAATACAATGGAGAATTCCCCGGCTCTTTCCTTGCTTCCTGTGCCCCAGACTTGGAGCTAAAGAAGCCAGCAACCAGGAAAGGGACAGCCTAGCAAGACAGAAAACTTTTAGGCAATATTTGGTCTATTTTAGCCAAACATCACAGAAAAAACTGCAGTCCCCCTGACCCCACTCACGCCAGGCTGTTGCAAGGATTCAAGCCACCCATCCCTCAACAGTGTCAGTGGAGACCGCCTGGGGAGCCTAGACTCCTTCCTCTCTTCCCTAGGCAGGTATCAGTGGGGCTCAGTGGGAAACTTGGCCTCTGACACCCACCTGGCAAAAATGAGGTGGCACCCTCACTTCCCCTGCCAGAGCAGTGTCAGGAGAAGCTGGTTAAAACAGAAGACTTAAGTAAGATTTGTTTTTACAGCAATACCAAAAATGTCCAACTTTCAACAGAAAATCATTCAAAATACCAAAAACAGGGGCAAAGCAGGAGGGAAGTAGGTTTAAGTATAAAAGGGCAACATGAGGGATTCTTGTGAAGGAAATGTTCTGTACCTTGACTCTTATCAATGCCAATATCCTGGTTGTGATATCGCAGTATAGTTTTGCACGATGTTATTGGGAGAAATCGAGTAAAGGGTACATGTGATCTCTCTGTATTATTTCTTATAATCGCATGTGAAACTACAATGATCTCAAAACAAAACACTTAATTAAACAAATTAAATGTGGAGTCTCTCCTGAATCATCCATGCACTGACACCTAACAACCACTATGATATCAGAGGTACCTGACTTTGGAATACACTAAATGTCAATAGGCTCTCGGAAACTATGACTTTAAGTGAAACGACATATAACAAAACCAATTTTTTTTACCTCACCAATATTGTAATGAAACAATGTGATTCAAGGACTTGCTGTACTCCTTTTTGCTTAAAGTTGTAGTTTCCAAGAACCTATCAATGTCAAGTGAGCACTTAACTGTTTGGAACTTGGAACAGGAGAGAACAATATAAACCTGCTTATCTTATCATGCCTAAATGTGCACTAGATCAGCAAATTGGGGATCAGATTCTTAAGATTCATATATAGCACCCCAAAATGATACCATGACTTTTATATCACTTCCAGCTTCCTCGAAATTCCACCTAACAACAAAATCCCATCATTTCTATCCCAATTTTCATTCTATTTCTAACAAGGACACCTAGGAATGTCTGGCCTTTTTAAAAGTACCAAGTCTCTTCCCTTTTCCCAGACACTTTTTACATTGCTCTTGTATCCTACAACCTTGCTGTGGTTGTTCATTAGTTCTAATACAATTTTTTGGCTGAACTCCTTAGTATTTCCTATAAACAGGTTCATGTCATCTGTAAATAAAGACAGGTTTACTTCTTCCTTTCCAATCTGGATGCCTTTTATTTAGTGTTCTTGAGTGACTGCACAGGTCAGAATCTCCAGTACTATAATAGAAAAGGCAAGAGTGGACATTCTTGTTCCCAAACTTAGGAAGAAAGCATTCGGTCTTTCACCAGTAAGTACAATATTCATTGTAGGTTTTTGGCAGATGCCCTGTACATGCCTGGATAAGAAAGATCCCTAAGTTGGGGGGGGGGGGAGCAAGGGCAACATACGTAACCTAAACATCTGTACCCCCATAATATGCTGAAATAAAAAAAAAAAAAGGAAGATCCCTAAGAATTTTTGTCATGAATGAGTACGGGATTTTGTCATAATTTTTCTTCATCTGTTGCAATGATCATGTGGTTGTATACTTTATTCTACTAATACAGTGTACTACATTGATTTTCAGATGTTAAACCCATCTCGTAATCTTGGGATAAATCCCACTTGGTCATGATGTATTATCTTTTTTTTTTACGTTGTTTGATTCAGTTTGTTGGTATTTTGTTCAAGATTTTTGAATCTATATTCTCAAAGCATAATGGTCTGTAGTTTTCCTTTCTTGTGAAATCTTTGGCTTTAGTATCAGGGTGATGCCAGCTTCATAGAATGAATAAGGAAATGTTTCATCCTCCTTTATTTTTTGGAAGAATTGTAGAATACTGATATTAACTCTTTAAATGCTTGGTAGAAATTCACCAGTGAAGTCATTTGTGTCTGGGTTTTTCTTTGTGGGAAGATTTTTAATTACTAATATAATGTTTTTTACTTGTTTTTAACTTGTTAGATTTTCTATTTCTTTTTGAGTTGGTTTTGGTGTACCACTTTGAGAAACAACTTACATTTCCATCACCCCTTGGGGATAAATTACATAAATTTATCACTTGGGATGTTCTGTAAGTGTTCTCTTAATTATAGGATGTCTGCCAATCAAAGACCCAGCAAAGAAAACTTCTAGTGTGTTCCTTCTAGACTTGTTAAAATTTTTTAAGAGCTATAATATTTTACTTATTCTTAATAAAGTTATTTAATTCCCCCCACATATCACTGACCTTTTCTGAATTTTATATAATTATAATGTTATAGACTGAATTGTGCCCCCATCCCACCTCCAAATTCATTTGTTGAACTCCTAACCCACAATGTGATTGTATTTGGAAACATGGTCTTAAGGTTAAATAAGGCCATAAGGATAGGGCCCTAATCCAATATGACTGATGCACTTACAAGAAGAGAGAGAAACATCAGGGATGTAGGCACACAGAGAAAAGGCCATGTGAAGATATAGCAAGCAGGTGGCCATCTGCAAGCCAAGGAGAGAAACCTCAGGAGAAACCAACCCTGTTAATACCTTGATTGTGGACTTCCAGCCTCCAGAACTGTGAGAAATAAATTTCTGTTGTTTAAAGCCACCCAGTCTGTGATACTTTGTTACAGTAGCCCTAGCAGACTAATGCATATAGCATGTGCTAAGCACAATGATTAGGGCTATATGTATACTCCAGAAACAGATAAATATTAATACATAATTTTGCACAAGAGGATGGTAAACATACAGTAAAAAACATTTTTCAATAGGCTTACTAATTTGATGGGATTTTTGGGGTAATACATAAAATTGATATCACATAGAACTATCTAAAATCATGCCTGTTTTCTCTTGATCTTAACATTCAATGAGGAAACTTATTATTTTTGGGGTTTAGTTTGTTCTCCTGTGACCATATATACGTCAACAATATACCAATGACTGTTGAGTATATGTATGTCAGGGTATAAGGATAAAAATTATTCAGCAGTTTCAAACTACATTGTACTTCACCCCCCAACTCAGAAGCTGCTATATCTTAGGAGATGAGATGTATCGCATGCATAGTTTTTTTTTTTTTTTTTTTTTGAGACAGAGTCTCACTCTGTTGCCCAGAGTAGAGTGCCGTGGTGTCAGCCTAGCTCACAGCAACCTCAAGCAATCCTACTGCCTCAGCCTCCCGAGTAGCTGGGACTACAGACACGCGCCACCATGCCTGGCTAATTTTTTCTATATAGATTTTTAGTTTTTCAAATAATTTCTTTCGATTTTTAGTAGAGACGAGGTCTCGCTCTTGCTCAGGCTGGTCTCGAACTTCTGACCTTGAGCGATCCACCCGCCTCGGCCTCCCAGAGTGCTAGGATTACAGGCGTGAGCCACTGCGCCTGGCCTCGCATGCACAGTTTTTAAAAGTCTTGGGGATTTTACATCTCCTCTTCCAACACACTGTATGATAATACAGAGTGCCCCTGTTTTCCCTCCTGGTGTTTTTAAGATGCTGAGAAAGGTTAATTCCACCATGTAAAAAGAAGTAACAATCCTTTGTAACTGAGTATTCATCTCCATCATCTTTTTTACTATTTAGCCACTTTTGGGGTATGGTGTTCCCTTTCACTGAGAAACTAAATGTGGCTCCATATTACTTCTAGAGTCTGTTATAATATATCAAGTCCAGCATTCTGTCTAAAGTTTTCTCTTCCACCATAACGTATCATCAAATAACATATACATGCATCACTTGTAGGTACACTAACCACAGGAAGACAAAACAGAAGCCAGCCTTTAATTTACTTCAGGTTAAATTCTTCTAGTCTTCTTCACAGACAGCAACAGGTCACAATCCAGAGATCTCAGTAACCTGGCAACCTCAACCAAGAATACACTGGCGTGAGGGGGGTGGTTTACAGGGAATTAACTTCCAAAGGTCTGTGAACAATCAAAATAGTTTGGCATCCACATGTCCAAATTCAAGCAAATTATTCATAGCAGAATTTGGTCAAAGAAATAAGAAATTGTTTATTTTTATCTTCCATACACTTATAACCAGTATGATTATCTTAGATTTGCTTAAATGCATAAGTTCAACAGGGATAAAAACCTGCTACAAGCACAAACAAAGGCAGCAGTGCCGAGGCTCAGTTCACAATCTGGCATTAATAATGGCAGGAGACAGAAAATCATTACAAATGGACCCAGGCTAAATGCAACGTGTAGTACTCTGGATTGAATCCCGGAACTAAGAGTATTAGTGGAAAAACTGGCAAAATCTAAATAAAAGTCTGGAGTTAGTTAATAGTAATGCGCCAATGTTGGTTTCTTAGTTTTGATAAATGTACCACATACATTTGATAAATGCAACATAAGATGTTAACATTAGGGGAAACTAGGTGAGGGGCACATGGGAACTCTCTGTATTACCTTTGTTACTTTTCCGTAAACCTAAAACTATTCCGAATTAAAAAGGTTATTCTAAAAAATGGTTTCAGGAATTACAAAAGTACACACCTCTGTGGCCATTTAGTATGGGGACAATCTGCTCTACAACTGGTATCTCAATTACCTTATATAAATGTTCAATATACAATTTTTAGTTAGCCTGGCAAGTTCTTTTTCGAGATGAAAAAACTGATGTCTCCAAGTTCTGGGTGACATCCAAGGTTGGTTTTTCTCAAGTTAATGACATCAGCAGAACTAGAATATAGATTTCCAAATTCCTGGTTTTGTTCTTTCCATTGCTTCCATATGTCTACCCCCTATTCTTGCCCTCCAAGGATGTTACATGATCATTTAAGAAATATTTCCATTAAAATGGTTAAGATAAAATTAGGAACCTTAACAAGCTTCAGTTATTAGCAAAAGATAATTACCCAGAATTCCTGACTCCAGGGTAACACTAGATAAATGAAGTTTCAATAGCCTGACTCATTTCAAAAGCCCATATACTACAGTTTAATGAGGAAGTAGCCCAGAATTGCTTGGTTTTACAATTATTACTCTAAGAGTGGTTCTGGTTGAACTATGTATCAGTTCCCTCTGTTGGTAATTACAATCTTTTGGACACATGCTTCGACCCACAAAGTATTTAGTCTTTAAAGGTGATACAAAATTTTAGTACCCATGGTGCTACTTACCAGGATGTATATTTCTTGTTCTTTGAGATTTTTATTCCTTGAAACAAAGTTTTCCATTATATTTCATTACATTAATCAGCAATTTCACTCAGCAATTCAGTGAAGCTAAATCTTTCATTTTCCTTATGTGGCATATCATGACATTATTCACTTTTTAAGCCTCCATATACTCTATGATAATTTTTGAGAAACTACTTACTGTAAAGTTATTTCAGATGGAATTTTGCTTAAGAGAAAAAGTGTTTTCTACCCTAGAAAAATATAGAACATTTTTGTAAGAATAATAATAGACTTTCCATGAGATTTGGTAAATTATACATAAAAACACTAGGTATATAACAACCAAAAATCTTAAAGGAAAATTTATCTACAACAATGTATAATATTTAACCATGTGGTCTTCAAAAATTCCTTAGTTTGATTAAAATATCTTCAGTTAAAATGTTTTGCTATACTGTATCTGTCAATTGCTGAAATGTATCTAAATTTCTAAAATCTGTTGGATATAAACTCTTCTAACTCTGTGGCTTAGTGAAGAGTGTGAGTCTGGCAGATGCCAATCAGACACATCTCATCAATAGGGCACAGCAATACAAATTCAATCACCAATTTTACCCATTGAGAAACCCAAGCTGTCCTTTGAGGAGCCTAGACTACAATTTCTAAATGATGAACCTGGAAGTAAAGGAGTTATTTTATATTGCTATGTGTATAAACACTGGGCCCTGGACTTCATGAGATCAAAATAACAGTATATACATGTCTCGGTGGCAAAAAGCAATTAGCTTGTAACAGAGGTTTTCTGATATAATTCTTTTTCTTTCCATCAGTCCTAGACCGTTATTACTTGGGTATTTTTACTATACTAGTTTCAGTTTTATTCCAGGATGCTTTTATTGCAAGGTGCTTCAAATCTTCGCCAAGTAAGCTTGACAGAAATGCACAACTGAAGCAATTAGTCAAAGCAATTATTTCAGGCCCAAGCTGAGCAACAGAACATCTCCTTATTTCTTCACATGTGCTTTGGCTATGCAATGATCTTCATCAGAGCAATTAAATAGGAATCAAAATATAATATCCTCATTTACTAAACTCCAACCACAAGCAAGACATACGCTAGGTATAGAATAAGCCATTCACATGTATTACTTCATTTAAAACTCACAATAAGGATAAACTCAGAAAGGGAAACCCCAGCAATGTCACAAAAAAATCCTTATACTAACAGTGGTTCTCACCCTTGGTAGTACAATGGGAATCATTTGGGGAACTTCAAAAAAAAAAAAAAATCATTGATGTGTAAGTCCCACTTCTAGTGATTCTGATTTCCAATCTAGTTTCAGGCACCAGGCTATTTAAAAGCTCCCCAGGTGATTCTGCTGTATATGTAAGAATAAGAAACACTGCTACAGAAAAACTTGGAACAGTTTTGAGGACTAACCTCTCAAGTGAACCCAATAAACCACTACAGATATTTTCACATTCATTAAAGTAACAGACCATAGACAACAACCCTTAAGTTGGTAATTATAAGCTCTATAAACTTAAATCCCATTTACCACCACTTGCTAGAAACTTTTCAGGTTTCCCTCTCCTTTAGTTTCACCGAGGCATTTTTGAGGTAGTTTTACTTTACTGTGTACATGCTAGGGAAAGTTGGTGTCCCTGTTCGACCACTTCACCGTCCAAGTGTTTAATGACCTTCTGATTTTGGTTTTTGTCTCCACAATCCCAAAGGCTTCTCCAAATTGCAGGGTAAATAAGATTCAAATTTGTAAGAGACTTTCATTCAGTCTGTTTTTCCCATTGGTTATTGCTGGCATATAATAGCAACATACATTTTTATTAAATTCTCTTCATAGTTGATCTGTTGATTTCCTTGGACTTTTGTGGCTTAAATGATCATTTCAATGACTTATGACTTTTGTCTCTTCTTTGCCAATACTTGAAGATTTCTGCATGCACACTCTTTCTTCTCATCACACTGGCTAGAAACTCCATGTGACAGACTATAAGTTCATCACCAAACCCTTTTACTCTTCTTCCGAGGAAAACAGATAGACCACATTTCCCAGCCAATGGAGTGCGAGCAGAAATGAGGAGTGCTATTAGTCAGCCTGACTCTTAAACCACTCCTACTCATTCTTTTCCCATTTTCCAGCCAGACAAAAGCCATGTGTTGAAGCCATGCATTTCAATAAATCTAGATCATCCCTGAAAGGCTGTGGATTTAAATATTCACTCCTACTCCTCCCTTTTTTGTGCTTTTCCCGAGCAAGAAATAAATTATTACATTAAGCTGACACTCTAGGGGTTTGTTATAGAAGATGAAATTACCTGGCATAGATCATTCATTATCCAGTGGTATTTCTGTTAGTTTCGAATATATATTTTATCATGTTAAGGTCATATTATTCTATTCCTAATTCAATAAGAAATTTTACCAGGAATAAATGCTGAATTTAACGTTAGATTCAACTTGTTAATAATAATTTATATTTTTGCATCTATATTTATAAAGCCATCTACATTTTTCTTTTCTTTTAGTCTTTTTTCTAGATTCTAGAATAGTTAAACTAGCACAGTGTTATCTATTCCTTAAAATTTGATGGGAGGGAGGGAAAGAAAGAAGAAAGAAAGGGAAAGAAGGGGATGAAAGGAGAAAGGGATGGAGAAAAAAAGAAGAAAAAAGGGAGAAAAGGGGGGAAGACAAATGCCGCTGAAAGGATGTCATTAGCAAAATTAAATGAATTGAACTACATTTAAAAAAAAAATTTAGCCCAGGCGTGCTAGGTCGCACCTCTGATCCCAGCACTTTGAAAGGCTGAGGCAGGAGGACAGCCTGAGGCCAGGAGCTGGAGGTTGCAGTTAGCTATGATGATACCACTGTACACTAGCTGAGACAACACACTAGATACTGTCTCAAAAAAATAGAAAATAAAAAAAATTGATAGCACATCCCAGTAAAACTACTTGTAATGAGCAAGCAAGAAACATTACTGAAAGGAGGGGGCAATTTAAAACATTTCTTCCATGGTTATAAATTTATTTCTACCTGGTCCTAAGTTTATATATATATTTTTTCGTAATTAACATTTTATTAGAAAATTGTCATTCTCACAAGATTTTCCATTAATTAGCCTAGAGTTGCATATATAAATACCTGAAGCCATACTATATGCCTTCCTATCCCTAATATTTTACATTTATACTCACTCCCCTATCCCTTGATTAGACAGACTAGGTTTATCTATTTTGTTGATATTGTAAAAAGAAAACATTTATTCATCAATTTTAGTAATTTTCTGCCTCCTTACTCATTTTTAAAATTATTAATGTCTTAGTTCTATTTTCCTAAGGTTGACTTTTTGCTTTTTCTCACATCTTCAAATGAATTCTGAGTTCATTTATTTTCATTCTTTCTTGTTTAATAAAAAGACTTATGGCTATGAATAATAGAGTTGTGCTTACATGTTTTCACGTGTAAAAACCTGTTATGTCACCTAGTTCAAAACTGCAAACTTCTCCTTTAAAATACTGTTTAAAAAACTTTACGTGATCAATATTTTTTGCAACCTGTGTTTAATTTCTGGTTTCACTTCATTGTGGTCCGGTAATATAATCTGTAGTATTTCTACTCTAGAAAGTTAGAGGTTTTCTATGTAAGCCTAGAATATGCTCACATTTTTGTAAATGTTCCATAAACATTTATGTATTCTATTTATAGGGTAGAATTTTTACATACTGTTATTTAGTTGACTGATCATATTTTTCAGATCTGTTACCACACATCCACTAGATCATCTTAGGTTCAACCAACCTTATAGGATCACAAGACTACCACAGGCTATCCTTAGCATCAGTTTATCCAGAAAGCCATGATGATGACATGATATCATAAAAAGGAAATGTGTAGGAAAACAGGATAAATTTTGCACCAGTGTAAAAATGTTGTGATCACTGATGCATTTTTAGAATCTGATAAAAATATGCTACCTTTTGAGATGACCCTTTCCATGTTTTATGAAAGCATTTCTACTGTAAATCAATTTTAGCAGTACAACGAGTATCTTCAATTTCCAACAATGGGGCAATCTCTTCATATTCAAAAAAATCAACTATAATATATAACTAAATTAATAAATAATAGAAAAATGTTCTTGTGTTTATCTTATTGTCATTAAAGTAAAATGACTTATACAGCAAAGTGTAATAGGCTATTTAGTGATATGCTATGCACATTCAATGTTATTAAATTAGAAAACAGACTGCCAGATATCTAAAAGTATTACTACCCAGCAATGTCTTTGATTCTATTACTTACTTCTCAGAAATGTAATTAATATTCATGTTTGTCTATTCTGTGAGAAAATATACTGTAAAACCACATATGTGCCATAATACACTGATCCTATTGTATGTAGATACCAGGTGATGCAGAGAATGAAAAGAGGTAAAAGAAACAGTGAGGAAAAATCACGTAAGATTTCTGTCTGCCAACTAAATGTCATCTTTAGATATGCTGAGTTTTCTGAGTATCGTTTATTTCTATCTATAACCTTATTACAGGGACTGAGAAATGTGAACACTACAACTGTAAACCATCCATAGGAAACACCTGCTCCCTTATATCTCCTTATTACTCCAATTGCTTCTATAGTTCCAAAAAGTGAGACCACTGAGCAAATCTTATGAGAATCTCAAATCTCTTAATAAAATGCTCTACAAGGTCAAGCTATCAGGTGAAG
Source organism: Propithecus coquereli (assembly GCF_000956105.1). Taxonomy (NCBI): domain Eukaryota; kingdom Metazoa; phylum Chordata; class Mammalia; order Primates; family Indriidae; genus Propithecus; species Propithecus coquereli. The sequence continues at coordinate 17,288,998 of NW_012155284.1, forward strand.
GACTGAAAAGCACAAGTGCTATAAATAGGAAATGTTGAATGAGAACCTATAAAGGCAAGAAAGTTTAATGAGTTGGTCAGTGTCCTCAATCTCTTATCAAAAACTGAGACTATCATTTCATCAAACTGCAAATCAATAATTTATAAAATATGACAGAATATGAAGGGACTGAATGGAGAATGAAAACTTTCCATCTTGACCACCTGCTGATGTAGCAATATTGTTACAGAAATTGCAATATTTATTTCTGGGCAGGGAAATACCAGTTATGGTTATTTAACGTAAGTTTGCTGGTGTGCTTGAAACGATCTCATGCATGTTTTAAAATAAGTGGTATATTTATTTTAATAGGTAGGCTTGGCACAAAACAAAAGAACAACTCCACAGCAGTGCCTCCACTATTGCAAAATCTGCATAAATCAAATGAAAAACTCAAAAAACAAAACAAAAAACAACCCACGACAGCATTGTGATTAAGAAAAATGTAAACTATGTATCACTGCTCAGAGAACTAAGCCTATCAACATTTAATTCACATACAAATGGAGGGAACATAGTCAGAATATCTACAATACCTTGAGATTTAAGACTATAAATGATTATGTATCAGTCTCTGAGAATTCGGCTTAGTTTTTGTTCAAGTAATAAATTCATAGTAAAATGAGAACAAATGCAGTTTCAGAACCATTTACAAAGCGGTATCGGTCAACTGGTATACCTGGTTACCAAAGGTAGATTTTTCCTGAACAAAGTCCAATCTCAAGTTCTTAGTAGATAGTTCATGTTACTGCGGACTTACAGGTTTAAGAAGTTTGCTACTGCTAGCACCTAATTCAATGAAAAGTTATTAAGGAACCACTTTGTACAATTCTAAGTGCAGGAATTCAAAGATAAAATAAATCCTGGAAACTGTATGTAAAGTGTGTTAAAAAAAAAATGGGGGGGGGTGTATTTAAGGTAACATGAAAATTAGTGATCTAACAAAAATTTTTATATTAAATGGTAAAAAGCAGCTGCTTTGAATACTGTTGGGAATGGGGCAGCTATTCTGTGTGTCTGTGTGGGGGGTCAGGGGGAAGAGGGAGAGAAAGAGGACATGGAGAGGAAAGGGGGCTAGAACAGAAAACAAAGAGAAGTTATTTCTCTCAGTTACTCAGGTCCCAGTAAAGCTAAGTGGATATGTGGACATATGTATAACGGCATCATTATTCACTGGATGGAAGCAATCTGTAGTTAACTGAATGATGAGGGGAGGAAGGGGTCAAGATCGCCAACTAGGAAAATGTCAGTAAGTTCTTTCTCTTAGAAAGCAAGGGTAACCACACTGGGGGAGGCCTCTTCCCTACAGTGTGCAGTACTACTAGGAACAATCTTGAATCTTTTCTTGCTAAAATTTTCTACTCTGCTTTTAAAAAAATTCCTCAAAAAACAAAAAATAATCAAACAAAACTTATTTTAAAATACATATACATCTAATCTATGATAAAAATCAATGAGAGAATAGGATCTGCATTAGAAAAACTGGCTTTATAGCCAAACTTGGTTAGAATGTAGTTATGCTGTAAAGTAACAAAATAAGTGGGTTTATAAAAAAATAACTGAGTTTTAAGACATGACCAAAAAAACAACAAAGTGAAAAGATTCTTTTATTCAGATGCAATATGATTTTTGAATAAAACACAATTTTGTTAACAGAAGTAAAAACCATTTATAACATGTTTCTATAGCTGTTCAATTAAAAAAAAATCTCTAAGGATTTCTGGTACAGTGGGCCTCACAGGTGACAGTGTGTTAGGGATGATAAAAGCTAAGGAGCAATGCAGAAGCCGCATAATTAACAATTCTACAGTTTGTGGAAATGTACAAAAGCAAACAGAAAAGAGCCTAGTGTAATATAATCAGTCACACCACACAGTGGCCATTTACGAAAGAAGAAAGAAAGAAAGAAAGAAAAGAAAGAAAGAAAAGAAAAGAAAAGAAAAGAAAAGGAAAGGAAAG
>NW_012155284.1:17291076-17309583 GCF_000956105.1 Propithecus coquereli
TGTAAAGTATGTTAAGTAATTATGAGTCAAAGATCTTCTATCTAGATAACTTTAGCTCGAAGAGAAAGAAAAGAGATAAACAGTAAACAGTCTTCTAGCCAAGGAACACGTATATAACTATGAAAATGTGGACCTAACATTTCTGGAATTTAGGATTCATACAAAATTAGTTTCAAATGGTATCTGAAGATGCATGGTCCATTGTCATTTATGCAGTTATAGTAGATGAGTAAGCAAATTCATGGTGGGATATGGTTGTACAATTAATTTTTTCTATAATGTAAATCTGGCAATATCACTTACTTGATGACAACTCTTTGATGGCTCCCTATTCCTTCCAAATGAACTCCAAACTCTTCAGTACATTAGTTTCCTGTGGCTGCTATAACTAATTACCACAAATTTAGTGGCTTAAAACACAAATCTATTCTTACGATTCTAAAGAAGTCCAGTGGGTCTCACTGGACTAAAAGCAAGTGCTGTAGGGCTGTCTTCCTTTCTGGAGGCTCAACAGTAGAATCTGTTTCCTTGCCTTTTCAAGCTTCTAGAGGCCACCTGTATTCCCTGGCTTGTGGCCACCTTCCTCTATCTTCAAAGCCAGCAACAGGAGGTTGAGTACTGACATTCATCATTCTTACCCCTCTCTTCTGCCCTCGTCTTCCACTTCAAAGTACTCTTGTCAAGAAAAATGTACCCACTTGGCTAATCCAAGATATCTCCTTATGATCATCTGATTAGCAACTTTAATTCCATTTTGTCATGTGTTAAATAAAATTTATGGGAGACCACTGTTTTGGACCGAGCCTCTGCAGTAGGCCCCCAACAGTCCAGACCAAACCAGAATGGAGCCACTTGTGCTAGGTGCCATGTAATCAAACTGAACTTAAAAACAGGACAGTTTTCCAAAATACAGGAGATTCACAGCAACGAATCAAAAGGGGCCCACTAAATCTGAGATAGCATGATAAGGAAGTCCCCTCTTCCTTAACCTATCCAAGGAAAGTAACCTGAAGTTAACCAATCCCCTTTTTGAAATATACTGTTTCATTGTTCCTGCTCTAGTTACTTTACAAAAACCAACTTTTCTGCCACCCCTAACTGAACTCTTGTCTATTTTGTAGATTGGATGCTGCCTGGTTCATGAATCACTAACAAAAGTCAACTAAATCTTTAAAACTCAATTTGTTGGAAGTTTAACACATAATATAGCATATTCACAGGTTCCAGGGATTGTGACATGGACATCCTTGGGGGATGAGATGGATTATTCTGCTTCTGATACTTACACATGACATACAAGGCCCTCTATAACCAGCTGCTATTGTGGCACACAGTACACACCTAACAATATTTCCTGAGTGGTACTCTTGCATCATATATCATGTCATATAATCACTTGTTTTATGTTTTAAAATTAGTATAGGTTACTTTCATAATTTAAAAAATCTCTTCAAAATGGCAATTTCTATATATAGAACAATTCTTTGAAAAGGTTCCTTAATTTTTCCTCCCTTGAAAGACAGGTCCCTTATAAAAACAAAATTAGCATTACTGATAAAATTTACTGAGAAAAAGAAGGGAAAAGCAGGAATGAAAATAGGAAATACTGCCATGAAGGCAGTGTAATGTTGACTGGCGTGTTATACCTACCTGACTGAAAACAAGTTTTCCCAAATAAAGCCATATTCTTCATCTACAAACCTGAAGATTTTATTTATACTAAGCCAATACCATATTCTCAAAGTTTCCAAGTGAACAGTGGCCAAGTTACTAAACTCTTTGTGATTAAGGTGAAATAGTGAGGCTGCCTGCTTTGCAATATTCAAGAATATTGATGTCAGTAGTAATTAATCTGAAGTCTCAAATGAAAAAACAACTTTAGAAGTCATCACTTTATTTAGTCCCGAAGGCATTTTCAATAGACTTTTCTTTTCCAGTGTCTTTGATTACTATTATATAGCCTACTGTGAAGGATCTTAACCTCTGTGATCTCAAACTAATTTTTGATTAATATTTTAGCTCTATCATAGGAAGAACTCCTATCTCAGGAGGATGCCTGGTTATCAATTTGTGTCTTTTTTGCATCTCAGTTGGATTATTTCAATTCATTATTTCCTATTCTCTTGGATTTTAGTGTCACTTACAACTCTGCAGTAGTTAAGAGCTGAATTACCCATTGCCACAGTGTCCTTGTAAGACTTGGGGTAAGTTTAACGTTGATTTGAGAGTCTTACTTACAAGGAAAGCTAAGTTCAGCCTACAATTTTGAAATTTTACTATTTTTTTATACAGTATTAGGTAAAGTTATGTATCCTAGAGTGGCCCTTTGTATGCGTCAGTATTATCTGGAAATGAAAATAAGGATGTATAGCACAACAACACTTGATCAAACTTAGAGAAGAAGGTAGAATCTGAGCAAAGCATAGATAAAAATAAGTAAATCTGGCCTAGTAATAAGCTAATGATTATATATATATATATATATATATGTATATGTGTGTGTGTGTGTGTGTATATACACACACACACACACTATTGATCAAAATACACCAGAAGATAAGTTTTCTGGGTAGTAATAAACCCTAGCAGAGGAAATACTGACTATAAAGATCAAGGGTTTTCACAAGGTGAGCATTCAAAAATATATACAGAATGAATACCAAATAAAAGAAATGGGCTCATTGTGAAGGTGTCACACTGTTGCCACTGTGTAGAAGTCAAGAGAAGCAGGTATGCAAAAGGTAGGATTATTTGGTGCTTGACTAAAAGTAAACTGAGAACAGCTTTTAAGAGAGTGTTGGAGTGTGAGGCATTGCACATATTTTTAATAAATTGGGCCTTACGATAATCAGATTTGGTGAAAATATATGGGACATGTGAGTGACAACCATCATATAAGTGACAACGAATAAGTGACAACCAAAAGGTATACACATGGATAAAAATTAGTAAAAATTGTTTTCTTTCCAGAATGGGAAGCAATGATTTATATCCACTATTTCTCAAGCTGTTGATTAATATTAAAGTTTAAGAATTAAGGTTTAAAGATTTGTAGGAGACAAGAACAAAGACATATATTACCTATTTCAAAGGTTGGGAGAGGGAGGGATAAACAGGCAGAACACAGGATTTTAAGGGCAATGAAACTCTTCTGTGTGATACTACAATGGTGGATACATGCCATTATATATTTGTTAAAACCCATAGAACGCACAACACTAAGAGTGAACTCTAACGTAAACTATGAATTCTGGGTAATGATGTTCCGGATGTAGGTTCATGAATTGTACAAATGTAACACTGCAGTGTAGGATGTTGACAGTTGGGGAGCTGTGCATGTGTGGGGGCAGGGGATATATGGGAACGAAATGATAAATGAGAAAGTTGAGAGGAGAGAAAAAAGATAAAAGGGCTATTCCAGAATGAAGGACTAGTAAGAGCTCCATTATAGAGACAGAAAACCCATAATAAGTGTGGACACAAGTCATTTGATTTAGCCAGAGTGTAGGAAATATAATAGAATGGGAAAAAAGGAAAACAAGTTTCAAAAGGTTGGTTGGAGGCAGACTGTAGAGGTCTTTAAAAGAGTGTCAAAGAGTTTCATTCTTATTCTCATGTTTTTGAACCCTGGCTATACACCAAAAGAACAATTTGGTAGGTCTAAAGTGGGGAGGGTGAAGGCTATGGTTTGTCCAAAGGTAAAAACAGCAAAAGAATAAGGCAATCTAGAAGGAGAAACCCTACCCCTAACCCTACCCCTTCACCCTCATCCTAAAGTGTTTACGAAAATAAGGAAAATTTGTGGGGTTCCAGATAAAGGTACAAAATAGATTTACCAGGAGAAAAGGAATGGTTAATAAAGAAGAGGTTATGATGAAAAAGAAATGGAGTTCAGGATTTTGGTCAAGACGTGGCATGAGAATAGAGGTGATAAATGTAATGGAACTGGGCAAGCTGAGAAAAACGGAAAGCTCTCTTAACTCATAACCAGAGTGACACTGCATGTAAGTTGAATACTAGAAGTATTATCAACAATGCTATAACTTACCTTGAATAATGAAAGTTACAAGGTGAGGATTCTCAAGGGGCAGTTTTGAAACCACCAATAAGATGATGGATTAATCTAATATTATTATTGGCAAAATAAAAATGTATTTTAGGCATAAATTTCAAAATTATTGATATTTAATTAAGAAAAACACAGTACCTTATTAGCACCAACACAATTTTATCTTAATACCAGTTCTGTTGAGTTTTCCTAGAAACAAATAGGAGCAGGCAAAACAATCATCCTACTGTTTTCAGTGACCAAAATCATCCAGGGAGAGTTTACAACCCCCTGATCCCAAACCACTAACCACAGGGGGGCCTTGCTGGCATTATATTTGGAATGAAAATTTGCAAAACAAAATTATGGAATGTTTTCAACTGATAAAAGGGTCACTTTCCCTCTGACAATATATTCCAAATTCTACTAAGTAAAAGTCTGAGGAAAGCTGCTAGATTTAAAAGTTTTGAGCAAAATAAAAGTATTCAAAGAGGTGATGAGAAAAGGAGTTTGGGAAGGAGGACGGGGTGACAAGGGGGATGTCTACCTGCTCTCAGAAAGAGAAAAATGTTAGCTACCTGTAGGCTCTGATTTTAGTATTACACAATTCCATCCCCATGATGTAGCACTCCTGTGCCTCCTTGATCCAGTACTGTATTTGGCAGTAACAGCACAGGAGATAATAATCACTTTAAGGCAATATGAAAAGCATGCTCAGGATTTGCTATTTGACATGAGACTTAAAATCTGGTTATAAATTTATCAAAGGAAATGCAACCCAAACTAACATACAATCAGTTTGCTTAGATATACTACACTCAAAGCAGACTATGATGCCAAGTTTGCCAGTGCCGTAATCTATGCATGCCTGGTTGTATTAAGAAATTAGCTCAGTAAGGCTACCGATTGTGTTTACAATATATAAGGTTCAAGTTAAAATTTTAAAATGATAGGTAGATGAATACTTGAGCTTGTCAAAAGTTAAAGACTTTATTACAAACCAGTGAAAATCCACCTGCAGAGCTCACTTAAGAAACAGCAACTTAAAAGTAAAGTATAATACATTCAAATGATAATGCACACAACATTTTATTTTCAGTGGTTTGTAATGACATAAATGTTTTCAGTTTTAATCTACCTCACGAGATAGGTAACAGAAAAACAATAATTCATATTCATGTTCTAGATATAATAAGAACTACATTTTTCTTCTAAAATACATTAAGATATATTCCATATATATATATGTATATGTATATGTGTGTGTGTGTGTGTGTGTATATATATATATATATATAGAAAAGGTGAAAAATATATGAAATCCATTGCAAGTATGAACGATTTTGGACATTGTTTCTTAAAAGGTCCCAAAATGATATTTCTATTGGAAAAGAATATAAAGCAAATTAGAAGGCTTACAAAGATATACAACACTAGATAAAGAGGGTAAAAATCAAAATCACTGTCAATGAATTGAGGGGACAAAAACCCAGCTACACACATTAATTAAAATGCTGTAAAAAAAAATTTGTAGAAACAATATAAAACTTCCTAATTTTATGTACATGCTATAAACTTAGACAACTACAGTAATGTTTATTACTTAATCTAAATCTTCATAAACTTAATACTACTTGACATTGTAATACCTACATGAATTTCTTTATTACCTAATAAAATACTAGCCTGTAAGCTCCACTATAATAGGGATTTTATCTGTTTTGTTCACTGCCGTATCCTCAATGCTGAGAACAGTGTCTGCCATGTAGGGGTCACTCAACAAGCATATAAAATACTAAAATAATACTTAAATAATTTAAACATTGAATATTGTTATAGTATTAATATTAATAATATAATATAGTATTAATGTTAATATTAACATTATCCACAAAAGGATTATCATTTTGTGAATTATCATTAATGAAATTGATCTTTTCTGTCACTGGGCATTCCTTAAAGTCATTTTTCCAGCTTGTTCAATGACTTCAATATGTTCAACAGTTTGTTCAATGACTGCAAACTAAATTTAATTGTTAGAGTAAAGCATTACTCTACAAATTAATACTACAAATTAACAAACCACACGTTTCCTAGCCATGTCTATCACAAGGACATGACAAAGTACACTTTCTCTGCAGATCTAATTTCACTGACTTATAGTAGCTGAGCTGTGTTCTAAAGTGGCATATTTTCCACCAAACACGGAGTTCTCATACATTCTGCAGTTTCAGCAAAAATAGTGTGTGGGATTCCTCAAAATATTTTAGAAAAGCTATAGAAGTTTTACTAAAATTATAAAAAACCTTTTTTATTTAAAAATTTAATTAAAATTGTATACAGTGCATTAGGCTGTAAGTCAAGCTTGGCTCTAATTTGGTCTTTACCTAAATCTATGACTCTGAGCAAGAGATGACTTCTCTGTGCCTTGGTTTCCTTACTTATATATGGTCACCAAAATGTTATAGGGATAAATGAGACTGTAAAAAAATGCTTTGGGAAAATAGATAACATTTTATATATCCAAGGTATTACTACTATTTCAAAGCCAAATCAATGTTTGGACACACTGTTCTGCATTATTTGTATTACTGCTTCTATAAGCACAAGTGGGTGAGAAGCTAGGTAGCTTTAACAATGTTCAAAGTTATTTATGCTGCCATTATGCCATTATCAATTAAAGCAACTAGTGAGTCTATATTAAACTAGATTATTATTTAAAGCAGATTATCTAAATATGAGGGCATAAATTGAGAAAAACAGTTGGCTTTCCATGTCCATGGGTTCTGCAGCTGTGAACTCAACCAAGAACTGAAAATATGTTATTTATTAAAAAAAAAAAAAAAAAAAAGAAAGTGCCTGTACTAAACACGTACTGACTATTTTATCTTGTCATTAGTCCCTAAACAATATAGTATAACAACTATTTACATAGCATCTACATGGCATTAGGTATTATAAGTAATCTAGAGATGATTTAAGTCCTGGAACCAATCTCCCATGGACACTTGGAGATGACAGATGTAGTAGGAAAGAATGATCAGAAGTACCTCATTATCAAATGTTTCATTAATAATACTTTCTTGGAGGGGAGAATTGGAAAGAAATTGGTCAAAGCATACAAAATTTCAGTTAGAAGGAATAAGTTCAACACGGTGACTAGAACCGATAATGTATTATACACATTTTAAGTGTCCTTATCATAAATAAATGATAAGTATGTGAAGTAATACATAATTAGCTTGATTTAGTCATCCCACAATGCATACATATTTCAAAGCATCACATTGTATACCATAAATATATACAATTTTTGTCAATTAAATAATATAAAAAATAATACTTTGTTAGCAGGTGCCATAAAGTTGCTAGAAAGTATAAATATGCTTGAAAGTAGAATTTGGAAACTACAACTTATAAATGCCTGTAAGTCAGTCATATGTCACAAAAAAGAAATTACAAACAACTTAAGATGGTAACATAATATCTTAATTCTTTATAGAAAAGGTTGTGAAATTAATGTTCTAACTATTAGAATATACTGGACAGAGAGGGAACTTAGATATTAAATGAAGTGTTTGAGCTGCATTTGATTTTCTAAAGTATTTTTCCCCCAAAATGAAAGCTACAGAGAGAGGCTGGATAAAAAAGGAGATCAAAAGTCTGGACAGCTTAATAGCTTTCCTGAATGAAAATTTCATCCCTATTTAAGATAAAACATAGAGAATTCTTAGAAACCCATGGAAAATAATTCAGCACATTTGATATAATATTAATCATCTGTTTTTCTGAACTACAATCACCACTGCTATCCTCTACCAAAGCAGCTAACTGAAACAGAAACACCACATTTCAAGGACTACTTTAAGACAACAATAACAGTAAGTAAATCAAATTTTTATTTATGTGACTTTGGAACTAAGCACCTATATTTTTTCTTCCTAGTAAATAATTTCATTTTATTAATAAAATGAGAAAAACCTTTGCTGATTTTGGTTTAAAAAAAACAGAATACATAACCATCTATCAAACATTTCCCCAAGATATAACAACCAAGATACTCCTAGAAAGTTCTCAAAAAATTTCTAATGCTAAAGACATCACAGTACAAGAATGATGACATAATTACTGAAAAAAATACATAATTTATATTTGTAACTTTGAAGAGACAAGTGAAACTAATTTTGTTTAAAGTTATTAGAAAGTTAGTATTGTATTCATAATTAAATTTATTCAAGGTTAAGATATATAATCCCAGCTTCAATTAAAAACTGATACGGTGTCTTCAGCATATCCATTAAGACTACGGCACTGAAAATCTTAGTAGAGATGTCAATATAAATCCATATCAAATAGCTACTATAATGAATAACTTCAAATAAAATCAGCCACTTAAAAAATGATTGTTCTATAAATCAATACCACATATAATTAGACTGATAAAGAGAAAATAACCAGCTCTCAAATAAAATTCAGGATCACAAAAGTGAACCATGGAACTTTGAGTACTATTTCTAAAACTATGTTCTTATATTGATCTTTGAGAAAATGTTTCACTTACCTTGAAAGCAAAGTTAGAATTAAACTATTACATAATTCTACTGAGGATTATATACAGAATGAAAAACAGATTTGGGTTGGTTAATTTGCTAAGGGTAAATCTACCAGACTAAGTGACATTAATAAAGTATGCATAAAAGCTGATGACTGAATACTTATTTACAAGTTCAGAATCTTGTGAAGAAAAATGTTATATTTTCTATAACACCAATGATATAATCAATGCTTTAAAAAGTGTGTGTGGTGGGGGAGGACAAACTGTTAGATCACACCTAGAAACTATCATCACTGTAAGTGAAGAAAATACACTTTCCATGTATTTAGGATACCACATCACTGATTAATTTCAAGGGAGAAATACTTCTGTAGGTATATAGTCACTCGTCACTTAAAAGCAAGAATACATTTTGAGAAATGCATCCTAAGGCAGTTTCCTTGTCGTGTGAACATCATAGAGCGTACTTACACAAACCTTCACCTACTACATACCTAGGGTATGTGGTATTGCCTACTGTTCCTAGGCTACATAACCATATAGAATGTTACTGTACTGAACACCATGTAACACAATGGTAAATATTTGTGTATCTAAACATATAAAAAATATAGTAAAAAATATGGTATTAAAATCTTATGGGACCACCATCTGTGTTAATATATAGGGTTTGTTGTTAACTGAAACACTGTTATGTAGCACATGACCGTAAGTCCTTGCATAACATCATTTCATTCGCTGTCATTTTGTTGTAATGCTGATGATGGGGTGGGGGTGGGAATCCACTGCCAGCCGGGACCACTGTCCGTGAAATTTGCAGATTCTCCCCATGTCTGCATGGGTTTTCTCCAGGTACTCCAGTTTCCTCCCACATCCCAAAGCTGTGCAAGTTAGGTGAATTGGCCTGTCTAAACTGTCCCCCTGTGAGTGAGTGTGGGTGTGTGAGTGCGCCGAGAGGGAATGGCGTCCTGTCCAGGGCTGGTTCCCACCTTGTGCCCTAAGCTGCTGGGATAGGCTCTGGCCACTTACCACCCTGAACTGGAATAAGTTGTTTTTAAAATAAATGAATAAAGGCAAATTATAGTCAAATAAAAATTTGTAAAGTATATGAGAATCACACAAACACACGGCAATAAATGATGCTCTTTGGAAGCCTTCAGCCAGCCCGTCAGACTTGTTCTTACTTGTTTCTGAACTTTGTAGAGGTCGGAGGTGCTCCTTACAAATTTTTGCTTTGCAAACATTTATTTCTTGATTTAACCCACCACCATGACTTCCATCACTCACTGATTCAACAAAAGGTGAGTAAATAATTATCTTACCTGTTTTTAATTAAACCTTTTTAAATGTACATATAGCTCACATTTATTTCATTGTCTACTATTAGAAGTGTTTTGGGTCCTTATTTAAAAGCGTGGTGATGCTTCTGTGACAAGAAATATGCTACTGGAACTTAACTCTTGTTTATTTCAATTAGCCTATGGTAAAATTGGTTTGTCATATGTTGTTTCACTTAAAGCTGCAGTTTCCAAGAACCTATCCATGACATTGAGGACTCACTATATTCACAAAACACTATATATTGGGGAAGAAAAGGAATAGTATTAAGAGGTTAAAGAAAAACCAAATCAAATAATTTTTCAGTTCACAGGCCCTGGAAATCCACTAATCCAATTTCCCCATCTTTTCACAGATGAGGCAAAACGGTTCTAGAAAGACAAGATGACTTGCTCAAGGCCACAAATAATGGAACAAATGTAACTAGAACTCAGGTCTTAAGAATCCTTGGATGTTTTCCTTTCCTGTATATTATCTGCTAGGGAGATGATATCTAGCATAAAAGTAAAGTAACACAAATTAAACTCAAACACAGTTTAAAAGAAGGTCATCAGAGCAGTGCAGTATTAAATAACCTCAGGATGAAGCCCTTGAGGGTTAACACGGGATAATTCAAGGAGTGAATATAACGATCAGATTAAAATAATGATAGCTAACACATAATAATTACTAGGTATCCAGTATTAACCCATAACCATTTTATATATTTATTTATTCTATGAAGTAGACATTGTTGTTTTTCATTTTGCAATGAGGAAAGAAGGTACAATGAAGTTAGTAAATGATGAGGCCAGAAGACTAGGAGAGATTACAAAAGAAAAGAGAAAAAACGTTTATTACATACTTATTTCATGTTCATGATCAAAGTATTTAAAAATTCAAGATTATAAGTAATTTTTAAAAGCAAGATATTTTAGATGTTTCCTATTTTTTTCTTTTTTATCAGATTCCTCTAGTGAGAATGAATGGTTTTCAAAAAAAAAAAAAAAGAGAATTAATCGTTTTCAAAGCAGGTTAGCAGTTAATTTAAGGGCACTTTTATAAAAACCTGTGATGCATATCAGAAAAAATTCATTGTGAAGATCTGTGAAATAATAAGAATGCAGGCAATTTCAGTATATTTTCTCAAAATAGAAGAATAAGCATTTCAACTTAAATAAGGTTTGCAGGTCACATGTTTTCTATAAGTAAAAGTAAATCCTCTGTTCTGCTAAGCCAGGCAACGATTATGTCAGATCAACAGTTAACCTCAACTTCCTGTACTAGGAATACAATTTATCTGTTTTAGGGTACACTCCAAATTTCAAAACTCAGATACCTTACAAGGTATCTTGCAAGAAGGGATAGATGGGTAGAGATGTATATAGATGGATGGACAAATGGATTGACAGGTATTTTCGAACCTGTAGAAAATAATGATGATACACAGTTCTGCTTAATTTTTAGAAGCAAACTTTATAACTTACCATCTTTTTCCTCTTATCTTGTTCTGTGGGTGGTTCTTCATCTTCTGTTACTTTTGGTTCCTCAAGATGAGACATCAACATACAGCTATAATAATTTTAAAAAAATGTTTTAAATAAAAGTGTCTATAACATAATTAAAAACAAGCCCTCAAAATCACTAAGAACATGAATGCTTCTATACAACAAAATGTGAGGGAAAGACTAGATAAATTAGATGTACAATTAAAAAAAATTTTTTTAAGTATGAAAAGGTATTTCATTTAAAAAGGGCCACACCAAAAAATTTTAGAGCCTTTTACTTAGGTATTTAAGATACTAAGTGGTAAGAAATTTATTTATAGGCAACTTTCGAACCAAACACCACTCCACAAAGCAAGGCATTTATGCCCTTTATATCTTTCAAAAAATGATACAAACACTTCAAATTACTACTGCTTTTCTCCTAATTATTGCATGTCTACAGATTATTATGCATGCAATAATTTAAATAGTAACATCACGAAAACACTATTAATTATGTAACAATCTACTTTGTGCTCCAAATGACATTACTGTGCTATGAAGAACTTGTCCCTGATAGCACTTGCACCTTCGGGACAGTTATAAATCATTTTATTTTGATTATCTGCATCACTGCTCTTCACCATTAGCAGAGATAACAGAAACACAGTTTCCTATTCAATTAACACAGGTTCCAGGCAGACCAGAAATGAACCTTGTCTAGTGAATCAAAGTGATGGAACAAATCTACTGTTTCCTAATTTAGAACAGAAGACTTCAGTAATTCATCGGTGTCATAGGTTCCTAACCAATGAACTGTGGCAAAGAAAGCTTGGTTTCTCTTATGTTTTGTAGCAAGTACAGGTGAAGAGCAATTCCTGACTCAGACAAGTTCTGATACCAGAAAATGTGATCAGATGCATTCCTGCAGTGGACATGGGAGTCCCTCGCCCCTATTTCCCATCATTCAAAAATAAAAAAATAATGGATGGAGCAACTGATTTTGTCCCAGTTAGTGCCCACTGGTGGGGTAAAGGAGACAGAATCTTAGGCGAGAAAGAAGTCCTGAAAAAAACCAAGAACTCAACCCCTAACTCACTGTATGGCCTTGACTTTTCAGAGCTGCAATGTCACAAAGCAGGTGGCCAATGGACTCTGGTACAAAGTAAAAACTGTATTATTATATCAACCCAAAAGCTATTTAATAAAGTGAATTGCTTTGAAAAGGTCTACATCCCAGTTTGTATTTTAGAACTGAATAATAAGATGGGATTCTTTCACACTAGCCATTTTACGCCTGTTGGAGACTTGAATTCTAACTGCAGTGCATATGGATCTCTAAGGAAGCATGCTTTATTTTGCATCGAATTCTTCCACCACATTCCAAAATCCATTAACTTACTTGTATAATGAAAACTCTCTATTCTGCCTTCCCTGAGTTAAAAGATTCATCACACTAATAACGGAGCATATTCTGGATGCATATATAAAAAATATGTATTTTGTTTCTTTCTTTGATCAAAAACTAGCCAAAAAGCAGAACATTTTTGCTTTGCAATTCTGAATTGCATTTATTTGAGTCTTTGGAAGGTGGAAAGTGAAAATTTAAAAAAAAAAAAAAAAAATTGGATTGAAAAGACCAAAGCTGAAATGCTCTCCTGCAGGAAAATTTCCAATTAAAAGTCACATCTCATATTATTGACAAAGAATAAAGATAGGCAAAAATTCATGTTTTACACAAAGGGAATGTGAGAATTAATAGGTTTTTAATATGATAAAATGTGTACACTAGGACTGTAATAATAGTAATAGTAATATAACAGTAACAAGAGTTTTAAAATAGGAACAATTGATGTGAATATAAAGCAACCACTCCATTCCACGCGCACAGCAGAAATAGCTGGATAGATCCAGGCACTCTAGCATGCTAAATCAGAATCTTTCTCAACAAGAAACTCAAACCAGCCCAACACAACCAACAAGCAATGAAACACGGACCTTTATAATCATTTCTGCTTTAAAAGGTACTTGCAATAACACTTTTCATTTAATCTATACAAACTCTGTGCCCTAAGTAATTTAGCCATTTTACAGATGAGAAAAGTAAGGCTGAATTTACATTCATGGAAACACTGATAAAGAGCATTTGCCTTCAAAATTTTCCTAGCCTAAATGAACTTTTCCCTACTTCAGAGTATCAAATTTGAATCCTTAAAATTTGCCCTTACTTTAGCGCCTGGACAGAACCAGAGCAACTGTCTGATAAAAGCCTTGTCCCATTCTACCTGGAAGTCTTCCATGAGCAAAGGTGGGATAGCTGGTGGCAAAGGCAAATATTCAGGTCACGTTCTTGATGTCTAATATCAGTGATTCTCAAACTTGAGCTTGCATCTGAGTGACTGGAAGGGCTTTGTTTTACAATACAGATTGCTGGCCCCACACCCAGAGTTTCTAATTCAGTAGGTCTGGGTGGGGCCTGAGAATCTGCATTTCTCACAGGTTCCTCTGTAATGCTTTCTCATCACTTCCTCCCTAACGTTGATACGAATGTTGTGGGACAACAGTCCCACAGGCCAAACCACCAAAGGTGCTTCCTACCCATGAAACTGATTTTTACAATGATTTTTTTTTAATGCTATGTAACTGGCTCTCAGCTAGGCTAATAATATACAGAACTATTTATGGATTGCTTCAGGTAAAACAAAACTGACAACATTATTCAGCTGGTCTTTGTAGTGGACACTTTGGTTGCTTATATAATCAGCCTCCTTCCTAACTGAACCCTGAAGCTGTCTGGTTATCCTCTTCTTCCACGCCACCCTATGCTTCAGAAAAAGCTGATTCCAGCCCCAGTGCCAGTGGCTCAATAAGCAGTCATGAAGGTCCTATTCCCTTGGTCAATGGTTGCTTTCAGCAGGGGCATGTTTAAGGAATTCTGGCCAATTAGACATGAGGGGAAGTCTGATGAAATGATTTCTAGAAAACATTTACCTTGATCTTAAGAAAGAAATAAGGAAAAAGAAGATTACTCGTCTGTCACTGACAATGCCATGAACTATAATGCCTAAAACTACTTTTTGTTGATGAGGGGAGGTAACCTGCAGATATGGTTAATGTATAATACTAAGGGATAGAATAGAAAGAACCTGGGTCTTTAATAATATTGCTGATGATTAGTCCACAATCAGCTAATTCTAGAGCCATCTTCGTTGTGAGAGACAACTAATTCTTTATTGTTAAAGAAAGTCCTCTTATAGTTATGTAAATACCTTATGAAAAATTCATTTCTGGGCTCAGGCCAAGAAACAGTCTCCCTTTTCCTGTGTTAAATTAAGTGTAGCTTAAAGCTGCCTCCTTACATATTTTAAAGGTTCAGCCTAAAGGTTTCTCCATACACAGTGAACTATAACCTAACTGGATGTGTAAACAGATTGTAAGGGGAGTTTCAGCCAATCACAGATGGCCAACTGTTCAAACAGTGTTCAAACAAGGCAAACGCCAAGCTGTAACCAATCTAGCTGTTTATGTACCTCACTTTGCTCTTCTGTATCTTATTTTCTTTTTTCTATCCATAAATATTATTCAACCATGTGGCAGCCCCGGAGTCACTCTGAACCCACTCTGGTTCTGGGGGCTGCTCAACTGGTGAATCAGTTCTTTGCTCAAGTAAACTCTGTTATATTTAAATTATCTTATGTTTTTCTTTTAACACCTGATAGATCTAACAATTGAAATAAGAGCCATGTAATTCCTAATGTTTCTCTTTTTGCCCTGGTAGTTAGAAAGCTCACAGCTAACTTTTATATCCCGATGCCACAGGTTTCCCCAGTCAAGGTTTCTTATTTAAATTCCTTCAATCCTGTGTTAACAGTTTTGTTATAATGTATGTGCTTTTCTTAGGCAATGTCCCAAATCCTCTTGTGGTCACTAGGCTGAATATAAGCAAGTAACTAAATGCTGTATATTAGCAGTATAAACAAAATGCCATGAAGGAACAGAGAAAGATGCAATAAATTCTTCCTGTAAGTCTGGAAAGGAATTTTAGAGGTAGATACAATATTTGCTAAGCAGGGCAAGGCTGAGGGCATGACACACCAAGGAGAAGAAAATATTACAAGTCAAGCCACGAGTACAAAAAAGCACATGGCACAATTGCAGTATGATGAAGAGTCCAGGGAGGCAGGAAAAAAAGCTAGTGTTGTAGGTGGAGGGTCAGCATAGAATAGTGCCCCATCCACTTTTTCCTGTAAGAAATTGGGCTTTTAAGAAGGGGGGCAGAATGCAGCAGAGGGGCAAAAACTGGAGAAAGAGAGACCACCAGGGAGGTCACTAGGACCTAGAGAAGTTAGGATAACATACAGGTGATAATTTCAGAATCAGGGAGCCAAGGTTTCTTCTAGTATTCTCTATTCCATCTGAAGAGCTGTCCGGTGGGTCAGTGTATCAAGTGAAAGAGAGAAAATCCTTATAAGCTTAATTTTTACTTTTGTTTCAAATTAAACTATTTTCTTTATAGATGGTATGTTTTATATTCTCTAGCTACAAAAACCACAATTTATGAGTCCTTTTCTAATCAATTTTAGTGCCTCTAGGCTTCTTAAAAATGCTAGATAATTTTTTTCCTCCTTTTTACTTCCCAAACTTTGGCAAGGGATTGTCAATCTCATTTCCCAATGTTCCTGACAACTAAATATTATAAGGAATGAAAAGGAGAACACTCTAACCAGACAAAGCAGAAGGCAAAGAAGGTAAATCTCGAGCCTCATTAATATATTTTCCTGGCTTAATGAAATAAAAACTAACAAAAAAAAACCAAAAAAAAAAGAAAAACTCAAACAAAAAATAAACCCACATTCATAAAATCTCAAGATGCATCTCTTTCTACTAAAAGGATTCATTTTATATGTCCTTTCTAAGCATAAATCTGATCATCGGTTCCATGTGGAAAACACCAGTAGGCCTCAAGTAACCACATCCTACAGTTCACAATTCTTTGTATTTCACACAGGTTACTTAAGTAGTTGGCTCCAATCGACTACATATCTTCAGGAGTTATTCTCAGTTCCCTGGACCCCCTCCTCTCCTGCAGCTAGTATTGCTCCATTGGTCCCTATTTCCCCTTTTGTGCGCTCTCTCAGGACAGAGACTTAGCTGCTTCCTCGCATAGCATAGTGCCTGGTATAAACTCGTTGGAATGAAAAGATGATCTGTCTGTCAATAGGCTTTTTTAGTGTGATGGTTAATTTTGTGTGTAAACTTGACTCAGCCACTGTATGCTCAGAAATTTAATTACACATTATTCTGGGTATATCATTGAAGCTATTTCTGGATGAGATTAGCATTTGAATCTGTAGATTGAGTGAAGCAGATTGTCCTCCCCAGTGTTGGTGGGCCTTAGCCAATCTGAATAGAACAAAAGCACTAAAGGAGAATTCATCCTCTGGCTGCTTCAAGTTGGGACATTGTGCTTCTCCTGCCTTCAGACTTGGACTAGAACTTACACCACTGGCTCTCCTGGGTCCCCAGGTTGCCAACAGTGTATCTTGGACTCCTCAGCTTCCATAATCATGTAAAGACAATTCCTTATAATAAATTTCTTTACATGTGTATTTTTTTTCTCCTATGAGTTCTGTTTCTCTGGTGAGCTCTAATACCCTACTGATGCAGGTGAAGAAAACAGGGTTTTCTTCATTTGTTCTAATTCGTACTCAACAGGGACTACAATAAGAGTTCAACAGAACCAGAAAGACCTTCTCTGAATAAACTGTTTAAAGAAGAAAGATTTATCAAGAGACCTAGTCTAACCACTCTTAGAAACTAAGACTCAGAAAAGTTGGGTAACTTGTTTCTGCACTGTGCCTCCACAGACCAAGTACACCCCAGGGTAAAAAGAAATCACCAAACAATTCTGGGGAAAAAAGAAAACAGTGGTCATATGTTCTAGCTACCCATAAACACTAACCCTCAAATCTAGGCCTTTCTAGTTTGGATCCTAATAATTATCTCTTAATCAGTTTGTCTTCCTTACTTCCAACATTTTCCCCTTTCAAACCAAAACTTTATCTTCATGGCAGAACATGGCACATTGAGTCAGAAGACCTTGGTTCTCATTTCACCTCTTCCACATATTTGCTGTATCACTGAACTTTTCTGAGCCTTGGTATCCTGGTTTTTAATATCATGAGACTGCACTAGATAATTTCTAAATTTTCTAACTTCCAGACTCTCTCTTCCAGTTAAAACATGTTATAACTTTGTTCTACTTCCTACACCCTCACTCTTATCCTTCTCTGAAGACTGTAACGCTGACTTTCTATTAAAGCATAGTCAAAATTCTACTGTTGCACGCGCTCCGTACAAAGCATGTATAACTGCCTTTAATCATTACTAGCGTTTTCACTGTGCCATCAGCCATGTCCTCCCCTGAACTAAACTGTATACTCCAAAGAGGACAAGGAACATGTGAACATATCCGAAATATTTCATAAATAATTGTAAACTTTAGCACATATTATGTATAAAAACACACCACTTATAGTCACATGCCATAAGCTTAAAATTTTTTTTTTAAATTGCCTACGTGCATGAACACTTTCATATTTTTGGTTTGTGGTCTCAAAGAGTTAGATGTTTTCACTTTATATGTGCTCCTGTATTCTCAATAGCTAAGTTACATGTTAGATACATTTTGTTTACATATGTTTAGTAAGATTCAACAACATATATATGCTTTGGATATTTTTCAACAAAATGTGATTCAAATGACAATCTTTCCCATTTGCTATAGATGGCTTTATAAAGAGCAAAGAAAATAGGCTCAGTATGTTATTAACAAGGAGAAGTTGAGTGGTTTGGAATCTCACAAAGCCTTGCTTGTCATTGTATGAAACATGCCCTTTATTAAAAGTAGTAACAAGAAGAAAGGTATGGCAATTCTACTAACCACAAAAGGATATGATTAATTTTTAAAAATTCAAATTAATAGTTGTAAAAAATGAGGTTAACAGCATTCTTTTCGGTTTTTTCAAGACAGGGTCTCTCTCTGTTGACCAGGCTAGAGTGCAGTGGTATGATCATAGCTCACCACAGCTTTGAACTGC
>NW_012155284.1:17311349-17312209 GCF_000956105.1 Propithecus coquereli
TGAACAGACATTTCACCAAAGAAGATATACAGATGGCATATAAACATTCTGAAAGGATGCTCAACATCATTAGGCATTAGGGAAATACAAATTAAAATCACAATGAGCTTTTAATTAAATGTAAAATTAAGAAGATTGGCAATACCAAGGATAACAAGGATGAGAAACAACAGGAACGCTCAGATGTTGCTGGTAAGTATAAAAAATGGCACATTCATTGTGGAAAATACGTTGTCACTTTTTATAAAGTTAAACACATACCACGCAACTAAGCAATCACACCTGGAGGTATTTACCTAGGACCAAAACAAGTATTCTAAAATCTGTATGTGAACATTTATGGTAGAGCTTTATTTGTAACAGCATCAAACTACAAATGTCTCTAATGTCCATCAACTCCTGAATGAATCAACAGATCGTGGAATACTTACTCAATGGAATAATACTCAGCAATAAAAAGGAACAAACTACATGTAGATGCAGTGACATGGATAAATCTCAAAAACATTATGGTGGGAGAAATAAACCAGTCTCTAAAGGCTATATACTGTATGACTCCATTTATGTGACTTTTTGGAAAAGAAAAATTATTTGATCAATAGTTGTTGGACAAAGGGACACAAAGGAACATTTTGGGGTGACAGAAATGTTCTATATCTTGACCATGGTAGTGGGTACACAATGTTTCCGTTTCTTAAAACTATACACTTAAAGGGGGTTTTGCTATATGTAAACTATATCTAAATAAACCTGACTTTTAAAAAAGTAAAAGTA
Organism: Propithecus coquereli; assembly: GCF_000956105.1. Classification (NCBI taxonomy): domain Eukaryota; kingdom Metazoa; phylum Chordata; class Mammalia; order Primates; family Indriidae; genus Propithecus; species Propithecus coquereli. The sequence goes on from NW_012155284.1 coordinate 17,312,124, forward strand.
TATAACTACCCACTGGCACCTTAAATTACACTATTTGAAATTAAAGCTAATTGAATAAATTATAATTTCTTTTTTTTTTTTTATTT
>NW_012155284.1:17313216-17316510 GCF_000956105.1 Propithecus coquereli
CACAGTTTGGGTCATGTTCCTCCTCTGTAAAGTCAAAACTTTTTGTTCATACATTCAAATGTGATCAAGTTTTTGAGAGCTAAATCACCAGATGGGCAAAATGATAACTAGAAGATATCATTCTGATACATTCTCATCTGCATATAATACCTTATTGTAGGAGGCTATATTATTTATATCATTGCATTTCCTTTATATAAGAACTTAAGAAATCTCTAAAGAAACACATATACAGACTACCTTATTTGGTCAGTGAGAAATACACTCTTAAAAAAAAAAAATAGAAAAAGCAAGATTTTACACTAACAGTTTAGCCACTGTGTGATCCTACTTCAATTAGTTCATTTCTTTAGGTATCAGTGTCCTCATCCTGTAAAATGAAGGCTGGACTCACAGATGGCAGGTGTGTGATGGAAATGTAGCCATTTCTCTTTCCCTCTGCAAGGCAATTCACCACTAAACCATCACAGCATGTTCAGGCAGGCAGGACCTGAGATTCCTTCTTAACATAGCATCATTCTGACAGCTATCGACAAGTGGTCTCAAATAGTTCAAAAAGACAAGAGCTCTGTAGACTAGTTTCCAGAGCCCTTTACCAGGCCTTTATTTCAGTATTATGTAGAGACAATCCATTCAGGCAGCTCCCTTCTCTACTCACATCACCTCCAAGCATCAACCCCCACACCTTGCAGGAAAACTGGAAATTTCACAAGGAATCAATAGAATTTGTGAGTAGTGTGTACTTTCCTAACTGATATCTCGCAACTTGAGTGTGACTCTGTCCTACTTTGCGGTCTGAATGTTAATTACGAAGTAGTTCCGTTAGAGAGGAAAAACCCTGCTCACCTTGGAGTATGTATTAAGTGCCAGAGAGGTGAGACACAGATTCTAAGTTCAGAGATGGGAAGGAATGTAGGCTGGCTCTGAATGGGAGGAACTGACTCTAGGCAAGGAGAAGAACAGAAAAAGAGTGGAAGAGAAATGCCCATGCCATATTCTGGGATGAGTAAAAAGAGAAGTTATATAATTATCTTCAGAAATCCCTATCAAAATACCAATGACATTCTTCACAGAAATAGAAAAAATAATTCCAAAATTCATATGGAGCATATAGGAGATCCGGAACAGGCAAAGCAATCCCGAGAAAAAAGAACAATGATGGAGGCATCATATTGCCTGACTTTGAAATACACTAAAAAGCTACAGTAACCAAAACAGTATCATACCGGCATAAAAACAGACACGTGGACCAGTGGAAAAGATTAGAGAATCCAGAAGTAAATCCACTTATTTATAGCCAGTTGATTTTCAACAAAGATGCCAAGAATATTCAGTGAGGAAAGGACAGTCTCTGCAATAAATGGTGCAGGGAAAATTGGATAACTACATGCAGAAGAATGAAACTAGACCCCCTGTCTCTCTCACCACATACATAAATAAAATCAAAATGGATTAAGGACTTAAATGTAAAACCTGAAACTGTAAAACTAGTAAGAAAAAAACAATGGGGAAATGCTTTAGGACTGCGGTCCTCAACGCCCTGGCAGAAGACCTCTACCAGTCTACGCCATGTTAGCGACCGGGCTGCAGAGCTCCGCCGCCCCCCACTCCAAACCACCAACCCCCCGCGCCGCTGCGTGGAAAAATTGTCTTCTGTGAAACTTAGGAAGTTGAGGGGCGCACAGCAGAAGGTGAGTGGTGGGCTTCATCCATATTTACAGCCGCTGCCCATTGCTGGCATCGCATGGCCGCCTAGCTCCCCTTCCCCCGTACTCGCCCCACCCCCTGCTTTCCATGGAAAAATGTCTTTCATGAAACTGGTCCCTGGTGCCAAAAAGGTTGGGGACTGCTGCTTTAGGACATTGGCCTGGGCAAAGATTTTTTTGAGTAAGACCTCAAAAGCACAGGCAACAAAAGCAAAATATGAGACAAATGAGATTACATCAAGCTAAAAAGTTTCTGCACAGCAAAAGAAACAATCAACAGAGTAAAGAGACAATCTACTGAATGGGAGGAAATATTTGCAAACTAAACATCCAACAGGGATTAATAATCAGAATATATAAGAAACTCAAACAACTTAATAGCAAAAAAAAACACACAAAAAACCAGAAACCTCAATTAAAAATGGGCAAAAGATCTAAACAGACATTTCTCAAAAGGAGACATGCAAATGGCCAACAAGTACATGAAAAAATGTCCAACATCGCTAATCATGAGGCAAATGCAAATCAAAACAACAAGGAGATATCACCTCACCCCAGTTAAAATGGCTATTATCAAAAAGGCAAAAAATAGATGCTGGAGAGGATACAGAGAAAGGGAAATCTCTTACACTGTTGGGAGGAAAGCAAATTAGTATAGTAACTATGGAAAATAGTATGGAGGTTCCTCAAAAAACTAAAAATAGAACTACCATCCAGCAATCCCACTACTTGGTATATATCCAAAGAAAAGAGAAATCAATATGTCAAAGAGATACCTGTACTCTATTCACACTGCACTCTAGTCGAGCTGTGGAATCCACCTAAGTGTTCATCAATAAATGAGTGGATAAAGAAAATGTATATATACACAATGGAATACTATTCAGTCTTAGAAGAAGAATAAAATCCTTTCATCTGTGTCAACATGGATGGAACTGGAAGACATTATGTTAAGTGAAATAAGCCAGACTCAGAAAGATAAACATTGCATGTTCTCACGCATATGTGGGAGCTGAAAGTTGATCTCATGGTGGTAGAATAGAATGATGGTCAGCAGAGGCTGGGAAGGTTATCGGAAAAGGTGGGGGTGGGGATGAGGAGAGATTGGTCGATGGGTATAAAAAATATAGTTAGATGGAAGGAATAAGTTCTAGTATTTGACAGCACACTAGTGTGACCATAGTTAACAATAATTTATTATCTATTTCAAAATAGCTAAGACAGAAGATCTGAAATGTTCCCAACACAAAGAAATGATAAATGTTTGAGGTGATGAATATCCTGATTTTATCATTATACGTTATATGCATACATTATATGTAAATTAATACAGCAACTAAGGAAAACTGTATGGAGGTTCCTCAAAAACTAAAAATAGAACCATCATATGATCCAGCCATCCTACTAGTGGGTATGTACCTAAAAGAAAGGAAATCAATATATGAAAGAGATACTTGCACTCCCATGTTTATTGTAGCACTATGCACATGTTCTCTATAACTATGTACAATAATTATGTATCAGTTCAAAAATGTAAAAAAAAGAAGTTCCACACAGTTTGGGTCATGTTCCTCCTCTGTAAAGTCAA
>NW_012155284.1:17318774-17320199 GCF_000956105.1 Propithecus coquereli
CATATTTAAAATAACAAAGAATAAAATAAGTTTCAATGAAATAATCCTCCCAGATAGACCAGCACAATTAGAACATTAGTAAGCTGATATGCTCATGATTTAGTTCTAACTTCCCCCACCTGACTGGCACCACTACTGCACAAGGCTGGTTGGCGAGAGTTTATGAGTATGCCAGTCTGTTATCGGCTTTTAACAACAGTGCACTGTATTTCTGTTTGAAGTGGAATTTGTGAATAGTTGCACAGCTCAACAGTATTTTTTAATTCTGTCTGCTTAATAGCCCATTATGTCAAAGACGACCAAGAGAACACCGATGGAAGAAAACAGATTTTTTAATGAGGATTGGGAATTGCAATATTATTTTGTTTCTGCTAAAGATAAGATGATTTGCTTGCTTTGTGATACTGTAATATCGACATTAAAGAAATTCAATGCTCATTAGCATCATAACATTTGTAAGGACCACATAGATTTTAAATCAAAGGGAAGGGTGCAAAAGGTTGTATTGCAGAAATTAAAAGATGAAAAGCAAAAGCAAAGACAATTCTTTCAAGCAGCAATAAGACCTGGAAATAATACTGAAGCAACTTATAAAGTAGCTTATGTATTTGGGGGGAAAAAAGAGAAGCCATTCAGTGATGTAGAAATTGTGAAAAAATACATTGTTTAAGTTGTAGGTTGCTTAGACCCCCATAACGTTTCAAAGTACAAACAACTGCCTCTTTCAAGGAGAACCATAACTGATCAGCAGCATGAATTAGCTTCCAACTTAACAAAACAACTTCATACAATATTTCAAGAGTAAAATACGTATTATTCAATTGCTTTGGATGAATCAACTGATACTAATGACTTGCCACAGGCCAGCAGTTTATGCTTCTTTCAGGTCATAACAGATTTTCTTTGCCACAAAGAGCTTTGGGCACTCTTGTGAACAGAATGCAGGGAATAGGTATCTTTAACAACTTTCAAGATAAATGTCCTGAAGTTGAACTGAATTTGGTAAATTTAGTGAGTGTATGTACAGACGGTGTACCTTCCATGACAGGAAAACATGAAGGGTTTATTGCACAGATAAAAAAATGAACAGATCCAGATGCTCTCATTTCTTTTCATTAGATTTTGCATCAGCAAACTCTCTGTGCTGAAGCTACTATTTTAAGTGACACTTTGCAACAAGTTGTAAGTATTGTTAACTATATTTGTGCAAATGCAACACAGCATCCTCAGTTTTATAATATGCTAAAGTTGAATGATGAGGTATTCAGTGTGGATTTGCCACATCATTCTAAAGTGTGTTGACTATTGCAGGGATGCAGGGACAGGTGTTAGCCAAAATCTTAATCTCTGTGAGAATAGATAGTTAAATTTTATGAAGAACAGAATCAGCAATGTGAATTATTGAAAGAAGATTTCTATAGGAAT
>NW_012155284.1:17320249-17332477 GCF_000956105.1 Propithecus coquereli
AGAATATAAGCATTAGAAGTTATAAATTCTTTTTTTCCTACTGTATTATATTAATAAAAACATTCCCCCAAATGTGTGAATGTAACATTTTAAAAGAAAGCCTTTAAAAAAGATTTCTTTTACATACAGTATTCTTATTACAACCTTCAACATGAAGTTATGAGCATTAAGCCTTTGCTTCACTTTTTATTCACCTAACACTCTCTAGTCTTTTATAAATTAAGAATCAATCTTGATTTTAATAATATACACTCTTTCCTGAATTAAGTGGTTTAAAACGTGATTAGACACCTAAAATGGAAACAACCCAAAAGAGAGCTGTAACCCGGAATGAAATGAAAAAGGATTAGAGGAAGAAAGGGGAGAGGCTTTGTGCTTAAAGATAATTTTAGATACATTACCTCTTTAAATGCTACAAGCCAGGAAGTAGGTATTATTTTCTGTGTTTCTCTATAAAAAATAGCCTGGTTTTCTCTTTTATATTAATATGTTACAGTGAAGTCATGAGTAAGACTTCATTAAAATTATTCTCAGTGTGATATCTTCTCACAGTCCTCTGATACCCATTCATCCAACTCTGATGTCAGACATAATGTGAAAGAACGGAAGGTAGCCAGAGGAAACCACGTAATCTTAGATCTCACTCAGATCTTAAACAATTAAACTATTGCTTACTGAGAAGTGACAGTTCTTATCAATTAGAAAGAGACCTTGAAAAGATTAGCTAAGCTCCACCCTAGTCTATATATAGCAGGCCAAGAGAAAAACCAACACTCAAGAGCTTGAAAAAAAAAAAAAGAAGATAAACTGGTAACTGATTATTTCAGGTAAAACGTAACATATCGATGTAATCCCATAAATGGACTTCAGAACATTGGTTCACTATGAATACCAATAAATAACAATAATTTATTGTACATTTCAACATACAATACTGGGATACCAATTAATAGACAAAGAAAGAAATGATCAGACATGTTACTCAGGCTAACCCTTCCTAGTGAATAGGTCACTGTGCTTAAATTGATTCATTCCAGTCAACATTATGTGAGCCCAGAAAATAAATGTGTCAGACACCATGATAGGCCCTGGGGACAAAAAAAGATGGCTAGCTCAGGAACTCAGAAACCAAGGGAAGCTTAAAGTCTGTCTGGTGCACATAACTTTGAATGCATACGGGAAAGTGTGTTGCATGTACGAATGTTATTTGTTCTCTTGTTCAAAGGAAATGATTAAGAAATGCTGTGCTGTAAGCTCTAGAGCCCCATTATGAACTAGAAATCTACAGGAAGGATAAAAAAATTAAGCAACAAAATTAGATGTTCTTTTTTTATTTTTAATCAAGTTATATTATGTAAATGCCTTTCTCACTTTTAGGAGTATTTCTGACTTCTTAACTGACAGTCTTCTAAAGTCAGAGTATCCTGGGCCCATGGACGCTGCTAGAGAAGCACTGGCTAATTACTATTCTCTAATTCTCATCACTGGCCCCTAGAGATTTGATTCGTTCTATCCTCACTTAAGACCTTGGGGTTTTCAAGTTAACTCATCTTTCATTAATTGCATTAGGATAGATGCTCCTCCTAAATAATGGAATCTCAAATTTTATAACAAGCTTTCATTTCACAATGCTAAACAGAACCCCACTGATTGTATTCATTTCCTTATTACTGAGGGTTTCAGGGAGGCAAACGGGTGCTTGCTATTTCAGTCCCTTAAATTTCATTCTTTCTCCTTAATTTAAGAACTTTCAAAGGCTATCAAGAACCTCAGCAGGCTCTAGTAAACCCAACTTTCCAAAGTTACAGCACAGGGGTGGGAGCCTGCAGCCTTAAGGCCACATGTGGCCTTGTAGGTCCTTAAGTGTGGCCTTTTCACCGAATCCAGATTTTACAGAACAAATCTTATTTTTACTAATACATTTTTGTTCATCTTTTATATTTTTATTTTTAAAATTAACATATTTAAAATAACAAAGAATAAAATAAGTTTCAATGAAATAATCCTCCCAGATAGACCAGCACAATTAGAACATTAGTAAGCTGATATGCTCATGATTTAGTTCTAACTTCCCCCACCTGACTGGCACCACTACTGCACAAGGCTGGTTGGCGAGAGTTTATGAGTATGCCAGTCTGTTATCGGCTTTTAACAACAGTGCACTGTATTTCTGTTTGAAGTGGAATTTGTGAATAGTTGCACAGCTCAACAGTATTTTTTAATTCTGTCTGCTTAATAGCCCATTATGTCAAAGACGACCAAGAGAACACCGATGGAAGAAAACAGATTTTTTAATGAGGATTGGGAATTGCAATATTATTTTGTTTCTGCTAAAGATAAGATGATTTGCTTGCTTTGTGATACTGTAATATCGACATTAAAGAAATTCAATGCTCATTAGCATCATAACATTTGTAAGGACCACATAGATTTTAAATCAAAGGGAAGGGTGCAAAAGGTTGTATTGCAGAAATTAAAAGATGAAAAGCAAAAGCAAAGACAATTCTTTCAAGCAGCAATAAGACCTGGAAATAATACTGAAGCAACTTATAAAGTAGCTTATGTATTTGGGGGGAAAAAAGAGAAGCCATTCAGTGATGTAGAAATTGTGAAAAAATACATTGTTTAAGTTGTAGGTTGCTTAGACCCCCATAACGTTTCAAAGTACAAACAACTGCCTCTTTCAAGGAGAACCATAACTGATCAGCAGCATGAATTAGCTTCCAACTTAACAAAACAACTTCATACAATATTTCAAGAGTAAAATACGTATTATTCAATTGCTTTGGATGAATCAACTGATACTAATGACTTGCCACAGGCCAGTAGTTTATGCTTCTTTCAGGTCATAACAGATTTTCTTTGCCACAAAGAGCTTTGGGCACTCTTGTGAACAGAATGCAGGGAATAGGTATCTTTAACAACTTTCAAGATAAATGTCCTGAAGTTGAACTGAATTTGGTAAATTTAGTGAGTGTATGTACAGACGGTGTACCTTCCATGACAGGAAAACATGAAGGGTTTATTGCACAGATAAAAAAATGAACAGATCCAGATGCTCTCATTTCTTTTCATTAGATTTTGCATCAGCAAACTCTCTGTGCTGAAGCTACTATTTTAAGTGACACTTTGCAACAAGTTGTAAGTATTGTTAACTATATTTGTGCAAATGCAACACAGCATCCTCAGTTTTATAATATGCTAAAGTGTGTGGATTTGCCACATCATTCTAAAGTGTGTTGACTATTGCAGGGATGCAGGGACAGGTGTTAGCCAAAATCTTAATCTCTGTGAAAATAGATAGTTAAATTTTATGAAGAACAGAATCAGCAATGTGAATTATTGAAAGAAGATTTCTATAGGAATACAGCATATCTCTGTGATAACATGTCAAATCAAAACATCATGAATATTTCTTTGCAAGATAAAACTAAGTCTATATATGATATGTGGCAAAAAATCCAAGCACTTCCAAAAAAGCTATATTTTTTCAAAACACTTCTTCAAAAGGAAATTTCAGATGAACATTTTCCCTAGTTAGCAAAGGTCATTGATAAGCAGGGCGATATAAGCAAATCATCTGAAGAATACGCAGCTGGTATGGCCCTATTAATTGGAGAATATAATGAAAGGTTCACCAACTTTGAGAATCATGACATCACGCTCAAAGTAGCATTTCTGCCTCACCTAGTTGATATCACCAAGGCACCTAAAAGAATTACAGATGGAACTGATTGAGCTTTCAGTAGATGATATTTTAAAAAGTCATCATTTGATGCTAGGAAAGATCCAAGTGAAATATGGAAAAATGCAGTAGAATACCAATGCCTTTGGCAACATGCCCAAAAAATGCTTTCTTGCTTTTCAACCACTTTATTGCTGCAAATAAATCTACATTCTCCTACCTAACCCAAATCAAGATGCCATTAAGGTCACAAATGACTGATACTCATCTAGAGGATCAACTGAAACTGCTGACCTCCATGCTGCAACCAAATATTTAAATGCTTTCCAACAAAAAACAAACACAACAAAATCATCAAAAGGTTAGTTGACTTTAAAATTAACAAATAGTTTTCATTTTTTGAAATTATTAGGTACATAACAGATTTTTATAAAATACATTTTTAAGTATATCCAATTGAAGTTTATTGAATACAGCCTTATTTGATTACAGCTAAATTAATGTGGTCTTCCAACATTAAAAGGTTCCCCACCCCTGTTATAGCACAGTACTCTTCTTTTCACTGGCAGTTAAGCCATCACCTCCTGGATATAATAGTTCCTTACTCCAATTTATCTGTTTATTCCCTTCTTGCCCCTTACAATGTTCTCCTTCCTTTTTCTATCACCTTAATTCACACTTCCTTCTTGAAGCCTTCCCTGACTACTCTCTAACTCACGTAATTGAGCACTCTGTCCTTTGAATTTGCACAACTCATTTGTCATGCAACTCATGCCATCTTTTGTATTAATTTCTTCTAATGTCCTTTAATTTTTCATGGCTGCATGTCTGCACTCCCTAAGATTACAAGCAACTTGAAGCAGAAGCAGAACGCACGTGTTATGTTCATTTTTTTTTTTAAGTCCCTCGGAGTAACATTATGTATAATGTGAATACTCAGTAAATAATCAAGGCAATTAATGATCTCAAAGCTTGAGAATTGCCCTTCCTCGGACTTTTTTTACAATTTTATTTTTACTTACTTCCTCTTAAAATTATAAGTATGGATAGCTGAGTTGTATATAACAGATATTACGACTGAGTATTCTACACTAGACATAAGCCAGAAAATCGAACAGAAGGTGGCTGTACTGGAAATCTATTTCTGAAATATTCATTTTGGAAAATGCAAGAAAGATAGGAGAATGAACATAAAACTAAAAAGAAACAAGTATTGATAACCTAAACATTTTCTTCCTTTTTGTCACACTTTTACTTTTCTTATTTTACATACTCATTTGGCATATTACATTATTCCCACAGACATGAGTTACAAATTGCACTATAAAAAGAACATGGGCCTTTTAAAACATTTGTTAATTTTGTTCTTCAGGTATGTGATAAGTGATATACAAGCATTAAATAAACAAGTGAGGGTGTGAAAAACTGTACTCAGTAAAGACATTTGATCATTTAAACTAATTCCATACAGTTTTCAGTTGCCTTCTCTTTTCCAGTCAAATGCATATGAATAAAACTATAGTTCTTAAATCTTATATTGGTATTTCCTAAAGGTATGACTTCTAAGGCATTTTATGAGTATGTAAAAGTATATAGCTATAGAGTATGTAAACTGCAGAAACTTAATGAAGAGTGATTTTTCCTTACTTTTGAAAACTATTTTCTCACTTTTAAGTGGGAGCTAAACAATGGGTACACACGGGCACAAGGAAACGTAAAGGACATTGGAAACTAGAAGGGGGCAGGGTGGGAGGGTGGAGAGGGAATGAAAACTTACCTATCAGGCACGATGAATACTGTCCTTCCTAACGGTGAAGCCCTGACTTTAGCATTACACAGTGTATCCATGTAACAAAACCCCTCTTAATATTTTGAAATTAAAAAAAAAACCAACAAAATCCATGTAGTAACAAAAAAACCAATTGTTTAATCTTACTTGTGTTTGTTCACTCAATATTGAAAACTATGCTGGCTTAAAATTATTTCTCTTGTATCACTATGAACTCAAACCACAGGTGCTCAGAAAACTAAATGCTTACAAAGACAAAGCAAGATTTTCAATCCTCAAAGGCATAAACCAATGAAATATTTTAATACTTGGTTAGTCTAAATTGTGAATATTACACTGAATGTGAACAGGCCTCTAGTTTCCTTCTTCTTGTCTAATTTTTATTAGTATTTTTCTAGTTAGAACTTTACACTCCCATTTTTTAGATAACTGCCTTATCATCATAAAGTCTGTGCCTTAACTTATTTCTCTGCAAGTGATGGCTTCACATATTTACATCACATCTTCGTCCCCATGGTCCTGGGAGGAAAACAGGCAGACAGATAGAAACGCTGACTAAGTTTTCAATTAATTTTTCAGAACAGTTTTATAAGCTAAAATTGATGATACAACAGTTTTTCATAATAGCAAACCCCCAAAAAGAAATGAATCAGAACTTTAATCATCACAGAATTTTCTATGATCTAATCAGAAAATAATTATTTGTATATCATACCTAGTTAATATTTGAAGTCACTCTTGCATTATTATATCTTAAATATAGGAGGTAAGTCAAGTTAAGGTAATTTAAGGGAAAAAAACCCCATGTTTTTAGGCACTAAAAGCCACAACCAAATTAAGATATTCTCTTAACTATATTTATCTGCTTATATCATTTAACAGAATTAAGCAAAGAATAGCAGTTTATTCAAAGAAAGAATCAAAGGAAGAAAGAAAACCCTGATTTATCAGTCTTATTGCAGAATTTCTACAGTACCACAGACTATAGAAGTGGTGACACTTACACTAAAGTTAATTTTTCCTCCCTCTAGATATTTTCATTGCTTACAAATACTTTTGTCATTTAAATGGAAACATTCCTTCTACACAGTAATTCTCTGCATGGTCATGGAAAAGTATAATAATAAATCTAGTTCCCTTGACAAATACTGGCAAGGAAACAGGCTAAAACCTCACAGTGGAAATTTACTATCTTAAATGAAAGCTGAAAATTTTTTGCACTCAATAATAATCCTAACAAAGTCTTTTATATAATAAAGCATTCTTCTGATTACCTGTTTTTTGAGTGCACACACACAGCTCCTTCCCCAAAGCCATGATCTTTAAGAGTATAAGAAACAACTAAAATAATCCACATGTATTATAATAATTAGATGAGAAGAAACTGTCATCTTACGTGATTTTCAAGAGAAAAGACAATGCTATAAGAAATAATACCCAATGAAGACACAGTATATTATACTAAGGTTCTATCAAACAGAGATGATCAATGACTGGTACAGGATCGTTTGGGAGGAAAAAAAACCCAAAAAACAAAAAACATCAGGCTGAAACAACAACAACAAAAATCAATGTTTGTTTTGAATAGTTATAAAAGTCACTTGACACAATTGGTTCTTGTTTTTTAAAAAGGGACACTAAAAAATTTAACAGAAATTGGTAAGTATGACTTCACCATTGTAAATGTTAGAAATGGTTGAAAACAAAGCTATACAGTAAGTAATTACAAGATAGATATATCTTCAGAACAAATGAAAAAAGCCGACTGTGCTAATGTTATTAAAGTTATATGAAAAGGTACGTGTAGTTTAGGATTAAATTTCTGGGGAAGTCTTATATGTCACACAGCTTAGAGCAAAATGAAGACACTGTGCCCTGGGAAAGTGTTACATGATTAAAGGGGGATTTTGGTAATGATGAAGACACTGATGTCAAAGATTTATAAGAAACATTTGAATAAAACTGTATCATGAAATAAAAGCAAAAAAAAAAACACGCTAGAGCAATAGTTTACATTATTTAAAAATATGTATGTGCAACTAAATGAACAACTTCATATAAATGGACATTTGACTATTTTGTTACAGCTATAGAAGCAAAATGTATACAAGTTGACCAAAAAACTTTATGTAGTTTTCTTATAGGAAAACTAGGTGATCACCTTATATTTAGACATGTCTTACAGGGACTCACTGCCAAATTCCTCCCACATACTGCTAGCACAATCAGTGACCTTTCTCTGAGTTCCAAAACCCTAAGTACACCAGCATCCTTTTCATCCACTCTTGGCAGTCTCACAAGCATCTCAGACTTAAGATATCCAACACCAAACTTAAAAGTACCTTCCCAACAAAAACAAGGAAATCAAAAACAAAACAAAATCAAAAACAATTTCTCTTCTGGTTTTCCTTATCTGAGTAAAAAGCATCTCCTATCAACCCAGTGACTCAAGTGAAGAAACCTGGGATTCGATTTTTACCTTTCTTCTCATTCACCTTCTCAACACCCAATTCATCACCAAATTCTGTCACATTTATCTGAAATTTTTCTTTGTTTCTGCTTCTCTATATTCCTACTCTCAACACTGTACTACAGGTCAATTCTGTCTTAGTTTGAACTACTGCCTAACTTCCCAAATGGGGAAACTTCCACTCTTGACTTCCTCTAATCCATTCTCTAGAGAGCTAAACTAGAGTGTTCTTTTGCAAAATCTGATCTTATCTTTCTCTTGCTTTAAAGCAGAAGTTTACACCTTTCAATAACCTTCCATTGCATTTAAAAACCCAAACCCCTAATCCTAATCTACTTAGCCCTCTGTGACCTAGCTCTCTCTGACCTCCTCTACCTACCCTCTCGCTGCTCTCCAGCTTTACCAGCTCTCTTTGACGAACACTCATTCGGGGCTTTCATGGGGGTCTTCCATTTGCTAGGAATTTTATTGCCTGAATTTACCCGGTGAGTAGCATTTACAATAAGAGTAAAACTACAAGTGGGTACAGTTCTGATTCTAGAAGATGGTGTTTGAGGAGGCTTTCATAAACGAGAACCAGGTAATTGAAGATAAGGGGGTTTTGAAAGCCAAAGGATGAGCAAACTGTACTAGAACATAAAAACTTTTGCTCTTCAGAGCCTCAAACAAAAATACAAAGAAAATGTAAACTTTGTATTAAGGCTAGAAAAAGGAATATCACAGGTGTCTGGCAGAAAGCAGTAAGGCTGTCCAAAGCCAAAGATCCAAACTAAGAACAGACTAGGGTTTATGCACATGTACTGGAAACTCAACAAACATGGGAAGAAATGGAAACAAAAGAAAAAAGAAAGACTATATACATGAGAGAGACTCCACATTATTCAAGGTAAGAAAATTATTTCCTACTAAAACACAATGTCCTCTCTATTCCATCATGTGATACCTTAATTCAGAAGCAATGAAACAAGGCATACCTGATTCATTATACATTCTTTTCTCTCATGCTGCTTTCTCCAAGATAGTTCTCTTTCAATTCACCAGGCTTCTCACATTAAAAGTGCACAGCCACAGAAGCCTACCAGCTTCAGCAGTGATGACCAGCGATAGAGGGCATTTTTTTTAATACTATGCTTGAGATAGTACATTGTTAATATAGAAAAAAAAAAGGGGCCTATCACCTCATTTCTATTGTTTCCTTAACTATGGAATCATTAAGAAACTAGATAAACAATTTGAGAAAAGTGATTCATATCCCTCCCCATTAACCTAAAAGGGCTCACAGTAACAGAAAACACGAATACAAATTTTCATGAAAAATGAAATGGGTCTTCTTAGGGGAAAAAAATAAGTTATTATTCAATGAGAGGTATCAATCAAGTCCAATGGTAAACAGAACAGTCTTCTGTTTTGTTTCACATACCACAGTCTCCTTCCTCTAAGTCAAAGGAGCACATCGCATTGTAAGTCCAAACATCCATTTTTCTAGCCCATCGTTCAGTAACAAGACCAGCAAAAGAGCTGGATCCTTATAACAAGAACAACATCTAAGCAGGACATGGGGAAGTGTATAATGGGCCCAACTTAGTAGGAAGGCCCAGCATTAAAGCTGTTTTACAGAAGCTTGTGAAAGGTACCCTAGGCTTTCTCCTTCCATTTTTGTACCACCTAGAAACAAATATGGCAGACTACTGTTATTTGTTGCTGTGTGCGTAAGATAATTGAATAAGAATGTCCTAATTACATGTTGGTCCTCCTTCACCTCAAAGCTTACTTAAAGGTTTACATAATTCCTAAGCTTAAGAAATGTCCACATGTTATGTCTGAATGTTCTACTTCTTCACCTGAGTGGTGGTTACACAGGTGTGTCTACTTATGTAAGTGATTTACATATATCAATAAAAGTTTTAAAAAATGTTTATGGGGCAAATATTTGTCATGTACTGACACTGACATAGGTGGGGGTCTGATTAAATTCTATACCACTGGGAGAATTCCTAAAAATAAAACACACAGGGCATTAGGAAATGAAAGAATAAAAATCTATCCAATGGTTACTGACTCAAAAGACACAAATGGCCATGAGGCAGAGTAGATCAACAAAGTAACCCTGGGACTTCATGTATGAGAATCCAGGACTCTACCGAGAGTAAAAAGTTGAGGGAAAACAAAGAGAATGTACTCATAGATCCTCTTTCCCCACTACTTGTAAGTTCTACACAATTTCCTCCCTCCCCCGCAATGTCCACCCTTACCTCGTCCCCCCACTCAGCCTCCACCTATCAAAACACTGGCAATCCCTCACTTCCGGGAGACCCTGAGACACCTGAGTCTTCTTTATCAGCTTTTCCCTTCATCATCCTCGACCTTTTTCTATTTCCTGGTCACATCCGTTGAGGTCTCTGTCCCACTACCACTGAAACCCTCACCACAAAATGTCTCTACACCATTGACAGGAAGGGGTTGGGAGTAAGTTCCCACTTATCCATCCCAGAAGTGAGAGATATGATTTTAAAATTCCACATCAGAATTATAAATGTGCTTTAAAAGTTATCTGTTCTCTTCCTGGCCTTTCCCTCTCCCCTCCCAGTCGGTTCTCTTCTCATGATTTCTGATTCCTCCTAATACAATGTCTTGATCTCCATCTCCAATCTCCTTTTTGTTCCTTTCTTAAAGCTCTTTGCTTTCCCCAGCCTCTCCTTTTCTTACTTTTTTCTGGGGGTGGAGGGATCTTTTCTCTCCCTCCCCTCTTTCCTCCTTTCTCTTTATTTTCCTTTCTTCTCAGTCAGTATTGCTCCCTTCTTCCCAATTCCCTTGCTCTCTTTGTCCCGTCCCTCTCAGGGTTTGACTTTTCTCCTCCCATCTCACTCCTCCCCTTGGCAAACTTTCCTGGCTCCCAGCATTTTTCATCCCCTCAATGTCTCTCTCACCTTTCTTTACATCACCCTTCCCCAAGTACCACCCCCTGATATCACACCCCAAGATAGCTTCCCCCACCTATTTGGACATCTTCTTCCCCCTTCTCAAGATCTCCCTCTTGCTCCTCCAAGAAGTTTCTGGAGCCATGAGCCCTCACTGGGGCTCCAGGACCACCCAGGCCTGTGTGAGCGCTGGGAGCCGGGCAGCAAAGGCCTCCGGCAGTCAGCACCCAGGGAGTGGCAGGGCGCGATGGAGACCCTGGATTTCTATGGTTCAAGAGGCAAGACTCCGGGCTCAGCTTGTCACCGCAGCCTCTGGAAATGTCAACAACACTTCTAGCCATTGCTAGGAGACAAGGGAGGAAGTTTGACTACCATTTTTAAAGGAAGTATGATCACTCAATGAATACCATTGTGTACAATTATAGTTCCATATATACACTGATAGTAATATTATACAAATAAAGTTTCCTAGTTGAGTCTAAATCAATTAGAAGTTAAAATTTAGCCAGGTACCATGGCTCATGCCTGTAGTCTCAGTGACATGGGAGGCTAGGGTGGCAAGATTGCTTGAGGCCAGGAGCTGGAGACTAGCCTGGGCAACACAGAAAGACCCTGTCTCTAAAATATAAAAAAAAATTAAAAAATTTAGCCAAGTGCAGTAGCTGGTGCCAATAGTCCCAGCTATAGTATTTGGGAGGCTAAGCTGGGAGGATCACTTCATCAACAGCCTGGGCTATAAAGTGAGACCCAATCTCTTAAAAAACAAAACAACAACAAATACACCAAAAAACTTGACAGATTTTCTGAATTGCCTTCTTTAACACATTGACTGCCATGCTAGAAAAAATTTTTTTTCTTGGGGCCATGGTGTTTTATTACAAAAATTGAATAACAGCTTCGAAAACAAAATGATCCTTTCTATTGTAATGAAAAATTTCTTATTTTTTATTGTTTTTTCTGTGTGTGAGTTATATACAACTTGAAAAATAGTTCACAGGACTCCCAAGGTGAAGAGACGTGTGAGTTACATATGCTTCATGAAGCCTCGGGCTCAAAAGTAGTCTGAGTTAAACACAACTCACATAGCAGTTAATGTGCTAAATTCAGGAATTTTGTTTTAAGATCAAAATAAATACTTTGTTATATGGATTTTTCTAAACTTCAAATAGCCAAATATTGCTCCTGAATATCTTTAAAAGAATATGATTTAAGTGGTAAGAAAGGGGGGCACGGAGAGGTTTTCAGCTTGCTTCATATATCTCTGCATTATGTGCATTTCTTCGCCAATGAATATGTACTTTTAGTAATTAAAGAAAAAACTTAATTGGAGTTGTAGCAGCAGGGAAGACACAATAAAGAAATACAT
>NW_012155284.1:17334228-17339748 GCF_000956105.1 Propithecus coquereli
TAATGGGTATAAACATACAGTTACATAGAAGGAGTAAGTTCAAATGCTTGCTAGCAGAGTAGGGTGCTATAATTAACAATGTATTATATATTTCACAAATAGCTAGAGGACTTGAAATGCTCCCAACACACAGAAATGATAAATACTTGAGGTGATGGATACCCAAAATACCCACATGTACCCCATAAATATATACACATATTACGTATCAATAAATTTTTTTTTAATTTTACAAAAAGAACTCTGTAAGGGGGAAGATTAGGAGTGGGAGGCAGCAAACTGTGTTTTAATATGACTTCTAGGTGATTCTAAGTTTAAGAACCACTGTCTTAAGGTACGATGAACACAGCACCTCCTTATAATTATTTTCATTTTAGAGTATAAATTTGATAATTGTTACTTGGTTTAAACATTCTCAAATTGTTTCAGGCTAATTTCGAATAGATATTGTTTTTTAATAATAAAAAGTACTTATTTGGGGAAAGAGGAAGGACAGACACAAACATGAAAGATATAATGCTTAAGAGAAAATTTTAAATACAGATTTGTTGTTCAGATCACTATTTTTTTTTTTTTAAAGACAGGGTCTCTGTCTGTCACCCAGGCTGGAGTGCAATGAATGGTACAATCATAGCTCACTGCAGGCTTGAACACCCGGGATCAAGAGATCCTCCTGCCTCAGCCTCCCGACTAGGTGGGACTACAAGCATGTGCCACCACCTCACCTGGCTAATTTTTAAAAAACGTCTGTGTGTGTGTGTGTGTGTGTGTGTGTGTTTAAGAGAAAAGGTCTCACTATGTTGCCCAGGCTGGTCTTAAACTCCTGGGCTGAAGTGATCCTCTCACCTCAGCCTCTGGAGTAGATGGGATTACAGGCATGAGCCACCCATGCATGGCCAGGTCACTATTAACGGGACAAGGAGCATGGGCATTTACTATAAATGTCCAATATTCTGCGGAGAGCTACACAAGTAGAAATTTATGCTAATAGAGAAAAACATTATGTTACTTCCATGACTTCAATTACCATCTATATTAAAGATTCTCAATCAAGATTACAAACATCTCCTGGGGGCTCTTTCATCCTCTACAAGTTCTTATTCTTCCCTACCTTACCTGTTTCCCAAAATCATGGCCCAAGTGGTTATTGTTACTATAAAGAGTATATAACACACTTCCAGTGTATTGGATGAACAGTTAAGAATTACTTGCTTTTACCAGCTAGACTTCTCTCCTGAATTTCTATTTGCTATATATTTCTACTTGGAGATCTGAGGTGAACCTCAAATTCAATCTATCTAAAATTGAACTCATTATTTTGCCCCTCCCATATCTCCACTCCTCTTGTTTCCCTAGCTCAGTCAATGCAGCACAAAAGTGCCTAAGCCAAAACCTAAACTCTCTGACTTCTCCGTCCCCTGCTACCCTCAGCCAATTATCAACGCAGTTCATTTTACTTCCATAGTAGCTCTTGATCCATCCATCTTTTCTGCCACTAACTACCCTGACCTAGGCACCCAGAATCTTTCTGCTGGATCAGTGATTGAGATTCCTAACCAGCTAATCCTATCTTCAGTCTATTCCTCCTTCCAGAAAGAGTGAACTTTCTAAAGAGTAAATTTGATCATGTCATTCCACTGCTTAAAATTCTTCAGTGACTCCCTGTTGCCCTCAGGACAAGGCATGAAATTACCATAGCTATCATCATCATCAGACATCTCTCTTCAGTTTCAAATCTCACACCACCACTCTTAACTCTAGCTGTACTGATTTTAATTCCTGAAAAGAAGCATTCTTTCTTTTTTTTTTTTAACCCTCCTGACATGGTGTTACTCAGTTCTCTTCACTGAGCGAATTTCTATTTATCCTTCATGACCCAGTTTTGATGTCACTTTTTTCATAAAGCCATCTCTCATCTCCCCAATAGCATCTCCAAGTACAGTACTTACCGTACTGTATAGTAACCACGTGTCTCCTCCTCTAGATTTCAAGCTCTACCTAGAATAGGAACCATGTCTATTTTTTCACAATTGTACTCCTAGCGCCTAGGAAGCAATACAGAATGAAATAAAAGCATGAGCTCTAGTCAGATAGATCTAAAAGGTATCACAAGCAGTGAAAATTTGGGACAGTTACTTAAACTCTCTGCCTAGGTTTCCTTACCTGTAAAATGCAGACGGTACTACCATATGAGATTGTTTATGGATTAAATGTTGTATGTGAAGTATTCAGCATGGTGCTTGACACATGGAAATGTTAGCTATTATTATTACTTAATATAGTATCTATCAAAGAAAATATTTGCTGAATGAATACACTATTCACAAATTATTAAAAACATTTTAATAATGCTTAGGTCATATAATTCATTATATCTTCAAATAAAGCATATAATTCTATAAGTAGGTTTCAGTTTTATTCATGTCCACGGCACTAAAGTTTCTTATAGCC
This sequence comes from Propithecus coquereli, assembly GCF_000956105.1. Classification (NCBI taxonomy): domain Eukaryota; kingdom Metazoa; phylum Chordata; class Mammalia; order Primates; family Indriidae; genus Propithecus; species Propithecus coquereli. Next base: position 17,336,680 of record NW_012155284.1, read on the forward strand.
AATATTTAGCTGAGTTATAAAGCAGAATGTTCAAAAAGAATGACCTGTGCTTCACTTTCAGGAACCATTTTTTTATGAAGTTGAATCTGCTCCAAACCAGGGCTTGGGGAGGTGTTACAAATTGAGGCAGTTACATTATACCTTGCTGACTGATAAAAACTGTAATATTCAAGTCTATTTTCCCCTGAGTTTCCTGGTGTCTTTAGTTTTTGTTTAAATCGAACAACTTTGTAGATCAAAAAAATGATTAAAACACAAGCTAAGATGAAAAAGGCTAGCAAAATGTCAAAAGCCTCATTCAACTTCTCAACTTCCTGTGTACAAATTAGAGATGCTTTCCCTGACACTGATGCAGCATCAATTGGTAGAGCACTGTTCTTTTCCAAGTTCAAGTTAACAGAAGAAGTAAGTTGTATTTGCACAGGTAACACTGAAGTAGTCTCTAATGGATTACCAAAAGTATTCTCTTGAAAAAATCTACTGGCAGGTGAAGTACGAATTCGTTCCCAGAGAGTAACACTCTCAGTCTCAGTATGTTCCAAATGGTTCCCATTTGTGGTCACTTTATGCCAGGCCATCATTAGCGCAGTAGTCTTGTGATGAATACGAAGAGATTTTACAACAGCCCAAGCTCTGGATACATTTGTCGAAGATGTAACACAATTTGTAATATCAGTCCTCTTAATATAACTTAATGCTCTGCCTCGCATGGATGGGGGATTCTGGCAATAGATGTTTAAAGTAATGGCTGAAGATGCTAGCCAGTCTCGAAGGCCCAAAAGTCTGCAGTTACATTCCCATGGATTAGAATTTGCCTGAAGATGAATCAATGAAGACAATGGCTTAAGGACCCTTGGATGTAAGTCTGTAAGATTATTAAATGACAGATTAAGGATCTTCAAAGACCCTCCCATGTTTTCAAATGTATCATTGTCAATGCTTATTATTCTGTTTCTATCTAACTTCAGGTAAATCAAATTTTTTAACAAACTAAATGTGTCAGAATTTAAATTTTCTAAATCATTATGACTTAAGATCAAATGTTTAAGATTATTAATTCCACTAAACCCACCCCTAGTAACATTTTTAATTCTTGAATTTTTCAGGAGGAGATACTCCAAGTTGACAAGTCCTTTAAATGCAAAGGGCTGTATTGCTTCAATACTGTTATGAGACAAAGAAAGTCTTTTAAGACTCTTAAGTACTTCAAAAGCATTTGATGGTATTTTTGTTAAATTATTACCTTCTAGATACAAACAAGCAAGGTTTCCTAGATGTTGAAAGCCTGAGTCTGATATTCTCAAAATTTTATTGTTTGATAAATCAAGTATCCGAAGAGAAACCATACCAACAAAGGTACCACCGCCAATGACAGTAAGGCGATTTCTTTGTAGATTTAAGTACTGAACTGAAACTAGATCATTAAATACTCCTCTTGGAACAAAAGATACTTGATTAGACTGTAAATATAAACTACGAAGATTTGAAAGTCCCTTAAATATGCCAGGATCTAAGCGTTTTATAAAATTATTATTTAGATATAGGAAATATAGATGCCTCAATTGAACAAAAGCTTTTGGATATACATACACAATGCTAGAATTATCCAAATACAATGCTACAAGAGAGTGAAGTCCTGTTAATTCACTTTCATTTACATGAGATATATTATTTCCAGTCAGATACAGAAAAACTGTACTTGCAGGAAAATTCTTAGGAATACTTGAAAGGCCTAAGTTACGGCAGTTAATATGTCTCCCAGTGCAGAGCTGGCAAACAGACGAACATCCAAGTATCTCTTTATGGAATAATAGTACAAGACAACACGTAACAAGTAGAAACAGTCGTAGGCAAGGCAGAGAAAACTGTAATCCACACATAGCCCTGTTCTTGGTTTTTCTGTTCATATCAGAATTGGCTATAAAAAGAGAAGGTAAAACTTTAAATCATCAAAAATTTCTTAAAAGGAAAGTTTTTATAATACTATAACTACTGTATTCTATTTTAATTAGGACCAGCCAATAATACTAAGTATCATAAATCATAGTTTGGTGATAGCATAAAATAATGATTTTGGAATATGTTCTAGAATTACTAACACCTCCAGGCCATTAACCCACTGTTTGACAAAAGAATAATTCAAATTTAATGAACTGTAAAATGAAATGTTTCCTAAGTTAATTTAAAATATTACAATTGATACAACAAAGGTGATAAATGATATAGGGATGACAGTGTTTTGATTTAATATGTCCCTTTATCAACTTAAAGTCTAATATGAAATAACATTATAATTTATGAAAATACAAATTCATTGCAGAACAATTAAACTCTCCTTAAACTACAGTTTTTCACAAAACTAAATTATTTTTCGTTTCAGATAAAAGTTCTTATGTAAATAAAACAATCTTACCAAGAACAGGAAATTCATATTATTAAAATTCAGCTGATTCAAGTAAAGGTTTTCTTTTTAAATCTGAAGAGCGACATTTCTAAACTCCATTTCGCTCTGTAGCACTGTTGACCTCCACCCCTCCACCTTTTTTCTTTTTTTAAAGTCATGGTTTGTTCAGGAAACACCACTCTTCACATTGGTTCCTCTACAGTCAGTATGTAAAACAGAGGTTGCCATGGATACAGGAAACTGAGAGACAGGAAGTAGTTTTATCTGTGTTTCAAAAGTATGTTGAAAGGAAATCTCAGAAACTTATTTTTTCAGAATGAGGTTAGAGTTCTCCTAATGTACACACCTAAATCTCCTATAATTAAAAAAATAATAATTTTTAAAAGGATACCTGAAAATTTTAGATATTCAGAATCTAAATATCAACAGATTTTAGGTTCTGTCTGATCTAGCTATCAACAAACAAGCTACTGAGTGGAAAAAGCAAGTTAAAATGAAATGTATATAGAGTAATATAATTTTTGTAAATCTTTTAAGCACATAAATATTTATTTTGTTTTAAATACATATTGGGGACTTCAGCTTTCTGCTTTACTCCTTAAAAAAAAAATAGGAAAAACTATTTAGAATGATGAACATAAATGTTGTTACATTATCTTCTTTGC
>NW_012155284.1:17339798-17340521 GCF_000956105.1 Propithecus coquereli
CCTACAATCCAGCAATCCTGCTACTGGGCATTTATCTGAAGGAAAAGAAATTAGTATATCAAAGGGACACCTGCATGCCTGTTTGTACTGCAGCACTATTCACAACAGCCAAGATACAGAATCAATCTAAATGTCCATCTATGGATGAATGGATAAAGAAAATGTGGTATATATACACAATGAAATACTATTCAGCCACAAAAAAGACTGGAATCATGTCATCTGCAGCAACACAGATGGAACCAGAAGTCATTATGTTAAGTGAAAAAAGCCAGACACAAGAAAGATAAATATCACATGTTCTCACCCACATGGGAATTAAAAGAGTTGATCTCATGGAAGCAGAGTAGAATGATAGATACAAGAGGATTGGAAGGGTATGTGGGGAGGAAGGTGTGGGGAGTTAACGGGAGAGGGGGAAGGATGGAGAGAGGTTGGTAATGGGTATAAACATACAGTTACATAGAAGGAGTAAGTTCAAATGCTTGCTAGCAGAGTAGGGTGCTATAATTAACAATGTATTATATATTTCAAAAATAGCTAGAGGACTTGAAATGCTCCCAACACACAGAAATGATAAATACTTGAGGTGATGGATACCCAAAATACCCACATGTACCCCATAAATTTCTAGCCATTGCTAGGAGACAAGGGAGGAAGTTTGACTACCATTTTTAAAGGAAGTATGATCACTCAATGAATACCATTGTGTACAATTATAGT
>NW_012155284.1:17352046-17364303 GCF_000956105.1 Propithecus coquereli
TTTATGACTATTAAAAAAATCAGGAGTACATATCAAAATGATTTATGATTTTCACAACTATCCTTTGTGGCTGGCTATTGTTATTGCTATTTTATGCATAAAGAAACTGGAAAATAAAACAAATGACAGAAATGACATGAATTGGAGGGGCTAAGTTTCTCAAGTCCATTTTCTTTAGTATTTTCAATAACATACAAAGTGAAATGAAGTATGTCTATCCCATGGATTTTTCAATAGCACCACACAACTTAAAGAGCTAGGGAAAAGTCAGAGAAAGAGTCTGCTAAAATCAAAATAAAAATTAAAGAGAAAAAAACCACAAGGTAATAAAATCAAAGCATTAATTAACTTTGTTCTGCATTCCAGAAATATTAATACCCAAAGCAGTCAACTAGATATTAGAAGCAAAAGTTTTAGAAAATTATACTAAGGAAAAAATGACAGAATAAAATGAATCTCATATTTCTTATACTGTAAAAAGTGAGGAAAACTAAATTAAAGGGACTGCAGTAAAATAACTAAATCTAAATAGTGCACTGTAGTTCTTAGGTTGATGTGGTAAAAATTTCAATATTTCAATATCCAGCAAAACACACTATAACCTTTCTGATCATCCAGGAGTTACTGCTCTTAGAGATAAGTGATCACCACTAGAGAAAACCATGGAAACTCAACAAACATAGATGCAAGAAGGGAACTCAGAGACCTCTCATTTTACTTGCTGTGATCATACACTAATTACATATAAATGATACATATGTATTTAGTGATATTTGAGTAGCAAAAATGGCCACTCAGGTTTTAGATTAGAATTTGAATTTCCTGACTTTCCACTGTACTTACTGGAAGGTACATTTCCCTGTGCTTTGACTGAGTATTGTTATTTCACAGCAATTCATATTATTTAGGTAGTATAAAATCTTCTCATGAGCTTTAATTCTTGTAACATGTTGTGTTAAATCTCCACATGATCTTCAATGTGTAATTATTCTTCCCAATGTGAATTCTGACATTTTGCTCTGTAGTAACACATCAAAATGGCTCCTCATAACCATAATGGCTTCAGGTATTAACACACATCTATTCTCTTTTCCATTCAGATTCTGCCCTTACATAAACAAAATGCATAAGTAGCAGAACAACTGTTCTGTTATTAACAGTATCTTTTAAATATATACCATCTATATGTATTTAGCTATACAGCATCTATATGCAAGGCAAATAAAATTGGTTTACACATAAAGAATGATTTCCCTAACAGTTACTGATTTTACAGACCTTAAAAGGTACTTATGGACTTAAAATCAAAAGAATCAAAATGTGAAATGGAATTTTCAATTAAAAAATAATCCAATAAACCATTTTAAAAATTATCATTTTGTTCAAAGTAGGAGGGAAATTTTAATGAGGGGAAGTACTATATCTCAATACAGATTGCTTATCAGTTGCAAGAAAACAAATAGTAACTATATAGTAGAGGAATCAGGTAACATCTTCACGAGAATTAACATCAATAAGAAATAAGTGAACACCAAGTGTCTCTGGATATATTATAAGAAGGATACAACATCACTTATGCAATATTCCAACTACAGATGCATAACCTCAATCTAACCATAAGAAAACAGCAAACCACAAAGGAGGAACATTCTATTCTGTTGGGGGCGGGTTTGGGGGAGACAGGATGGGAAGGAGACAAAGACAGAAAGGCAAAGGGAAAGATGGAGAGATTAAAGGACTAAATTTTTTAAAAACGTTAGTCACAAGAAAAAAAGAAAGACTGAGGAAATCACATTACAGAGTAAAAGAAACTATAAAAACATGACAACTAAATGTGATACTTGATCCTAAACTGAAATACTGAGGAGTAAAAGGCTATGATATACGCAACGTAGACGCAAATGGTTCAGAAAATACAATCTCTCTGACAATGTGTGCACACAAATAGAAAACTAGGGCGAAAGTTAACAATAGGTGATTCTGCATAAAGGTTATATGTGTGTTCTTTGTATTGTTCTTCCAATGTTTTTATAAGTTTGAAATAATCTAAATATAAATATCATATAATAGTAGCTATGAATTTTTATCTAAAATTTGTCCACATGCATTCCTGTCAGGAGATGCCTCCATTTCTAAGTTTTTAAGGTATACTTAAAAATAAAAACAAATTTTGTGCTTCTACAGCATGGCAAGATAGTAAAAAAAAAAAATTTCTATTTGCTCAACTGCCGACAAGAAAATCAACTAAGAAATTTTTAGCTACAGATCTACTGATGAGAATGAAAAAATAAACTATGCATGAGAAGCATAAAATTTCAACTACGCCTATGACTTTAGGGCTTTAAAAACAAAGTGAGCCTTCCTAACGATGTATTGCCACTTCGACACTTTGAATGAACATAATTCATCATTCCCGCTACCATGACTTTATTAGAACATTTTTAACTTCTTGAAGTCTGTTTCTTTTGAGAAGCAACATTCTATTTCTATAGACAACATTAGGTACCATCCCCATTGCTAATGATAAAATTCTCTGTTGTATATCAGTATAATTTTACACTGTAAAGCACAGTAAGTGGAACTATTAAGTAATCTCTCCTCTGCTCCTATCAACCACTTTCTGGGTTTTGCTGAGACAGTTTAGTAATTTCAGATCTGAACTACATTTAAATTTCCTATTTCTGCATATTCTTTCCACTTGGATGGTTCTTATTTCGTGTTTATATTACCAATTTCCAGGTTATCATAACTCCTATAGTTTTACACACACGCACACACACAAAGGAGGAAAGAAAGGGATAATGAGCCTAAAAGACAACGTAGTAAGTCTGTGATAAAGTCTCTCCTAATAACTATAGATAACCTTTGTGAAATTGGTTTTTGTCTTGGCTTAAAAGACATTATGAAATGGATAAAGACACATGAATGAAAACTGTACTGAATACAGGGACTAACTAGCATGTGGAGTTAACAGCGTAGATTTGGGAGTCACTGTTGGCATTTTGAGGATAATATTAATACTTATCTAACAAATAGCTATTATTAGGAATAAGCCCTACAATGAAATGGGCTGTCCTGAGGATCAGGGACTTTATTAGCAAAATATCCAAATGTAAGCTGAATGTACACCCATCAGAGACAGAAAGAAAGTTCATCACTAAATAAAAATTAACCTAAATAACCCCCCTAAGACAACTTTCTTTTTTTCAGAGACAGGGTCTTACTCTGTCGCCCTGGCTAGAGTACAGTGGTTCGATTGCAGCTCACTGTAACCTCAAACTCTTGGGCTCAAGCAATCCTCCTGCCTCAGCCTCCTGAGTAGCTGGGACTACAGGCACATGCCACCATGCCAGGCACATGATTCCACATCTGTGTTGCTCAAGCTGGTCTTGAACTCCTGGGCTTAAGTGATCCTCCTGCCTCAGCCTCCCAAAGTGCTAGGATTATAGGAGTAAGCCACTGAACTCAGCTATTAAAAATATTTTAAGGCGACAGTTAGGAATTGCTCGCCTAACTTAAGACCAGAACCTAATTACGCTTTCCATGAGTTGCATTGCTTTTCTATATGTCCTACAGATCTTCAAGGTATATCTACATCTTCCCTAGTTCTAACTTTCAGGAATTTGAGTAATTGACATGTCTTATTCAATGAGTATATCCCTTTTCTTCAGTTTTCATCTTAAAGACAGTTTAACTATTCAGAAATCTTTAGTCTGCTTTATCCCTTCAATGATTTGAGAAGCCCTTCTCTAATCTTTTCTATAAATCAGATCTTTTTCAGAGTATAACAAGGAGATCTAATTCCTCAAAGCTAAACTGTCTGCTCCCATTCTATCTACATGTCTTTCCAAAGTAATATATGTATTGGCTTTTCCTTATGAAGCCTGAGTCTTTCAATACTCACCTGTTTAAACTTTTTTCCAATCTTACCAACTTGGCACTTACTAAACTCATGTAGTAAACTTCTATTCCTTCATTAGACTTACTATTCTAAACAGAACACAAACTTTATTTTTTGTTACTCATGAAAAATTTCACACCAACAGTAGAAAGGATAATACAATAAACTCCTGTATACTCTCCCCATAGTTTCAAATGTTAACATTTTGCTATTTGTGCTTCATGATTGTATGTTTATTTTTTCTGAACTCAAATTATACTTTACCTGTCATGTGTACAACATAAATCTCCAAAAATTAAGGAATCCTCCTCCTATACAACCACTAGACAATTATTACAACTACCAAAACTGACAATAATTCCCTAAAATCATTTAACATCCAATCTATAATCAAGTTTCCCTAATTGTTTCCTAAATGTCTTTTATACCCCTTGTTTTTTAAAAAATGAAGATCCAATACAGGGTCAATGACTGGGTGTGGATGTTAGTCTCCTGGGTCTCTTTTAATCTAGAACAATCCCCCCATCCTTCCCCTGCTCCATATTGACCTTTAGAAAGATAAGGGTAGTTGTATTTGTCTAATTGTTTCATTATATCTGTTCATTTGTTTCTTTACTATATTTGTTGCTAACTGGAAATTAACTCTAAAGCCTTGATTAATATTATGGTTAAATAATTTTGGGAAGAACACTTCATGTGTGGTGCTGCATATTTTATATCGTACCATATCAGAAAGTACAGGTATGAACATCTAAAAGAACAATGCATGATAAAATAGAGAAATGTGAGCTCTCTGGTAACCCCAAATTACAATTCCTGTTAAGGAACTGGATTAACAGTTATCTCCAATGATGATCTTTTAAAAAAACTATTATGGATTCTTAGATTTTATATACTGAATTAATTAAATGATTACCAATTAAAGTTTTTCTTTTTGATGTCCAAACTGTCCCAACCTTGGCCAATGGGAATCCCTATAAGCTGGCTCCTGTATCTTTTTGACATAAAAATTTCATTAGTCTTTGATTACTCCCTTGCTTTCTGGCTATCTCAAATTCATTTCATACTCTCTGCTTCAGACTTAGAAACAAGTCACTTATGATTTCTTTTAGTGGAAAATCACATCTGGGTTTTATGGGTATGAACTTCATGAAAATCATGAAACCAAAGTTTGTATTTGTTAATAAGTGAGATAAGAGAGATAAGACTGTTGTCTAGAATGGAACACATAATGCTCTTTTGTATTGCTGAGTAGTACTCCATTGTGTGGATGTAGCACATTTAGAAACTGAAGGACTTTTGCCTGTCTAGTAATTTTTTTTAATGACTACCTCCCCAACTGGCTCATGTAAGTTCCATGAGCTTGAGAGCTTGGATTTTGTTAGCTTTGTTTACCACTAATGTCTCCAAGTAATTTAGCATGGTATTTTCTAAATTAGAGAATCTCAAAAAATACTTTTTTAATAAATACATTTCATTTCTAGATAGAGGACAGAAAGAATGGTTTGTTATCCCTTTTATAGACAACTTCAATAAAAATCCCAGATATGTGATTTTAAATGGTTGAAGAAGTACCTTACTTTAATAATGAAATATCTAGTAATAGGATCTCACTTTATACAACTTGATCAGACTAATGAAAATGACTTACAAATATTAAAATCAGAGTGTATAATATGAAAATGAGAAAAAACAGCATTACTTAAGGTGATTCACCTCCTGGCATAGTAGATATTGGAGTAAGACAGATTAGATTTCAATTTCAGTTTGTTACTTGACTTTGGGTGAGTAATTAGCCTTGATTATGTGTTTTAAAAGAGTTAAATATATGTCCACCTCCCATAGAACTGTTGACAAAATCAAGTAAGATGTATATGAAAAACATCTTGTATAAAGACTGGCACAAATTATGAGCTCTATTAGTTATTATTTACTTGTTATAAATTTCCTCATTCACACATAAAGTGGATGAATGTGAGAAAGCATCCCAAAAAGGATATGTACTTGTCAGATAAGTTGGTACCATCACACAGTTGGTCAAAATGATTGATAGCAGCAACAATTATTTACTGAGTGATCATATTCATTCAACACTTTAACAGACGTTATATACAGATTCTCCAATTTATCCTCATAATAACCCACAGGTGCTAGCTGGTATCACGGCCTCCCATTTGATACATGAGAAAACTGAGGGCCATAGACGGAAAACTAGTCCAATGTCACACAAATAGTACAACATGTCTCTGAAGCCAAATCCAGCTCTAATCTCCATCTTACTGCATCTTTTTCTCTCTGAGATTCTTGGATAGAATGAAAGCAAAAACTCAAGTAAAGAATATCCAAAAATAAGATATTCCATAGTCTATGAAGGAATGACTTGTGACATACACACACAGATTTTTTACATAGGAAAAACAAAAAAGTACACAAGATTCATAACTTTATGCCTATGAGTACTTTTTCTATTCTTATGCTTCTGTCCCCTTGTTGGGGCTAACTAATCTATAACAACGATTTTTCCATATGGCTTCAACCACTTTGAGGACCTAGACCCAATATCACATTTTCATTCAGAAAATTCTCTTACTCTCATTCTAAAGCAGTTTGAGGTCCTGGAACATCAAAGTAATCTTATTGGATCACAGTTTAGTTTTCTGGGTGATACATTTAAAAGGCAGCTGTTATACAATGGTTGGTGATTAGTTAAGGTTACTCAGTGTCTGTAATATGAAAACAGTTTGTCAGAAACCTTTATCTAATTTGCAGACAAAGCATTGCTCCTAGATGCAAGGAAAACATTGAGAATGCAGTCCCAGATTCATAAGCATTGAGGAACTTTCCTAAGTAGTTAGGACAGGAGTTAGAAGATGTAAATAGTTGTTGTTCTAGGATGCCAGGGTGCAATGAACAATAATCTATCCTAAAGGTGAAGTGCAATGTGTCCTCAATGGACAGCATGGTGACCTAGCACATAACAACGTCTTAAAAACACTGCTGAATATTTGTTGTTTTAGTTAGCATCTTAAGGTTGATATCAAAGCACTTTAGTTCTAATGCATCTTTCAAGGGTAAAGTAAATTTGTATTGGAAATAAAATGAAAATGGATTGTTTCCTTTCAAATCCTAAGGTGGGAGGATAGAAACATGTCAAAATACATCAAAAAGTACATAACTGTTTTTTGGACGACTGATTTTCAAAGGACTGCTGGAAGCTTTAAAAAAATTTATAAATGATTATAACCCTTCAATTAAAAATCAACAAGTTTAGGAATTAATAATTTACCCCTTTTTTCATAAGACTGTTTTGTATACAGATGAAGGCAGTGAACATGCAATTGTGGTACTAACTGTTCATCTTCCTAAAACTTGCCTATACCCTCCAGCTTCTGGTAGATTAAAGCTAACAAAATTCAGTTTATAAATATTAACTAGTTCAAAAATAGGTATCTTACTCAAATTATGCCTGGGAAGAAAACCAGTCAATACATTCACAAGAACCAAAAGATACATATGCATAATTTAGTCAAAAAATAAAAACATTCAAAGCTGCATCAAAGAGAGTTTTTTACCCCAGTTGAACTGAAATGATCAGAACCAAAAATTACTACAAATTGCATTAGATTACATACAAAGAAGGAAAACATGCATAATCCAAAGATATTCTTTTGAACTTCTAAGGGTATCTATCCCCCTGTAAACCACATATTCAAAAGGTGGTTGGGGAGCAAAACCACAACATTTGAGGTACTGAAACTTCAAAGTAATCAGTAATCTTATTCATGTTTCTCTTTTCCTTACACAACAATAAACGAAATAGAAATAGTCACCACTCAAGATACCCCAGGAAGACTGTTCATTTTACAGTCAACTCTGGAAAAATAAAATTTCTAAACAACTTTCCCCTTGTTACTTCACTGCCCCTTTCCACAAATCACTATGTAATCAGATAACACAAACTAGGTTGGAAATAAGTTCAAGTTATATCTTGAGAAAAAACAACAAAAAGAGCAACTATTGAGCGAGAAGGAGGATCAAGATGGCAAAACAGAACCTTCCAGCAATCATTCCCCTGCAGGAACATCAATTTGAACAAACATCCACACAAGAAAATAGCTTCAGAAGAGCTAAAGAAACCAAGTGAGAGATCACAGTACCTGGTTTGGGCATAAGAACAAGAAAAGATGCATGGAAGAAGGGAGAAAAGACAGTCTCGCATTGCCTACACCACCCCAAGCCCAGGCAGTGCAGTGCAGTGAGAGAATCTGCCTGCTTGGTGGAGAGGGAGAGGGAAGTGTGTATGAAACTTTTCCTTGGAATCCAGTACTGGCCAACCCAGCAGCTAATAAAACACAGCACCCGGTAGAAACCCATGGTCCCTGATTACAGTCCAGTACCCACGGACAGAGCTCCTAGACCTGCCCTGCGCCAGAAGGGAATCCACCATCCTGAGAGGATCAACCTGAGTCTCAGCCCACTTCAATGCTGGATGACCAAAGTGGCCTTAGACCCTGAATACATTTCAGTGGCAGGTAGGCTGCAGCAATCACAGTCCTTGGGTGAGCCTGGGTCCTGCGCTGTTCTGAGAGGCCATAGATTTCAGGTGCAACACAGCATGACAATTGCAGTGTTCAGGGGACTGCTTTTGCTCTCCGCCAACCATTGAAAGCAAAGCGTGGAGAGAGATTCCTTTCTGTCTGGGGAAAGGTGAAGGAAGTACACAGAAAACATGGTCTTGAAATCCAGTACCAGCCCCTACCCCAAGTAAAATTCACATATAAGTACTTCGTTTCATACACAATATTAACAAAAACATGGTATAAAATTACCTTCAGGCTTTGTGCATACGGTGTGTATGAAACATAAATTTCCTGTTTAGACTTGGTCTTATCCCCAAGGTATTTCATTACATATATGCAAATATTCCAAAATCCAAAAAAAATCTGAAATTCAAAACACTTCTGGTCCCAAGCATTTCAGATAAGAGACACTTAACCTGTATTAAATTTCAATAATTTATATACCAAAAATATTTCTGAACAACACATTCACATAAAATTAAATACTAAAGCAAACAGTATACTTATGAAAAATGTAAAACAAATATGCTTTCAAGACAATTTATATATCTTTCTATACTTAATCCTGTGCCATTTATAGCTTTCTCTCAATAATCTTAGTACTTGATGTTAAAGAAAATTCTAACGTGCTTTTCAATCCTATTTTTTTTCCATTCATTGATTTATTTTGTTTACAAAGTGCTAACTACTACCAAGGACTATGTTTTTTAATATTTCAATATTAAAAGCCTAAATAATTCCCGAATCACTGTTTTCCCACTAAGAGAAAGAGAAATAGCAATAAGTTAAAACACAGGGAGATTAAACTTGGTTTCCAAAAATAAATAAGATGCCATTCTAGTTCATAGTGAGGAAATCTGTTTGTCTTGTGCTTGTCCACCCAGGAAGCAATATCACCTGGTGGTTAAAACAGGAAGTCCTGACATTTACTAAGGTGCCCAGGTTTTCAAATTTAGCCTATGCCATGCCACATGGTATGAAGCTCAACAAAGCTGACTGGGCCAAAGGAATCAGGAATGACCCATACTATATTTATGTGCCACATCTCTTACCTTACAAATGTTACTTCACAATTTTTAAGCACTTGTTTGCTTTGGAAGAAGAAGATAATCATGCCTATACACCATGGGACTGTTTCAAGGATTAGATGAGATACAAATATTATCTTAGCACTTGGCAAAGCGTATAGCATTTTGTAACTATTATCTACTGTTATGGTGTTAGGGCAAAATAATTACCTATGTTCTTAATCCTAATTACCACAGTAGAAGTAAATAATGCATAAAGAACAATAATGATCCCTAAAACTAACTGGGCTTATGTCACTGCTGTACCACTAGAACGTGTATGTTCTAAAAATTCCCTAAGACATAAAGATCTAATATATTACCATTATGCTTCTCACAAAGTATTAAGTCTTCAGGCCTGCTTTTAAGCCTTCACAATTAAAAGCACCAAAAATTGTCTACCAGTGAGATGTTTATAAAGTACATCCATGAAGTGGCCTTCAAGAAGCATGCCCCTTGGATACCAAAAAGAATCTGGAAACTTGCCATGAAAAAAAGGACTCCAGATGTGTGCATTGATACGAGGCTCAACGAAACTGACTGGGGCAAAGGAATAAGGAATTCCATATTGTATCTATGAGCAGTTGTTCAAAAAAACTAATGAGGATAAATATTCACCAACCAAGCTGTATATGTTGGTTGCCCATATACCTGTCACCACTTTCACAAATCTATACAATGTGGATGAGAACTAATTGCTGATTGTCAAAAGGTTATAAAAACAAACAAAAAGTACAAAAAAAGTGTATAATGTCAAACTCCACAAAAGCAGGGATTAAAACAAAGAAAACATATATTCTTTAAATGATCCAAAGCATTTTGTGTTTGTTTTACGGAAATGAGAATTTTTAAGGAGAAAAAGACTACTTGCAAGCTTCTTTAGAAATAATTCAAAATAAAAAGAAAACAAAATTATTTAACAAAACTCTTGAGTTATCATACTTATCCAATAGCACTTGTGAAGTGCTACTGACTTTGAAATATTAGATATTTAATTACTTGCCACATCATTAACTACCAACAAAATTAGCATCCATACATATAAAATCAACACTGCCCAGTAACACACCACAACACTGGTGGCCAAAAATAGTATTAACTTTTTGATGTTTTAAAGGAATGAATTTTAAGAAAACATTTCCTCACCTATTATCAGATGGCAGAAGAGAAAGCAAAGCCAAAGCTGAAAGTTTTCTTCTTTCTGGCTGGGTAATGTTGTCCATTCGATCAACCCACATTTCAATCATATTTCCCAAGAGCTGGTCCATCTGAAACAAGAGGAAGAAGCATCCCAAAATATTTGAAATGCTATTTACTTGTAGATGGTACTGTGAAAGGCTAAAGCCTTTTACGTCATGGCTAAAGTTCAATGACAGCAAAAAATACAACTGGAATACCTGAATTTGGAGCAAGCCTTGCGCTGGAAAGGGATAATTTGAGCAAAACCAGAAATTGACTCTAATTAATCCTGTGAGCTAAGTAGACTTATTCAAAATACCTATGTAGCCAATGAGTGATTTTAGTCATTTCAAATCACCAATCAGGTACGCTTATAAAAAAAGTACATTTTTCAAAATTGTCAACTTGTACTTACAGTTTATTCAGTTGGATGATTATTGTTCAATGTTCTATAATTTGCTGGACTGATCTGCTGCTACTCTCAGAGGAGATTGAAAGTGGATCTCAGGGTTTGCTTTTACAGAATTTCTTTTGGCCTACAGGCACTGTGAAAATATTTCTAAGGCACTAAAGGTACAATGAATCAAGACAGTTTGGTAACTTCTGATTTATACCATGGTGTCTTCAAATCATATTTAATTTGGAAATAAATAGTATAGATAGAGTTTTACTATAATTAATATCTAGTATGCAAAATTTTAAGGCCTCATAACCATTATATAAACAAATATCGTTATCATTAAAATGTTATATATAAAACTGAATCTATATTAATATATCTGATTGAAATAAAAATGTAATCATGATATGCAATAAAAATAAAAATGTCAGCACAGACATATTTCAAAGTAGTCTAATCTTATTTATTTATAACTTGCACCTATTTCCTTTATTACAAAAATATTTAACAAACAACAGCACATAATAACAGTGAGCTTGGGGAAGCTTGAATTAAATAAATAATTAGAATACAAGGGGTTAGCAAGCTTTTTCTGTAAAAAGCCAGATAGTAAATCTTTTAGGTTTTGTAAGCCATATGGTCTCATTTGCAACTAGTCACAAATCAGTCATAGAGAATATTCAAACAAATGGGCATGGATGCCTCTAATACAAAATTTTTGCATAATATTACTATTACGCATTGAGTATCCCTTGTCTGAAATGCTTAGGACCAGAAGTATTTCACATTATGTATTTTAGAATATTTGCATATACTAAGTGGTTGAGCATCCCTAATTGGAAAACCTGAAATCCAAAATGCTCCCATGAGCATTTCCTTTGAGTGTCATTTCATGCTGAAAATTTCTGATTTTGGAGCATTCCAGATTTTGGATTTTCGTATTAGGGATACTCAAACTTGTGGTCACTAGGCAACCTGTAGTCTTACTAAGTAGTAATTTCTCATACAGTTTGTGGTTATGAATGACCTCATCTTCTGTTAAACAAAACGCAATCACATTCAAAGCTTTTCTAGCCTTTTGGTGTACTATATGGGATATTTAGAGATTCAATCTTTAATGTCTCTAAAGG
>NW_012155284.1:17365598-17383849 GCF_000956105.1 Propithecus coquereli
AAAAGAAAAAGAAAAAGAAAAAGAAAGTTGGAGGATATATATATACTACCTGATTTCAAGACCTATTACAAAGCTATAGTTACCAAGAAAGTGCGAGATCAGCATAAAAATAAAAACTTGTATCAGTGAAAGAGAAGAGTAAAAAAAAATAGACATATACATAAATGGCCAATTGATTTTTGATAAAAAGTGCCAAGAAAATTCAATGGGAAAAAGATAATCTCTTTGATAAATCATGCTAGAATAACCCATATACATATATATGTTGTATGTGTATACGTATATATATGTATATACATGGGTGTTATATTTGTATTTATTTAGATATATATGAAATACATAGTGACTCATCTCCCATCATAGATAAAAGATTAACTCAAAATGAATCATTGTCCATAAAAATTAAAACTATAAAACTTCCGGAAGAAAACACAGGAGAAAATCTTCTTGACCTTGAGGTAAGCAAAGACTTCTTGTATCAAACACAAAAAGCATGAACAATAAAAGAAAAAGGTAAATTAGTAAATTAATGAAAGAGCGTCTGTTATTAGAAATACATTAATAGGAACATAAGGCAAGCTAGAGAGAAAGAAAGAACATTCACAATACATATACCTGACAAAATCTTGAATCTAGAACATGTAAGTAACTCACAACTTAATAACAAGCCAAAACCACCTTCAAAAATTGGAAAAAGATTTTAGAGCACAATACACAAATGGCTGGGAAGCACATAAAAAGGTGAACATCTCCAGTCATCAGAAAAATGCAAATTAAAGCACAATGAGATTTCCATTAGAAATCCATTAGAATGGTTGAAATGAAAAAGACTGGCAATATCAAGTGTTGCTGAGGATTAAGAAACACATGAAACTCACAATGATGGTGAGACTGTAAAATTCTACAACCACTTTAAAAACAGTTTGGCAGCTTCATAAACTTATACTTATAACCCAATATTTTACACCTAGGTATCTGCTGAAAAGAAACAAAAACATATACCCATACAAAAACAAATGTATATAAATGTTCCTATCAGCTTTATTCATCATAGCCCAAAACTAGAAATGACAGCGATGTCTATCAACAGGTGAATGTATAACTAAATTGTGGTATATCCATATAACAGAATATTACTCAGCAATAAAAAGGAATGATTTACAGATACATGCAATACCAGAGATGACCCCCAAAAGCAGAAACTCAAAATAAAAATGTTGTATGACTCAATTTCTTTAAAAAAAAAAACTACAGCCCAACCTCTTTATTTTTCAAATAAACTACTTCCTTTTCACAATTTATAGTAAAGTACATATTTACGGACTGATTCAATTTCCAAACTGCTTTTATAACTCTAGTATTGAAGGCTGTTCATTCGCTACAGTCCAAATATTCTTCCAATTTCCTTATTCAATCCCTAGTTTTCAGATATAGTATCTAAATCTTTTTGATGCTTATTTAATGTATGATAATAATTATATAATTACTCAGGCAAAGCTTTAGTGATTTATTTACACAACGCACTACACATTATTAAATTCAGTGACTTAGAAGCAAATTAAAACTTTCTGAAAAATTTTGGCGGAAACTTTTGTATCTACTTTCTCCCTAGATGACACTGGAGCATTTGTACAAAATTCACTGAGGTTTTCACGTAAATATTTCTCACTGAAACATTTTTCTTACACAATAAGAAATTTAGTATTTCAAATATTCTTTCATCTTGCTCTGTGAGATCAAGAAACATCATTAAATAATCTTCAGTCTTAAATTTCTGATATTAATGTAAATATTTCAAAAAGAGCTATTTTCTCATTTTAGTAAATTCAGGCATACCTCATTTTATTGCATGTCCTTTTATTGTGCTTCAAGGATACACCATTTTTGTTTTATTTTGTTTTGCTGAGACAGGGTCTCACTCTGTTGCTTGGGCTAGAGTGTAGTGGCATCATTACAGCTCACTGCAACCCCAAACTCCTGGGCTCATGCGATCCTCCTGCCTCAGCCTCCCAAGTAGCTGGGACTACAGGCGCACACCACCATACCTGGCTCATTTTTGTATTTTTTTGTACAGATGGGAGTCTCACTCTTGCTCAGGCTGGTCTCGAACTCCTGGCCTCAAGAAATCCTCACCCTTTGGCCTCCCAAGGTACTAGCTTTATAGGCATGAGCCATCAAGTCTGGTCTGTTCTTTTTTTTTTTTTTTAATTGAAGGTATGAGATGACCCTCCATCAAGCAAGTCTACTGGTGCCATTTTTCTAATAGCATATGGTCACTTTGTGACTCTGTATCACATCATGGTAATTCTTGCATAACTTTTTCATTATCATTTTATCTGTTACAGTGATCTACAATCGGTGATTTTTTCTTTTAAAGAGACCAGGTCTTGTTCTGTTGCCCAGCAGGAGTGCAGTGGCATTATCACAGCTCACTGTAACTGCCTGAACTCTTGGGCTCAAGCAACATTCCCACCTCAACGACCCGAGTAGCTAAGAATACTGGCACAGCTACCACGCCCAGCAGATTTTTTTTTTTATTTTATTTTATGTAGAGATGGGGTCTCACTGTGTTGCCAAGGCTGGTCTTGAACTGCTGGACTCAAGCAATCCTCCCACCTCAGCCTCCCAAAGCACTAGTATTAAAGGTTACAGCCACCACGCTGGCCTTTGATCTTTGATGTTACTATTGCAATTGTTTGAGGGCACCCCAAACCACACAAATATAAAACAGCTAACTTAATCAATAAATGTATGTGTTCTAACTCCTCCACCAACCAGCAGTTCCTCTATCTCTTTCCCTCTCCTTGGGCCTCTCTATTCTCTGAGGCATAACAATATTAAAATTAGGCCAAGTAATAACCCTAAAATGGTCTCTAAGTGTTCACGTGAAAGGAAGAGTTGCACATCTCTCATTTTAAATTAAAAGCTAGAAATAATTAAGCTTAGTGAAGAAGGTATGCCAAAAACCAAGACAGGTCTCTTGAGCCAAACAGTTAACTAAGTTGTAAAAGCAAAGAAAAAGTTCTTGAAGGAAACTAAAAGTGCTATTCCAATGAACATACGAATATTAAGAGAGCAAAAGAGCCTTATTGTTGATATAGAGAAAGTTTTAGTGGTGTGGATAGATCAAATCAGCCACAGTGTTCCCTTAAGCCAAAGCTTAACCCAGAGGAAGGCCCTAACTCTTCAATTCTAGGAAGACTGAGAGAGGTGGGAAAGCTAGAGAAGAAAAGGTTGCAGACAGTAGACGACAGTTCATGAGATTTAAGAAAAGAAGCCATCTGCAATAACATACGAGGTGAAGCAGCAAGTGCTTATGAAGAAGCTGCAACAAGTTATCCAGAAGATGTAGCTAAGACCATTGATGAAGGTGGCTACACTAAATAACAGATTTTCAGTGTAGATGAAACAGTCTTATATTGGAAGAAGATACCACCTAGGACTTTTATAACTTTTATAATTGACAGGAAAAGTCAATACCTCGCTTCAAAAGACAGGCTGACTCTCTTGTTAGAGGCAAAGGCAGCTGGTGACTTCAAGTTGAAGTCAATGCTCATTTACCATTCCCAAAGTCCTAAGGCCCTTAAAAATTTTGCTAAATCTACGTTGCCGGTACTCTATAAGCGGAAAAACAAAGCCTGGATGACAGCACATCTGTTTACAGCACAGTTTACTGAGCATTTTAAGCTGAATGTTAAGATCTACTATTCAGAAAAAAAGATTCAAAATATTACTGTTCATTGACAATGCGCCCGGTCACCCAAGAGCTCTGATGGAGATATACGAGATCAGTGTTGTTTTCCTGCCTGCTATCACATCTGCTGTGCAGCCCATGGATCAAGGAGTAATTTTGACTTTCTAGTTTTGTTATTTAAGAAATATATTTCTTAAGGATATAGCTGATGTAGATAGTGATTCCTCTGATAGATATGGGCAAAGTAAACCAAAAACCGTCTGTAAGGTTTTCCATTAACCATTAACCATTCCAGATGCCATTAAGAATAGTCATGGGCCGGGCGCGGTGGCTCACGCCTGTAATCCTAGCTCTCTGGGAGGCCAAGGCGGGCGGATTGTTTGAGCTCAGGAGTTCGAGACCAGCCTGAGCAAGAGCGAGACCCCGTCTCTACTAAAAATAGAAAGAAATTAATTGGACAACTAAAAATATATAGAAAAAATAGCCGGGCACGGTGGTGCATGCCTGCAGTCCCAGCTACTCGGGAGGCTGAGGCAGAAGGATTGCTTGAGCCCAGGAGTTTGAGGTTGCTGCGAGCGAGGATGACGCCACGGTACTCTAGCCTGGGCAACACAGTGAGACTCTGTCTCAAAAAAAAAAAAAAAAAAAAAAGAATAGTCATGATTTGTGAGAGGAGGTAAATAAAATCAGTATTAGCAAGAGTTTGGAAGAAGTTGATTCTAACCCTCATGGATGACTTTCAGGGGTTCAAGACTTCAGTGGTAAAAGGAACTGCAGGTGTGGTGGAAATAGCAAGAAAACTAGACTTAGAAATGAAGCCTGAAGATGTGACTAAATTACTGCAATCTCACAATAAAACTGAACTCCTTAGTTGTTTTTTTGTGAATGAGCAAAAAAAAAAAAATTTGGTTTTTTGAGAGATGGAATCTACTTCTGGTAAAGATGCTGGCAACACTGTTGGAATGACAACAAAGGATTTAGAAAATTATATAAATTTAGTTGATAAAGCAGCTGCAGGGTTTGACAGGATTGACTCTCATTTGGACAGAAGTTCTACCATGGATCAAATGCTATCAAATAGCCTCACGTGCTACAGAGAAATCTTTCATGAAGGAATCAATCAGTGCAGCAAACTTCGCTGTTGTCTTATTTTAAGAAATTGCCACAGCCACCCCAACTTCACCAACCACCACCCTCATCAGTCAGAAGCCAACAATACTGAGGCAAGATCCTCCATCAGCAAAAAGATTATAACCTACTAAAGGCTCAGGTGATCATTAAGATTTTTTAGCAATAAATTAATTTTAATTAAGGTGTATACACTATTATTTCAGATACCATGCTATTATACACTTAATAAAAACTCGTGTTATTGATTTGCTTTATTGCAATATTCACTTTGTGTGGTGGTCTTGAACCAAACTTACAATGTCTCCCAGGTATACCTGCATATATTTCTAAAAGGTGGAAAACAAACCTAGAATGCAATGACAGTCTCATACCAATATTAGTTTTTGAAGCTTCTAGTAATATTTCATTCCTTAAAATAATCTATTAAAACTACATAGTAGATAGTATTCAAAAAATACCAATGTTAGTTTTCCAAATATTTTTGATAATTTTGACAGTTAAAAACTGTGTTTATTTCAGACACTTAACTGTCTATCGTGAATTCATGATGCTGCTTTACGTTTCCTCTTCACTGAGTGTTGCAAATATTCTTAACTTTTGCCAGAAACTTTAATAGAACATGCCTGGCATTCAGATGAAACACATTTAGAACTTTCAACTTTTAATGATACAACTCTTGAGGTACACCTGTGCATCCAAATTTTGTCTCACTAGCAATAATAAACTACAATATTTTTGTTGAGAAATTAGGAGTTTTTCATTCCAGGAATAAAGATTACTTTTTCTTAGTTTGCATTGAATCCTTATATATTTATAAAGTGTTGTAGACTTTAAATTGTCCAAAATATCAGAAGATGTTCTAAATTGCAGTTTATTACCAACATTTTTTTCACTGTACCCCTGCAGATTCAAAAGATTTGTTTACGATACTTAAAAGAAATGATAAACTTTTTCATACTAGAACATTTATTCTTAATCACAGGACATACCAAGGTCATTTTTATGATACTTGCTAATTAGTGGGACCTATGTCACTATTTTAAAATAGTATGACTACAATGACACATATCGGCTGAGTATCAGCCTTGGGCTGGAGAATTTAAAATTAGTATAACAGGGGTTCAGAACATACCTTTAAAACTACTGTACATTAAGCCTTGGTATAATGTTCCAGTTGACTTAATATGACTCTAGCCCAACAAGTAAAGAATAGATGGTGAAGGCAGAGAAGGAAAAGTAAAAGCCTGGGGAAGGCAGAGAATAGAGGGCTGAGAGTTCTTTTCACTCCCACTGTTGGGAGTATGGCCATGCCGAAATTTTATGAACCAGTCAAACCTCACCAGTGTAATGTGACAGACAGATATCACCCAGCTGTCCAATTAAGAAGATCAAATGTCTAATCAAGAATAAGAGCAGAGCATTCTGGGAATTATGTATTCTGGGCATCCGTACCATGAAGTATTGATACAAGAACAATATAGAACTGGGAAGAAAAGAAGGGGGAAATAGGTATTATAAGGTCAGGATTACCCCACTAGCCTAGAGATGGAGGCATAAAATTATTTCCCTTCTGTTACTGACTTCCTGGCAAAACAAACAACTTGTCAATAGGAAAGGAGAGGCCACGGGCATATTTTATGTTGCTAAGGAAGACAGGGCTGCTGACTACCCACCCCAGAGTTGTTATATGGATACAGAATCAGTGAGGGTAATGTTTATTTGATACAAGGAGGGACACACACTAGTGAGGCCAAGGATTCAAAGGGGATCTAGTTGAGTGAGGAGAGAACAGAGATATTGAAGGAGATAGGTTGCTTATGCAACCAAAGGACTTTAGAAAGGGCTGGGCATTTGAATAAATCTAACTTAAGAATACTGAGCACTCCCCCCACCCCTCCAAGTAGAAGCTTTGTAAAGAAGCTATAAAGAAGCTACCAAACAAAAAATTAAAAGCAATTTCAGTTAAACAAAGAGAGAGGAGGAGGTGGGGGGAGGGGGGGAGAGAGAAAAGTCCAAGACTAGGGGAGCAAAGAAAGGATGGAAAAATAAAGGAGAATGGGAGGAAGCTGCAGGCAAAGGACAAGACAGTAGGTTGTTCCAGGAGTGATACCAAAATCAAAGAAACTTTAAAATGTGTTTGCCTTGAAAGTTACCAATGGGTGACTGGAGCAACCCTCACATGGTGCTTTAATTATATGACAAGCAAAGCTAAGCTATTTTAATTGCCCAAGAAGAACTACTATTTTTATGTATTATGATATAATATTTTAAAGGTAATGGCAGCCCAAAGAATAATATCAATGTTTAAATTACATTTAAGTGATTTAATATTACACTACGATGCATTCAGATTTAATCAGATCCAGTGTTCACATGGATCCACGATACTTATTTTTCTTAATTAAAAGATATCAGAAAAAAATCAAAGACGACACAAAAAAATACAATGAACTACCATATTCATGAACTGAAAGAATTAATATTGTTAAAACGACCATACTACCCAAAGCGATCTTCAGATTCAATGCAATCCTTATCAAAATATCAATGACATTCTTCACATAAAGAGAAAAAACAATACTAAAATTCGTATGGAACCACAAAAGACCATGAATAGCCAAAGCAATCCTGAGCAAAATAAAGCAGGATGTATCACATTACCAGAATTCAAAATATACTAAAAAGCTACAGCAACCGAAATAGTATGACAGTGGCATAAAAACAGATACAGAACAATGAAACAGAATAGACAACACAGAAATAAACCTACACACTTACAGTCAACTCATTTGCAACAAAGGTGCCGAGAACATACATTGGAGAACGGACAGTCTCTTCAATAAATGGATAAATGGTGCTGGGAAAATTGGATATCCATATGCAGAAGAATGAAACTAGACCCTTATCTCTCACCATATACAAGAATCAACTCTACATGGATTAAAGACTTAAAATATAGGACCTGAAACTAGAAAACCACTAAAAGAAAATGTAGGGGAAACACTTCAGGACATTGAACTGAAAGAAGATTTTACGAATAAGACCTCAAAAGCACAGCCAAAAACAAACATAGACAAATGGGGTTATATCAACCTAAAAAGTTACACAGCAAAGATAGCAATTAACGGAGTGAAAACACAACCTATAGAATGGGAAAATATATTTGCAAACTAAAACTTTGACAAGGGATTAATATCGAAAATGTACAAGGAATTCAAACAACTTAATAGCAAAGTAATAATAATAATAATGATGATGATGATAATACGATTAAAGAATGGGCCATCTGGTTCCACTTAGGAGTCGGGGAAAAAAAAATGGGTCAATAATCTGAACAGACATTTCTCAAAAGAAGACATACAAATGGCCAAAAAGTATATGAAAAAATGCTCAACAATCATTAGTCGTCAGAGAAATGCAAATCAAAACTATAATGAGATATCATCTCACCCCAGTTAAAATGGTTTTTATCAAAAAGACAGGCAATAATGAATGCTGGTGAGGATATGGAGAAAGAACCCTTTGTACACTGTTGGTGGAAATGTAAATTAGTGCAACCACTATGGAGAAGAGTATGGAGGTTCCCCAAAAAACTAAAAATAGAACTACCATATAACCCCGCAATCCCACTGCTAGGTATATATCCAAAAGAAAGGAAATCAGTTTATTGAAAAGATATCTGCACTTTCATGTTTACTGCAGCACTATTCACAATAGCCAAAATATGGAATCAACCTAAGTGTCCATTATTTGGATAAAGAAATTGTGGTATAAATACAAAATGGAATATTATATAGTCATTAAAAAGAATGAAATTCTGACATTTGCAACAACACGTATGGAACTGGAGAACACTATGTTAAGTGAAACAAGCCAAGCACAGAAAGACAAACCTCACATGTTCTCACTCATATGTAGGAGCTAAATATTAAAACAATCTCTTGAAGGCAGCAAATAGAATGATGGTTACTAGCAGCTAGGAATGGTAGCAGGGAGGAATCCTAGAACTCATTCCTCCTATCTAGCTGTAATTTTGTGTCTTTTAACCAATTTCTTCCTATCTTCCGTTTCCCTTACCCTTCCCAGCCTCTAGTAACCACTATTCTATTCTCTACTTCTATAAGGTGAAGTTTTTTTAGCTTCTGTATACAAGTGAGAATATGTGGTTTATCTTCCTGCTCCTGGCTTATTTCATTTAACATAATGTCTTCTAGACTCATCCATGTTGCTGTGAATGACAGGATTTTACTCTTATTTATGGCTGAATAGCATTCCGTTATGTATTTATATACCCCATTTTCTTTATCAATGGGCATTTAGGTTGATTCCATGTCTTGGCTATTATGAATAGTGTTTGAATAAACATGAGGGTGCTGCAACTATCTCTTTGACATACTGATTTCATTTCCTATGGATATATACCAAGTAGTGAGATTTCTGGATCATGTGGTAGTTCTGTTTGTTTTGAGGAATCTCCATACCATTCTCCATAATGGCTGCATTTGTTTACATTCCCATCAATGGTGTATGAATTCCCTTTTCTCCGTATCCTCACCAGCATTTGTTATTTTTTTTGATGACAGTCATTCTATTAATAACAGGTATAAGATGATCTCATTGTGGGTTTTTTTGATGATTTAATGCTTTTAATAAACAAATATTTGCTTTTAAAAATGTATTTTCTTGTGTTATAAGATATACGTTGGTGGTAGCAGATGGAGAATGACCAGCTGGAGAGCCCCTGTATAGAAATTCACTCTCCTCTCCTAAGAAGACCACCTTAATTCTTCTACCCTCTTTTTAGGAGAGCTCCCAAATGACCCCCAAGCTGGTTTTATGCCCCTCTGACAATCACTTTTTTCTTAAATTTTTAATTTTTAATTACTATGGGTACATAATAGCTGTATGCACTTACAGGGTACATGTACGATGTTTAGACACAGGCATACAATGTGTACTAATCAAATCAGGGTAATTGGGGTATCCATCACCTCAAGCATTTGTCATTTCTTTGTGTCAGTAACATTTCAATTCCACTCTTTCAGTTATTTTAAAGTATAACATAACTTACCTAACTATAAATTTGTACAATTATAATTGATTTCCTATATTAGAAATAGTTATATCTGTTCTAAAAAAATCTCATAAATTGTTTCCATTCTAGAGGTACTGGTCAAGACCACTCTTTTACACCTTACAAATCTTAGCAATTAATGTCTTAAAATAAAAATCTTATTGGCTTATCATGTATATTAGTCTCAAGTAACCAACTCACCTAAAAACCTATTCCAAACTTACTCTAGTAGTTGGTCACACCTACAGTTTTTTTTTTTAAATAAACCTTTGCTGAAATGGTCATTTTCCACAATAATTAGAATGGAAATTCTCTCAATCTGTGGCATTAAAAATAACTTCATTAAAGGAATGAAACAAAGACAGTTCATCATTATAGGTAAAATATCCCTGTTTCAGA
The DNA here is from genome assembly GCF_000956105.1 of Propithecus coquereli. Classification (NCBI taxonomy): domain Eukaryota; kingdom Metazoa; phylum Chordata; class Mammalia; order Primates; family Indriidae; genus Propithecus; species Propithecus coquereli. Next base: position 17,375,897 of record NW_012155284.1, read on the forward strand.
TTATGCATCAATAAGGAAAAACCGCAAGCATAAACAAATCAAAATTCTATGGTTTAAAGAATAAAATCACCTATTTTGAGCAAGAACAAAATGTAAAAATTTCGACTGCCATTTACAGATTCCTTTTTCATTCTTCTACCTCAAATTATGAGTACAAAAAAATTACTAAATACTACAAAAGGAATTTTACAAAGAGTCACTATTTCATCAAATATTTCCAAGTGATAGGTGGATAAAGACTTCCTTAAACTTAAGTATATTAATTCTTACCTCCTGATTAAACTTATGTGCCATCTCATTAAGAAGTGAAGAAAAGAAGCTGGCGTTTTGTAGTAGGACTCGACCCATAACTCCAAGATACGTAGACATCACCACAGGATACCTCTGCACAATCAAAATATAGCACATGTAAAATTTTGTTATAGTATGAACAATTATAAATAATCATTGACATAGTAACAATCAACAGGGATATAAAATAACAATATTCTCCTCCATATTACTTCTCTTTATAATGAACTGTTAATACTGCCTGAGTTCTGTTAAATACATATATGGATTATGTGTACTAAATATATTTATATAGATTGTATGTGTATTAATATTATGTATATGTACATATAAAGAGAAATTTATCAATTTCATATTTATATTACTTTAAATGCCCCTAACATACACAGTTAATGTATCTTTTAAAGAGCTGAACTTAGAAAATAATCAATGGTTTAATATTAGGTCGTTAAATATGAAATGTCCGATTTTGCATCAAAAGTGTAGTTTACTATATCTCAAACAAGAAGCAATACAATTAATCAAAGTATGTCCCGAAACTCTTGACACAGTTTTGTCACCTTAATGCTAGCATATTTATGCCAAGAGCAAAGAAGCCTGGAGAGCAAGTAGTGATGAAATCACAAAAGGAGTTTTCCATAGCTCGTTGAGAACTGAATATTTTTCTATGCAAGAAGTGGTCCAAAGCCTGGAAGAAGTGGTAGTCAGTTGGTGCAAGGTCTGGTGAACATGGTGATGACAGAGTTTCCAAGTTCTGCTTCTGTGGTTTGAGCAGCATTGTTTGTGTGACATGTAGTCCAGTGTTGTCTTGCAAGGGGATTGGCCTGTCTCTATTGACCAATCCTGGTTGCTTAATCACAAATGTCCTCATCATTTCATCCAACTGATTGCAGTAGACATCCACTGTAATAGACTGATCAGGTTTCATGAAGCTGTAGTGGATAATACCAGCACTGGACCACCAAACAGACACCATTAGTTTTTTGGAGGAATATTCGGTTTTCGACTGTGTTTCGGCACTTCATCTTTATCCAACCATTGTGCCAAACGCTTGTGATTATCACAAAGAATCCATTTTCATCACATGTAACAATATGGCGTAGAAATGGTTTGCCTTTATGTTGTGACGGCAAAGAAAAGTAAGCTTCAAGACAATTTCTCTTCTGACACTTGGTTTAATTCATGCAGAACCCACCTATCCAGCTTCGTTACCTTACCTATTTGTTGCCAATGGTCCAATATTGTTGGAATAGTAACATCAAACCTTCCTGTTAATTCACACGTAGGTTGAGATGGATTCACTTCCACTATAGCTTTCAGCTCATCATTATCCACCCTGGTCTCACGTGGCTCGTTTTCAAGATTAAAATTACCAGAATGGAACTTCTCAAACCACTGACGTACTGTGCACTCACTGGCCACATCATTCCCATACACTTCGTTGATATTTCAAACTGTCTGTACTACACTGGTTCCACGATCAAACTCATGCGAAAACAACACGGATTTTTAACTTATCCATGGTTTCACAAAAATTGATCTAAAAAAAATTTGAAAGATAATCACTAGCCAAACCTTGCATTTGAAAGACTGAGGATGTACCTTCACAATAAAAACAAAACAAGAAGTATCAAAGTAAAATGTCAAAGATATCAACTGTCAAGCTTAACATTTAAGGAAATCGGACATTTCATATTTAACCTAATACATTCAGTCTATAACACTACTAGCACCATTTTCCCCTCTCATATTCCCAATAGTCAAGCATTGGAATTAAGCCATTAACCATTCCTCTACTTCAAATCATCATGTGTAAATATGCATGCATATGAGTTAAAAAGATGAGATGTCAAAGAAAATCTACACTTTCCTGTGTGGAGTAGGAAAAGGCAAAGTTATATAACTAGCTGATAATTTACATAATTTAATTTAAGATGATCCAAATGACAAAGCTTTCTTTTTACAAATGATGTGCCCATGAAGGAAAACTATTAAAAATAGAATGCTGGAGTCCAATACTACCCTTAGAGGCTTAAGAAAAATCTTACCTCCCCTTCTATAATACCCCTGAAAACACAGGGTAAAATTGGTTGAAACATTTGTGGACCTAATACTGGGTTCACTTTAAGGGCATTTTCCACAACCTAAAAACCAGAAAGACACACTGATGATTACTCAATACTGTCAGTCATTGCTTCATGCAAAACACAGGTAAGAAAACAATGCACTAAATTAAATATTATAGACCAAATTTGAAAAAACATACAAGTACATGAGGTATGCGATATCCTGGCATTAGACACACTTTCATAAAATAATCCATTTAAAAATTTAAGTTTGATGTAAAGTATATACTATTAATATTTAGACATACATCTTGCATAGAATTATACTTAATCATATTGTGATAACATAGATATCATATGATGTTAATGTAATTGTTACCCTTGCAATTTAAACAAATAACCCTTAAAGATTGTTGTACTAACACAAGCAGCGAAAGTCACTTAAAAAGTATTGGATTTTAATAGTGAAAAAGGAAGTTAGTAACACCTATACTCATGGTCCAAATTAAATCTACATTTAAGTTTATAAATAAACTGGAAGGGAAATGGTATTTTTCCACATATACTATAAATTTATTAAATTAGAAATCATATTTCATTTATAATTATACAGATTATTAGGCATAAATATTGACTGTTACATAAGAAAACGTGAGGGCTGGGCACAGTGGCTCATGCCTGTAATCCTAGCACTCTGGGAGGTAAAGACAGGAGGATCGCTTGAGCTCAGGAGTTTCAGACCAGCCTGAGCAAGAGCGAGACCTTATCTCTGCTAAAAATAGAAAAATTAGCCAGGCGTCATGGCCCACACCTGTAATCCCAGCTACCTGGGAAGCTGAGGCAGGAGGATCACTCGAGCCCAGGAGTTTGAGGTTGCAGTGAGCTATGATGATGCCACTGCACTCTACCCAGGGCGATGGAGTGAGACTGTATCTCAAAAAAAAAAACGAATAAGAAAACTTGAAACAGAAATTACTTTTATATGAGTGAAATGTACCCTCTATAATGAAAATTGGTAAGCATGAAATTCATAGTCGGATGGGATTTTTTGTTTGTTTACTTTTGTTTTACTTTTTAGGGAGAGAGGAAAGCAATAGTCAGGAAAAAGCAGTGAGGATCAAGAAGGACATCTACTTCACACTCGAGCCCACGGGCTTGAGAGGTAGGAAAAAAACAGACACCATCTGAGAGAGTTGTAAGCAAGTCCTAGCCTCTGGGCAGAGCCAAATTTCCCTTATGACTCCAGCAATGTTTCTCAAGATTGACCACTGGCATTTTGAGCGAGACATCCATTTACCATGCACAACTATCTCATGCATTGAGGGGCTTTTAACAACTCCTACATCTGCTCATAGCAGGCCAATAGTGTGCTCCAAACACTATGACAATCACAAACACCTTCATGTGTTTCAAAACATTCCCAAGGTATGCAAGTAGCACCCATGATAGACAACATTCTCCAATTTTAAGTAAGAAATGAAGACAATGTCCAAAATAAAGACTAACAGTATAAAAACCCTTATGTAAGCCAAGCACTATGCTACCTACTAAGAGATACTAATTCCTGATTAAAAGCAAGAAAAGATAAGATTCAGAACAAAATTAAATCTAGCCTAAATAAGGTTTAATTTTTGAAACAATTAGATCTGGGAAGAGAAGAGACGAACGCGGAGGAGAATATGCAGATAAGCTAGTACACTGAAAGAGTCTTAGAGGTAGATAATAACAGTATTTATCTGTGAGTAGGAAGTAAGGCCACCTGCTGACTATAAAATACACATTTAATTGTACTCCCTCCTAAAACCTCACTAAGATTACAGTAAAATGATTTGGGGGTTGTGGGGAATAATTTTAAAAGGACAAACGGAATGAGAGACAAACTCTAGAAGCAGGAAACAAGAAACTGAAGAGAAAACTATTATATCAAAGAACACTAAGAAGCAACCAGACTTATATATTCTCTTCCCTTCTCTTCTCCCAAAACCACAGGAATTAGCAGAATTATATGCCTTTGGAAAGAAGAAAGGGGAAGCTAAAAAGAAGAGGAAAATAAAGATGACTGGAAATAAAGAAAACAAGAAAATAATTAGATTGGTGGAAAGTCTAAGAAACAGAGTGCCAGATATTATCAGTTATGCATATCTGGGCAACTGACCCCCACCCCAGGAGAAGAAAGACAGTGTATTTTCTACAAAAGGTCCAAAATGGATTGCTTCCAGACTAAAAGGGACCATCAGAGCCCATATATTAACATGATGAATTTAAATAAACCTACATTAACGTACATCATTGTAAAATTTCAGGACATGAGGAATAAGCAGCAGCAGCTATAAGCTTACAGTAGCAGCTGCGAGAGAGGAGTGAGCATGGCTCTGGAAGAGAATACCTGGTGTGTCTGAACACAATGAACTCAGACATCTGTCAGAGTTTAGTGTATGTACAAAATTACACTGAAAAATGACATAATTGTTACTTCCAGGGAATACACAATGTTTGATAGAAAAGGAGAAGTAATCACAGCTAACTACATGTCTCGGCTTTGAAATAGGAAATTTAGGAATCATAATATAAACACTGAATACCGATGTAACAAAAATGTTAATATGATTTTACTTGGAGGATGAAGGTACAGAGGAGATAAAAAGGGTAATTCAACAGATATTACCTAAAATTAACAACTCATGAAGGAACAACACAGGGGTGTTATTTACAAATAAAGGCACATACAAAACAACTTGCTACAAGCAATGTAAGTGGTTGTATCTGTGCAAGGAAAAATGTCTGACGAGGTGACTGCTGACTATAATTTTTTAAAGAAATCTTATACATCTAGTTAACCCTAAACTATGTCATATAAAACTGATTTAAATATTTAATAAAACTGGATTTGATGAGAATTTATGGCAATATATAGCTAGCTGTGGCTGGCCCCAATCCATAGGAATCCTTATAGGTTTTTTTGGGGGGTGGGGGGGAGTGTCAGAATTAACATAAGGGGTTAGAGACTCTACGTATGAACAAAGCAGAATCAGATGGAGTAAATATTTCAACATAGTCATATATACATATTTAGATCATTATGACACAAAATATAAATTCATTTAAATGCATTATTGAACACAAACCAGTGCTCTGTCATTATGCCTATTCTTTAAATACAAAGAGTATAGTGACTATTGTGTAAAGGACACAAATATTTCAGGGCTAAAATGAAGTCTTTTTTACTATCTGTAAAAAGGTCAGGAACCATAACTAAAGTAGATGAGATAGTTTTTGAAAAATATGCAGAAAAATGTCATTATCAGACTTGGGGATAGGGGTTGTGGGACAAAAATCAAGAGAAAAATCAAGTAGAATTGATAATACATAGAAGAAATGTTGAACAGTAGACCAAAAGTGAAAAAGTCTTGCATTGCTCCTCATTTTCCTGTTTGGTCAAATGGATACAATTACGATGCCAATGATGATAACGAAGCTCCATCTTGAATATTGAATTTGAGATGCCTGTGGGAAATCCACAGGAAATGCTCCTATATTATCTCTTTACACTCAAAAATCCCAGATTCTAATAATATTATCTGTTTCTACCTACTATGTGTATGTCTACAAACACACACCACATACACACACACACACACACACACACACACATGAGTTTCAAAGTGGCAATACCAATATTATTGATAATAACAATACTACTGAGTGTAATATAAAATTTCTTTTCTTTTTGTTCTAATGTTATATCCCACCAGGGATGTACATGTAAAATACTATGTGTTAAAATTATTTGAAATATTCTTCTTAGATGACTATGCCACCAACGTAATAGATTCAGCTGTTTTATCTTTAGAAACTGTTTCTTTTTTTTAAATGATATAAAACATCTACATGATTGATTCCAAACTCTAAAGTATAAAAGAGATGTAATGTACATCCTGAAAGATGCAGCTAGCTAGCTTCCATCCTCTCTCCCTCTTCCTGCTAGACAGCTATTTCTATTAACTTGGTTTATTCTTCCATTGTTATCTTTCCTCCACTCTTTAAACAAAAGAAAACTGTGGGCACTGTTCTTTGTTTATATTCTCAAAATCACTTTAAAGCTGTCTACAAAGATCATTTCTTTTTAAAGCTACACAGTACTCCACCGTACAGCTGAATAAGCTGTGGTACCTGTAATCATCCAACCATCTATTACTGATTGATTTTTAACAGCATTTTCTTATGACAAATAGATTTTAGTTTTCATCCATCCCTTTTCTGAATATACCTGCAACAGACTGTTTTTTAAACCCTTGTGGATTTTAGTTTGCGCTTAGGACTACACTTTCTTAATTTAGGCTTACACTGCATGCAGTTATTAAGAGCATAGATGCAGACATTAGAATATCTACATTTACATCACAGCTCCAATACTTACTAGCTGTGTGACCTTGAGCAGATTATTTACCACTTTGTGATTTAATTTCTCATCTGTAAGACTGAAGAAAAGAATAGTACTATTGTCACAGGTTTATTTGAAGATTAAATGAACTCTGTATGCTATGAGCTTAGAAATGTACAGCGCATAGTAAATGCTAGGATTAGCTGCTATTATTATAGAATAAATTATACCTTAAAAATATTTGTATCATCTTAAGCCTTATCACAGTGAATGTAAGAAACTCAGCTTAATAATGCTTGATACAACCATGAGAGAAAGGAGAATTTCAAAACTCAAAGTAGTATGTGTATATACTGACAATTTTCAGATTAAAAAAATGTTAACAATTTAAATTTGAGTATTTTTAGAATATAATTGTATTCATCTAAATAACTTATTCCAAGTCACAGAATGTAATAAAGTCTATTTTTGTTCTAAGCCATTTGCTCCTAAAGCAGGCATACTGGTCTCTCCATCCAATTTTCATAACATTGCAATTTTATGCTTCAAAGAACAAAGAAGTTACTTGCAGAAATTAATTTAACAGTAACATTTAGTCAAAAATGTATTTAAAATGTTACACGGCATACTATAATAAGAAATAGTATCTGAGAGATATTAAAAATGAAAATAATGAGCTAATATTAAAGACTATTATTATAGCTATAATAGAACAGAGAAATACCAAAAATTTTGAGAGCTCTCCCAGCCTTCAAATACAGGCATTGTCCTAAAATATTCCTTAACATAAAAGTACAAGTAATTTATTCACAATAACTAGTATATTCCTACTATTTAACATCTATTTATTAAATGACATCAAATTTCGGAGATTCAAATCAAACATTCAGGTTCAGCTATAGTAATATTTATACAAAAATACTGTTTTAAACACACGTTATCAGATTCCCAATTTTTAACTCAAGTATTTGTATCCTATTAATAACTTACTACTGGCATACTTACAGAGAAATTGGCTTAATCTGTAACTTGTATTAAACATTACAATATTAAACATTACTGTATTTGGAAGGTGATTGATTTCTGCTGAATCATTCAACCAAAAATCATTAAGTGGCCGGGCACGGTGGCTCACGCCTGTAATCCTAGCACTCTGGGAGGCCAAGGCGAGTGGATTGCTCAAGGTCAGGAGTTCGAGACCAGCTTGAGCAAGAG
>NW_012155284.1:17384017-17391954 GCF_000956105.1 Propithecus coquereli
AAAAAAAAAAAAAAATCATTAAGTATATAACTGAGGGAGTCATCACCTTTTTACATTTCAAAGGAAAAGAAAGAAAAAATAGGTTTTTGCTGCTAAAATTATAAGGGTAGTGTTGAATAGTAAGCTAATTTGGAATTTTCAATAATAAAAAAATTTTAAAGGATTGTGTTATTCTGAAAAGCAAAAAAGAATAAGATACAATTAATTTTAAAGAGCCAGATAAGATCTATAGTTCTTGATAATAATATACTATCATTTTGTAAGACAGCTGCTTACTTTTAAAAGTAAATTTAATTAATGTACTCTTTATTTCACATAAGCATTTATGTAGAAGAAATGGTTAAAGAAAAAAGGGAGAACAATATGGCTTGTTTTGTTTTTCTACAGCTAAAGATCTTAGCAACTGAACAAATTATTTGGCCTACAAGTGTACTAGCCTATTTTCCCCCAAAGGGAGATTGTATAATGAAACAGCTACATAATTTTATTATATAATTACATAAAAATAGCTACCTCTTAGATCAGCTTATTACATGCTAAGCATTGTTCTAAGTGCTTTATATACATAAGCTCAAGTAATCCTCACACATCAACCTTAGAAAGTAGGTAAAGTCATCATTCCCATTTTATAGATTGAAAGTGAAGAACAAACAGTAAATTGCCCACATCACACAGCTATCAAGTAGCAGAGTCAATATTCTAACCCTGGCAATCTCACTTTAGTGTACAGTTTTACCTGCTATGCTATGCTCCAATTATTTTGTGAGAGTGTAATTAAAAAGTAGTAAGAAGGAACTAAATATTTTCCTTAGGACATCCTAAAAACTTGTCTCATTTTTCAAGGATGTTTCACAATGCCCATTCCAAATAATTCACAAGTTATTAATATCTTTCAACAATTACTTTAATAATGTTGCAGAAAACATCCCCCAACCAAAAGTTTCAATTCAAATTTGGTCTGGGAGGAGTTCTGAATGTGAGAAATAATCTTTTCTTAATCACTTAGAGTATGTGAATTATAATTTAACAGAGAATTTCGATATTGCATAGTTACAGATTAAAATAATCATTTGGTATAGCTCCTTATATAATAAATGAGGGAACTGAAGCCCAGACTGTACTCAAGAGGTATATAAGTAGCAGAGCTGGCTGTGCAAACCAAGGTATACAGGTCAAGGAGAGAATTCCAAATTGACCTTAGTGTACTTGAGACAGGGCATTTCCACTGGATGTGCAATCTTAACATAAAAATTATTGACTCCTTGCCTTTCAAATCACTTATTATGTATGTATTCAGAGAAAATACAGTACATACTTACTGAACTTTGGATAATGGAGAAGTTCACAGTCTAGTAAAGGAGAAAGATAAAACAAATACACTAAAAAAATCTATAAGCAATATGAAAATGACACGGAAATTTTCTGTTTCAGTCACTCCCACATTGCCAATCACTTTTTCCTGGAGTGGTCAGAATAAAGTCCAAAGTGCCAACTCCTTGTTATCTCCTCCACCTCCAGAGAAGAAATTGTCAGCAAGGCAAAAGATGAACCTCAGATTGTATAAAACTGATGAGGTCCCTCGATATAATTACATTGCCACTATGTCAGTTTGGCAAAGGTATAAATGCAATAAAAATTCACAAAACACTTTAGTAAACAACATGTCTACTTATAAGCACTGGAGCTAGGAGAATACGCTGAAATTAATATGGGTGACGACTGACAGAAAAGTGGCGGTAGACCAGGCCCCAAGTATCAAGGGTCTCAACAAGCCACATGCATAATTCCTGCAATTACCCCTTCCTAGCTCACATGCTTGGTAAAAGTGGCTTATACTCCTACCTTTTAGTAAATTCCTTACTCTTAAATAAAATAAAGCAAGCAAACAAACCAAAAAAACCCCTAAAGAACCTATGAAATTAAAACCAAAGTGTTCTACCATATTTTCACTCTTATTTACTGTCTTTTTAGTTGGTAACATTATGTGGGTTTTAAATTTCTATCGTGACTCAAATATAAAATAGCAAAAATCAGAAAGAGTGCTACTCAGATCAGGTTCTGCTTACTGCCTCTCTGTATACAAAAGCTACTTTTCACATTTTAAGAGGAAGTCCTTCTTATGAGTTGAATTATGTCCTCCAATAAAATATGTTGAATGTGATCTGTATCTGTGAATGTGATCTTATTTGGAAATAGTCTTTGCTGATGCAATCAAGATAGTTAGGTCGGGTCCTTAATCCATTATGATTGGTGTCCTTACAGAAAAAAGAGAGCTACAGGGACACTGGAGGAGAACACCATGCAACAATGGAAGCAGAGATAGCATGATGCATCTGTTTGTAAGTCAAGGAATGCCAAAGACTGCCTGCAATCAGCAGAAGAAAGAGAAAGGCTTGGAACAGATTCTCCCGTAGAGACTTCAGAAAGAGCATGGCCCTGCAAATATATTGATTTTGGATACAGAATTAATATAAATATTATAAATAAATTTCTGTTGTTTTAAGCCACCAAGGTTGTGGTACTTTTTTCTGGCCTCTCTAGGAAATTAATACAGTCCTTAATGATTTCCTCAAGCTCATTCCTTTCTCATCAATTTATAATTTAACACTTCAGTAATCTGGCATATGATCCCTCCAATTTACAGATCCTAAAATTGTGTTAAATAACACCATCATCCCCATCCTCAACAGACAATGCTAACAGTACTTTCCTGGCCTTTGTCTTGTTCACGTCTCTGCAGTATGTAATGGTATATTAGCCTGATTCACCCTAGTAGGATTGCCCAGAATTAGCAAATAAAAATATAGCCATGTATCGCTTAACAACAGGGATATGTTCTAATAAATGCACAGTTAGATACCTGATTTCATCTTGTGCAAACATCATAGAGTGTACTCACACAAACCTAGATGATAATAGCCTACTGCTCTAGGCTATACCAGTAGTAGTGTAGTAGTATAGCCTACTGCTATAGGTACCATATAGCCTAGGCTACAGTACAGCCTATTGTTCTTAGGCTACAAACCTGTACAGCATGTTACTGTACTGAATACTGCCAGCAACGGTAACACAATGCTAAGTATTACTGTATCTAAATATAGAAAAGGCAAAATAAAAAATACCGTATCATAATCTTAGGGGACCACCATCATATACAGGGTCCATCATTGAAATGTTAGGAGACACATGACTGTATTATGTTTTATCTGGCAACCCTAGCCCCTACTCAACTTTTAAGACTCAGTTCCCATCTCAACTCCTCCCTAAAAGAAAATGTGCTCTGCAAAATGCTGGGTTAGATGACCACTTCTATACTTTCACAGCAATATAAGCAAACAGTCAGCAATGGTTCCTAGCAGGAAGCATTTGTGAAAATCACCTCTTTTTGTAAAAATGAGAAACTAATGTCCTATGTTCTGCCTGAATTTTCAAAAAGTTCACCAGGTGATTTTGAGATGCTTCTGACCCAGAACCACTATTGACATAAAACTGAATACAAACTGGTTGTTTACTTGTTTCCTATTCCCAACAGACTTAATTACTTAAGAGCAGGAACTACAGTTTTTCTATCACCTATGCCCAATAGACAAAAGCATTGAATTCCAATATCAGAGGCTGGCAACCTATGCCCATGGTCCAAATCCAACCCACTGCATGATTTTGTAAATAAAATGTTACTGGAACACAGCCACACTCATTCATTTGTATATTATCTAGGACTGCACTCATACTACAACAGTAGGCTTGAACAGCTGAAACAAAGACTGCATGGCCCACAATGTCTAAAGTATTTCTTGTCTCATCTCTTACAGAAAAAATTATAATAGCTGAACCCTGACCCATAGGGTGAATGACTGAATAATCAGCAAATGATACTGAATGCAACCAATTTAAAAGTCAAATTATCCATACATATTTACATGGATATCTGGAGTTTTATATGTGTGTATAATATCTTTGAAGTACTGAATCTTATAAGCTCACACTGATGATTACTCTTCTTAGATACACAACATCTAACATATTGATTAATACGAAATAAGACTTTACCATCTGTACAAACTTTTACCCGCTTAGTCCCCAAAGTACACTTTGGATTGCTGCTATAATTATTGTGATTAAATACATTTCTTACATTGAATTTCTTTGGGCAACCACTTTTTCATTTCACTGACGGGAAGTCAAATTGTTTTTAGGATCTAAGGCAATGCCATGGTTTTTACACTATTAAGTGCTACTTTGTTATGACAGTAACATGTCACCTAACCAGAATTCAGCTTTCTCATCTAACTTAGAACATAGCTGAGAAACTAGAAACAAAAAAGGGGATACTTTTAATATCTCTCAAAGCTCATACATAAGGAATATATGTATGCCTTACGTATACATAAACACATGTACATGTAAAGATATATCATATACACCTATGTACATGTAAAGCTATATTTTAATATACATGCATTTGTGGGGTTTGAGTTTTTTTTATTTTTTTTGAGACAGAGCCTTGCTCTGTTGCCCTGACTGAAGTGCAGTGGCATAAACAGAGGTCACAGCAACTCCGAACTCCTGGACTCAAGCGATCCTCCCACCTCGGCCGCCTGAGTAGCTGGGATTATAGGCATAACGCACCATGCCCAGCTCAGTTCTTAAATATACATGATGTCAACAAATTTGGTACTCTATCATAGCCAACTAAAATGAAAACTACCAAATTATATAGGGAAAAGTTTGTCCCAAAAGCAGGCTAACAAAATGAAGGGGTGAGAAGTATCACATATCATCAGTCATTAGACAATTTATAAAAGAACTAATACTTGCTACACAAAGTAAGGTCTCAAGGTAAGAAACATCTCAATCAGCTCAGACCTTGTTACAAATCCAGAATTGCATTTTAACAGGATGTCCAGGTGATCTATATGCACCTTCAAATTTGAGACCTCTTCTCCAGTGGTATTAACCCAACTGAACACTGTTAAAACACCCTGTCCAGAATTATATCAAAGATGACAATACCTTGAGCACTTGAACTTGACCTTCTGTAGTAATTTCCTTTAACAGCTCACAAAAAGACTGACATAGACCTATTGCATATGTCTGAAATTCAATCAAAAATCAATATATACATAAGAATATATCTACAATATCAAAAAAGCGTAAAATTCAATTTGAGACTCATTATAATCTATTTAAGAATTATTAATAAATAGGAAAGGTCTAAGCATATAAAGTTTCAATTAGAACTCTTAGGAAAAGTTAAGGAAAAAAGATTATACCTAATACAGCGTTTATTGATACAATGATTCTTATAAGAATATAAGGATATATTTATTTATATACCACATTCTCTGTCTTAAATAACAATAGAACTATATGCATCACATCTGCCCTGCAGTGAGAAATGTTCGGTCAATGTTTCATCCCCCAACACCCAGAAAATAATAGACAAATCTTAAACTTTGAAAAAACATCTCTTCATTTCAAATGAGAAATAAATAATTTCTTATAATGCATAAACTACTGCAACATACCTGTAAAAATTCTGTTGATGATAAAAAGATATAACCATTGATGATCTTAAAGCAGGTTCTGAGATTTTCTGAACTTAGTTCTGTCAAAACAATAAATTTCAAAAAGTGGGGGACAAATTAGTTTAAATGAAGAGATTCGTTTTTATTTAAAACTAAGTTATATACCCTTCTTTACAAATCTTTTCTGAGTGCTATACATACTACTAGTATCTATAGATATCTACCTAAAAACTCACATCAACCTATAATTTAATGCTATCTCATTTACTTTTCAGAGGTTGAAACAATTTTAAAAAAGACCAAACTCTGACCTCTTTTTCCTTTCAGAAAAAAGATACATAACCATTTGACCCAACCTTTCAATTCAAACTAAGTCGTTAGTGCTAGCATGGCAAACAACATACAACTGAATCATTTTACCATCATATTTGACATCTGCTTAAATGGGTTCACTCAATGAGCATTTATTGTTATTGCACTGCCACTAAATATGCTGTCTTTCTTACAATTCCCTATTGAACTCCAAAAAATTTTATCATGTTTAGATATTCTCAATCTTTTGGCTTCATTCTTCAAATCTGCTTCCCTATAAAAACCTACACAAAAAAAAATGTTCTTAAACATGTAGTTACCAGAACAACATAGGAAAGGTATATTGTTCTTATTTCAAGTGCAAAGTAGAAACTATTTTGTTAATATTGAATATAAGTGAAAGTTGACGCAGTGCTATTTTCCATGTCTTGTTACATAAAACAGTATGATACAATACAGACTGTATATATAAAATCATACAGATCAAATCATGACCCCAAAGTATCATCTATGCCTAAAACCTACCATTCTCCATTGTAAATATTTTAGAAATTCTATTCTGGCAATAGGACAGATTTTTTTTTTTTAATTTTTTTTTTTTCCTGGCAAAATATTAGCCTAAGCCTTTGGATGCTATTTTAACTCACAACTAAGGAAAGTGAGAAGACACTCTATTCAGATTCGAATTTTCCATTTATTTTCAAAAAAGAATGCAATCCTACCCCTAGCTCAAAATGTCTTTTACAAAGGCATTAGTTCCTATACACTTTAGGATTTGACAGACTAGTTTCAAAAAAGTTGAGAATGGGAAAGGGACAGAGAATGACCAGCTTGTTATTAACACTATGCTAATAAAAGACATTTTTAAAAATAACAAAACTGCCATCTAATTATCTTTTATTTCAGGATAAAAGAGGCCTTTAGGCCGGGCACGGTGGCTCACGCCTGTAATCCTAGCACTCTGGGAGGCCCAGGCAGGAGGATTATTTGAGGTCAGGAGTTCGAGACCAGCCTGAGCAAGAGAATAGAAAGAAATTAGCCGGACAACTAAAAATATATAGAAAAAATTAGCTGGGCATGGTGGCGCATGCCTGTAGTCCCAGCTATTCGGGAGGCTGAGGCAGAAGGATTGCTTGAGCCCAGGAGTTTGAGGTTGCTGTGAGCTAGGCTGATGCCACAGCACTCGAGCATGGGCAATAGAGCGAGACTCGTCTCAAAAAAACAACAACAAAAAAAGAGGCCTTTATAGCAGATAAAGTTATCCTTATGAGAAAGGAGTGATTTTAAAAAGCATACAGCCCATCTCTTCTCACAGATATCTAAAAAACTATTCCTGGCTCAATCTATACAAACAAGTACCTGGGTGATTAAGTTACTTCGTACTCGTTTCCATGTCTCCACTATGCCCAGGATAGCTTTTATTAAATATTCTTGGACATGTTAAAATCAGCAAATATTAAATATTCATATGGAAAATAGCCCTAAAAGTAATAAATTTATCTATTTTAAGGTGCTGAATGTTGTTCATTTCATCCATGAGTTCCTAGTGAGGCTCTAAAGAAAAACTATTGTCTGGCCCTAATACCAGAAAAAGTTACTTTCCAACCATGCTGGAGATCTGTATTTATTTTTAGACACTGAATAATTTAAGTCTATGGTTCTCGGTCAAGGACAATTTTGGCCCTTAAAAGACAATTGGCAATGTCCAGAAAAATTTTGGTTGTCATCACTAGCATCTGGTAGTATCTGGGAATCTTATTAAACATCCTACCATGCACAGGAAAGCCCCCCACAATAACGAATTACCTGGCCCAAATGTCAACACAGTCAAGATTGAAAACCCTGGATCTAAGTGATTAGGTTGCTCTTTTCACATACTGCTGGGACAGCTCTCAGGTAAACATATGGTCCATCAAAGTTTCTATTATAGTATGCTCTGTGAATATACATGATTTATATATGCTGTTATGATTTTATTTTATAATCTGTTCCTCTGTTTTTCTCTATGCTTTTGCTTCTATTTTTAATTTGTATTCTCATTTTACATTTTATCTATTCCTTTAAATTTCTATAGAGAGCAGGGAATGAATAAATTAT
>NW_012155284.1:17395168-17397176 GCF_000956105.1 Propithecus coquereli
TCCCCAACCCCTGGGCTGCAGACCGGTACAGGTCCATGTCGTGTTAGGAAATGGGCAGGAGGTGAACAGCTGTAGAGCAAGCAAAGCTTCATCTGTATTTATAGCCCCTCCCCAACACTAGCATCCCTGAGCTCTGCCTCCTGTCAGATCAGCTGCAGCATTAGATTCTGCATTATGGTGAGTTGTATGATTATTTCATTATACCTTACAACGTAATTAATAATAGAAATAAAGTGTACAATAAATGGAACGTGCTTGAGTCATCCCCAAACCATCCCCCCACCCCTGCCCCGTCCATGGAAAACTGTCTTCCATGAAACCGGTCCCTAGTGCCAAAAAGGTTGGGGACTGCTGTTCTAAATAGTTTATGAAATTGCTATCAAACATAGAAATTTTATCAGGCAAAATTCACTCTTAACTTGCAATTAGTTTCCTAAGAATACTTTTTTGGTTTTATTACAAATTTTCTCACAAGGTGAGGTTATTTAATGCTCCCTTTTAATAAACAGAAATAATTCTAAAAAGTTATACAGAAAAATCTAGAAACTATTAAAACACCATTCAACTTATTTGTCAATATCAGGGACTTTAATCAAAAGGGAAGGTATAATTGAAAGTCAGCTAGTTATAATGACTCAAAATTATGGCTGCATTCAAAAACATTAGTAAGTTTATGTTTTAACACATACCAAGAAGGGGAGACATATTCTGAAATATACGAAGCAACTCTGGTGTAATACATGGGCTGTTTTCCAATGTTACTAACCTACAAAGAAAATACAGGTAATTAAATCACTTTCCATGCCCATTAAAGCCATTAACTTAACTTAAATATAAAAAATGGTCTCATCTAAAGGAAGAAAGAAAGTAGACAATACAGTAAGTTACAAAAATCATCTTTCTATGAAAAAAATTACCAAATACCTCAAAAATTAAAAACCTACTATAAATTATGTAATATAATTTCTATATATATAGCAAAGGTGATAGGAAAAGTAACTACAAGTGACCCTTGAATAACACAGGTTTGATCTACACAAGTACACTTATATAAGGACTTTTTCAAACAAATGCAGATTGAAAATACAGTTCAAAGGATGCAAAACCCAAGTACACAGAGGGTCAACCTTTCATATAGCCAGGGTCTGCAAGGCGGATGGAGGGACTTGAATATGTGTGGATTGTGGTATGCGCGGCCGTCCTGGAATGAATCCCCTGCGGATACTGAGGGAAGACTGTACATACTAAATATCTATAGTAATGAATATATGATGATAAAGCAAAAGCATAACAATTATGGACTGGTCATGGAGGGATAGAAATTTTTATTTTGCTGTTCTGATTTTCTTAATATATTTCTCTGTGAAATGTAACTGATGTGTCCTTCGATGAGAAACTAGGCTAATAAATTGGTAATACAATCAGTGCTAAATGCTTAAAAAATACGAACTTAGTACAACAAAGGCCAATTACATGCTAATCTCACTGCATTAGCAATGTGAAACAATCAATGTATAAAAAATATAACATACAGGAGTTGTAGTTTATCACAGAAGTGTATGGCTGGTGGATCTACTCACCTCCTCTCACCCTCAAAGAAATAAAAGAGAAAAACTATGATTGTCACAGTAGCAGCAAGAAAGGGGGAAAAATCCTATTCAAAATCTAGTATTTGCTATAAAAACTATTAACTGATTATAAATAGAAAAGAACTTCCTGATGAGAGAGTATATATGATAAGAGTGTCAACTAACCACTCATAGCAAACATACTTAATGATGACATGTTGAAACCATTCTCTTGAAAAGCAGAAACAAGGCTGGGCGTGGTAGCTCACCTCTATAATCCTAGCACTCTGCGAGGCCGAGGTGGGAGGACTGCTTGGGCTCAGGAGTTTGAGACCAGCCTGAGCAAGAGTGGAGACCCCAGCTCTACTAAAAATAGAAAAATTAGCTGGATGTCATGGCATGTGCCCAGCTACTTAGGAGGCTGAGGCAGGAGGATCACT
>NW_012155284.1:17398852-17399850 GCF_000956105.1 Propithecus coquereli
ACAGAAAAGCTAAAATGTAAAAGATGAACAAAGATAGTTAAGTCAAATCTAAACAAAATAAACCATGACAATGTTAATGCCAGATAAAATTTAAATGTAAAAGAACTAAAAGCAATATAAATGCATACATATATTACATAACGTGATGCTTCATGAAAACATCTGAGATTTTAAATACTATATTTAACATTTTAACAATACATAAAAGTACCAGAATACCAAAATTTTGCATAGTGAGCAACATTTTCTAAAAGGTACAGATCAAAAATGTTACAAATAAAAAGGGACACTAACACAGGAAATTAAATAGGATATTTTAATAAATCAGTGTCAAGAAGAAAAAGCAAAATAATGTGAACTATCCGACAAGTTAAAAGGAATAGATGTAAAAATCTGTATCTTTGACACCATCACTGCTACTATATTATGAATATATTACCAAAATGGAGCCTTAGTCCTTAAAATTCACATTAAGTTAAAAAAAACTGTACAAGCCACATGTTGTAACTCTAATGTAATAAATCCTTATCTGAATCATTTGCATTAATAACAGTGAGAAATAAACAATGTTAGGCAAAAGAAATCACTAAAAAGCTTGTAATGTTACCACTAAAATAAAAATTAGGACATTATATATCCAAACTTATGGGAAATAGGCAATTATACTCCAAGAGAAATTCAGTGTTAAGTGTTTTAGTACTTAATAAGAAAAACAAAGATAATAAATCAACCTTTTATCTTATAGGTTTAGGAAAATGTACCCAGAATTATATGTAAGAAGCAAAAAACCTGAAGCAGAAATAAATTAATGAAAGAAGAGAAACATAGAATTTACAAAGCTAAGATGTAGCTCTTTCATAATAATAAAAAGACAAATCTCTAAAAAATATACTTTCAAAAGAGATAAAAATAAAACTGTTAAGTGGCCAAGATAAAGCAAACATGTAGAAGTTTTTCTACTAGCATTTTAAGGGACTAAATGCCAAAACTAACAGACA
>NW_012155284.1:17399900-17402998 GCF_000956105.1 Propithecus coquereli
TTTAATTTTGGAAGTGCAACTAAACCAGTTTTTTCTTTTTATTTCAAATCCTGGTAAAACATGAAAGCTAAAATGTGTAACATAATCTATATTATCGTGAATTGAAGTAGAGAAAAGTCCTTTCCAAACTAGACAGGAAATTACCAGTAGAAAAATTTTATAGTTCAAGGAACATCAGTTTGGCATTCATAATAACATGGGCAAGAGCCACTCAAGATGTTCATCTTGTAAGTAATGAGAATACTAAGTAAATCAGCATTATAAAATAGATTTAAAGGAAAAAAGCTATTAGAACTAAATTAACAGAATTACTTTTAGTTATGCCTTCTAGTTCTACTTAAAATTTCTCGAGTTCTATTTACATTTAGGAAAAAGGATATAAAATGAATCTTAAGCCTTGGATTTACTCACACTTAATTAACATATCTTAAAAATCATTAACTTAAACATCTTAAAGTGTTCAATATTGTTGGTTTTATATATTTTAAAATAAAATGTAAAACTTCCTGCCAGTTACTTTATTTCTGCTCAGGAAAAAATAATAGCATCATATTCATCAAACAAGTTGTTAAAAATCATAGATTTAATTAAGACAGAACATGTTTTGGTTGATACCAAAACTGAGTATTAATTTTGATCTATACTCTAAAAAGATTCAAATAGCCAGGCACAGTTTTCATACCTATAATGCCAGCAATTTGGGAGGTTGAGACAAGAGGACTACTTGAGGTCAGGAGTTTGAGACCAGCCTGGGCAAAATGCCAAGACCCCATCTGTACAACAAAATTTTTAAAAATAGCCAGGCCTGGTGGCTTGTGCCTATAGTCCCAGCTACTCAGGAGGCTGGGGTGAGATTACTTGAGCCTAGGATTCAAAGTTTCAGTGAGCTATGGTCATGCCACTGTACTCTGGCCTGGGCAATCGAGCAAGACCCTATCTCACTCATTCACTCATTCATAAACTAATTAATTAAACATTCTGGCTATATTTAAATATACATTTTAAAACATATCTGAAAGAATGTACATGCAAAAAGCTATATGTCAAACAATATCCATTAGTTACGTAATACTTAAACAAAAATAAAGGTAATACCGATGTCAAGATATAGTAAACACACACAGATACAATTTATAAATAGAACTTCATGACTGAGGCGAATACGCATACCACAATGCATAAAACAAATTACACATAATCTTGTTTCGAAAGACAGAAGTTGAAAATAAATAATTCAAAAATATCCACATCACCTATATGCATTGATACTTGTTATAAAAATAGAATCTTTAAAATCTTTAAAAATTAAAAAAGTTTAAATCAAATATCCATTATCAAAACATTGAAATTTCATTGGTTCTTAATTTAGTTAAGTAATAAATCCTAAAGAGCCGGTCTGACAACAGTATCTTTTTTCTTTTAAAATGGTTGTAACGTTAATAGTAATAAACGTAATAGCAGAACACTTAAATAGCACTTACAATGTGCCAGATATTATTCTAAACACATAGAAGTCCTTATTGATTTGATAAGAATTACGCATCAACTATACAGCTTTTTACAGCAAAACTACACTAAAGCACTAACCTAGAGCTACACTAAAAATAGTGTCATATGGTTATGTAAGGTTAGTCACACATTTTTTGTTTAAATCTCTTCTTTCTAGCTACCAATCCCATCTCCCATCATGCTAAAGAAATTGTATATCGTAAAGGCCAGGCATGCTGAACTTGGGGTGGAATATTAACACAAAGGTGAAGAGAGCCCTCTGTGTGAAATCACTCAGTTGTGAAAGCAGCTGAATCCTGTTCATGACAAGTTGATAACGGGCCTGGTCGAGGTTTCCAGTTCTAGGTCAAGTATAAAGCAGCGTGTGGATTGCCCAGCATGGCTTTGCATATGGTCTCCAAGTTAGGGAGAATAGAACTAAAATGGCCTTCATCAGAGAGCACAGGGAATTGAAAGGGGCATTTCCTATTCTTTTCTCTATGATCATAGAAAGACAAAACTTTTTCTAGAAGACCAATGCCTACTGCTCCCGACTTTGTCTTTAGTATTTTTTTCCTTTTGGGTGGATGCTAGATGATTAATAGCTTGGCTATTTGTTGGAACTAGAATGGCTCTTTGTTGGAAAACAAATGGTTATTTTGCTTATTATTTAAGATCTCACCTTACTCTGAGGAATAGGATAGAAGAACAAAAAAATTCAGAGAAAATGTGAAGGAGTAATCATATATGTAGCCATCATTGTCCTCCAACAAATAAGGAGAGAGTAAGTTTCTAAAATTAGTAACAATTGTGCTTTAGCCTACGTTTGCTGATATTTTCAAAGGGTGACTATTTTTCTGGTGTGTTATATCTCAGTAATATTTTTACCTCTGACAAAATTTCTCTGTAGGAATACGTCCTCAAACAAAAGTCTCCAAATATCACCATAATAATTATGCCATTTTTCCTAGTGTTTTCCTATCTAAATGTCCTCTCATGACAATATTAAACCATTCAGTTAGTATACCCAAAGTTCTAATGAACAAATTAAAGATTTTTCATGGCAGAGTCTTGAAGAATGGATCCTTGAATTTCTATAATCCTGAAAACTTAAATTTTACAATATGAATTATAGTTTATAAACAATCAAAACAAAATATTTTGCACGCTGCAAATTAGTCACAAAGCCAGTAAACAGCACCCTACATAATTCTTTAAACATGCCATAAGTTTAAGGTATAAACCTGCAACTAGTAAACTCTCACACAAGACAGCTCTACAAACAAAATATTATTTTAAAAATTTATGCTATTACATATTGAGAATGGTAGCTGATATGTAACAGAAAAGTATGGATTTATTACTACTATTATTAGAATACATATTCAGATTGGTTTATATATCAAAAGTGTTGCTTAAAAACCATTAAACTTCATGATTTTATAGCTCATTCATAACACTTCGACAAATAATAGAAATAATTTCCTAATATCCAATAATCTTTATTTTGGTGGTACATTAGCTAATACAGATAAATACATACAAAGATCATTTGTATAGCACAAAATCCCTTTGTAAAAAAAGTAGGATAAAACCATAGTATACAGAAT
>NW_012155284.1:17405753-17406369 GCF_000956105.1 Propithecus coquereli
TATATATCAAAACAAACATTAAGATGTAAATGATGTTATCAGTCATAGACACAAAAATCCAACATCATAAAGATGTCAATTCTCTCTAAATTGTTAAACAGAATCAAAACAATTTCAATTCAAATCCCTATAGGGTTTTCCCTAGAAATTAAGTGAGCTGACCGTAAATGATACAGAGGGCAAATGGCCAAGAACAGACAAGAAATTTCTCAAGAAAAGAAAATATTACATAGACAGGAGGCCCAGTGGGGTGAGAAGGTAGAAGGCTGATTTACCAGACATTATAATTTACTATAAAACCACTACAATTAATATAGTAAAGAAAACAGAAAGCACAATAAACACACTCTCCTTGTCAACCAGTCCAGATTAAGGTTCTACTTGAACCTTGCTTCTTCTTTCCCATTTTTTCACTACCTTTAAAGCCCATTCAGATTATTGTCACTCTCATTTCCTATGCTCGTTTCCACAGTATAAATCATGCTATTCAAGGGAGACATATTCTGAAATATACGAAGCAAGCATTGATACTTGTTATAAAAATAGAATCTTTAAAATCTTTAAAAATTAAAAAAGTTTAAATCAAATATCCATTATCAAAACATTGAAATTTCAT
>NW_012155284.1:17408209-17412671 GCF_000956105.1 Propithecus coquereli
AATGATATAGTTATACAACTCACCATAGGTTGGGGACTCCTGACATATCTGGTCCAAGAGTTTCAGTCTATACTCATGATCACAAACAGCAACTGGTACTGATTATCCCTGATAAGTTCAAACTGAGATAACTATTATACTTTATGTCTCTAGACCTTGCATTCCCCTCACCAGCCTGTTGTTGCCCCATTTCCATACTCCTCTTAATAGTAAAAGCTCTCAAAGAAGTTACGAATGCTCAGTTTTGAATGCTTACTTTTCCCCAACTCATTCTTCAATCTACTCCAATTCTCGTTTCTGTTCTTAGAACTCCACTGAAAACTCTCCTATCATCTCCATGTAGCCAATTTCACTTCTCTGTAATCTTGCTAGGAAAATCAGCAACATTTGACATAGGTCTCCCCTCTCTCTTTTGGGAAATATTCTTCTATTTTGGCTTGGTTTTCCTACTACATCAGTACATAGCTCTTCTGTGTTTTCATAGATGGCTCCCCTTGTGTCCTCAAAATGTAAGTTCATTAGGGTTCTGCCCTAGGCAGAATGTTCTCTATCTGCCATTCTCTTCCTAAGCAACCTTACATATATTCTCAGGCTTTAAATGCCATGTACAAAATGTTAACCACTTTAGCAAACTACCACAACCTCACAACAGCCATGTGAGGTAGGAATGATTTTTTCACGTACTACAGATAAGGAAATTGAGGCTCAAAAGAGGATAATTTATTCAAATGATACATCTAATACAGTGGTATATCTGGGATTGGCACCCATATGTGACTCCAAATATGAGCTTTAACTAAGAAAAATATATGAAAAAATTTGTGCCCTGATTCTTTAAGCTAGAGAAACTTAACTATTAATAAATTCAGCAATTTTTTAAAAAATTTGTCCTAATTATTTTCATTTACATGTAACTAAAGGATAAGTGGCAAAAATTTGCCATTAACAGAGCAGTACATTTTTATTATGTTTCTGTAATCTTTTGAAAATTTATACATTTTAATAAGCATAATATATTACATTTGTAATACTGATAAGTCTGAGTCTATTTCTTTATCATATTTAAAATTTTTCTAATATTCAACAACATATAGTATCTGTGTTTACAAAAAAGTACTTAGATGCCAGAGATTAATATTTTAATTTCTAATCTAGAACAGGGGTTGGCAAACTACAGCTCATGGGCTAAATTCTACCCATATATTTATTTCTGTAAATAATGTTTAATTGGAGCACAGCCATGTCCTCTCCTTTATGTATTGTCTGTGACTGCTTTGACACCAAGAGCAGAGTTGAGTGGTTCTGAAAGAGACTATATGACTTGGACTGCCTGAAATATTTATTGTCTGGCCCTTTACAGAAAAGGTTTGCCAATCTCTGATCTACAATCTATCCTTGTACAAATATAAATATTAATATATGAAAAGATTTCAACAACATGCTAATTTACAATCAAACTTTCTAGATATCATTTAAGTTCAAACAATACAATCTAGAAAAGAGTATGAGGAACCCAAATTGCAACTTATTAAATATCTACCTAGTTAAGTTTTAAAATCGTTCCTCTACTATTCTAATATAGATCATTAATTTGTAATTTACACCAAAGATTATTTCTAAGAACCAAAACTGTTAATTCCTAGAACACCTAAGCAAAACGAAGGAAGGAAGGAAGCAAGTTCCAAAGGAAGGAAGTTCTGAAGGGAGAGAAAGAAGTAGGGAGGGAGGCAGGGAGGGAGGGAAACAAATGTTCATTTTTTTCTATGGTTGATTTCTGTGATTTGCTTCTTTAATTCCAATAGTCAATTTATACACTGGGATTCTTAAACCTTTCATGTATTATTGAAAGATTTTCTCTGAAGAAAACTGTTGCTATCAGTAAGATGAGTTTAATAAAACAAAAGGATTTTTCAGCACAGTTCCTTACATACAGTGGGCCGTCAACGAACATTCGTGGCACTGAGCTGCCACAGAAGCAGAGCTGTGGTTTTGTTTTTGTTTTTTTTTAAACCTCTTAACACTACATTCTATTCACTTCGTAAAATAATAAATCAAGACTATTTGCATTTGGGGCTGAGGTATAATATCTTGGTACTTACTGGGTGAGATATAGTAAGAGGTTGAAAATAATGCCTCAATATCCCCCAAAACATCTCACTTAACAGACTGGAAATTTTAACTCAATTTTTAGTTTGGAAAAGTTATCAAATTCCCATTTTACATGCCAAATTCCAAAAGGTGAAATGCAGCTGAATTCTTTCTTATTGGAATTTCCCCTTTAACTTTTGTCTATTATATGCCTACACTGAGTGGCAGCTGACAAAAAGATAAAGAGCTGTTGTGTTACCCAGTTTGGGAAAACCAATTTTATGTTTTTGCTTTTAAATGCTGAGTATTTAAAGCCCTGTTACATGACCTTTACTTTATTGGCATGAGTAGGGACGGCCATAAATAAAAATAAGATCCATGGTATCAAGTTTTTCCTCTTACCATAATTCTAAACCATCTTCCAGAAGATAAACATGTGGAGGCTGGGAAACATCTGTACTCAGTTGAATAACTGGGAGCAGGAAAGGGTACAGGTTCTTGCTGTCTGCTCCTAATCCCTATGGGAAGTATAAATAAAACTTATAATAAGACACTCTAAGGTCCCACCGCCCCCCCCACCAAAAAACTCATCTATCATATAAAAGCCCTAAAGCCAATTTTTAAATAATAAATCAGATATTTTAAGAATGGTCCTAATTATAAGCAACAGTAAAACAAAGTTAGCTCTATTTAAAATTGTAAAGCAAAAAATCAAAAAATACTTTTCAATTGCCTAATGGCAGTAAAATTTATACATATGCCAAGACTACACACATCTATACATTTTTAGAGATTCTACATATAAGAAATAGTTCTTTTTCCCCCTCCCTGTGACTACTGAGGAGGTAAAAACATTGGTATTTTAAATTCTGTAAACACTCTCACCTGAATAATCTAAAATGAACCTAGCCTAAGTGCTCATTGGGAAGATAATTAAATTATAGAACTTCCATATTCTGGAATACTAAGCAGCCATAAAATAAGCTTTGGCATGGAATGAAAAATTTTCAAAATTAATAGCAAATCAGATTTAAAAGGTACAGAAGCATGTATAACAATTACACATGTCAAAGAATTTTTAAAATATCTACATATCTCTTATACATATGCAGATAGATGCATAAAAATGTTTCTGAAAGCAAACAAAAAACTGTTGATGTATGGGAAGGGAAAAACGATGCTCAGAAGAAGGCAAACAGATTTTCACTTTCTGTGTGCTTTTTATAGAAAATATGTATTTTTTTTAAAATGAAGAACTTTTGTTAATATTTTTAATGAGCCAAGAATATAAAGATGGAGGAAAAAGAGGGAGTTTAATCTAAAATTCTTGTTTGCCTAATCACTGTCTCAGGAAAGCTGATTCAGTATATCACACTATAAGTACTTTGGAAGACAAAAAAAAGATATAAAGTCTATTTGTAAACCATAGTAATATCTACAATCTAATAAACACAGAAAGGAAAACAAATAAGCTACCAAACACCTCCTCGTTTAAGAAATAATTCAAATGTTAATATAGTTTATAGCAGATTACAATGCCACAAAATATATACGTATTCCCCTTTTGATGGCATATATATACTAAGTTCGCTCTTTTTTTGCTATTTTCAAGTGTACATCATCATCATCATCATTATTATTATTAATAGTCACCATGCTGCACATTAAATCTCCAGAATTTATTCATTCAAAGTGAAACTTTGTATACTTTGCCCAAGACATTTCCGCCAGCCCCAGGCACCCATTATTCTACTCTCTGCTTCCTGAGTTCACCTTGTTTTAGATCCCACGTATGTCTTTCAGTTCAATCTTTACCAGTGGGGCATAAACACTTCAGTGGAAAGATATAAAGTTTATCCTTAAATGGAAGTATAAGTTTGGCCCTTTCTATAACTAAAAATCATTTTAGAACATCTTATTAAAAAGTTTTCCAAAGGAAGACAATTATAAAAATGTCATTGTTTAATATAGTAAAACATTTGGCATTAAAACTTAGTTAAATTTCACTACCTATAGTTCAATCTTTTGTGGAACAAAAAAAAGAAGAACATTAAGAAAAATTAGTCAAGGTCATTTTGATTATCAAGTAGACTTAAAATTTCCTTGGAAAATTAGAATTTATCTACTTACTTAAATACATGCAAATACATAAGCAAAATGTGCTAGCATTAGCAAAACCGAAGTAAGTAATTGCTAAACACACAAAGAGTCTCTCAGTTAAAGCTTGAAGAAATTCAATACTTTATAATCTAGTGGCTAAAAGACGTGTCTAATCCCTGATATACAGCTTTAAGTAAATGTGAACACTCTTTGGGCCCACAGTAACTATAAGACATTGTCTACAGTATTAGGAAAGTTCAGAAATAAATTCATC
>NW_012155284.1:17413009-17418864 GCF_000956105.1 Propithecus coquereli
AAAAAAAAAAAGGAGGGGGGAGGAAAATCATATTGTATTAATACTATACCTAAGATGTGAAGAGGAAACTGGGTAAAGGATACATGGTGTCGCTGGATAGTCTTTGAAATTTCCTGTCAACCTATAATTATTTCCAAAAAAAAGAATAGCACCCTCTATTGGCCTTTCTCAGGGTACTGTCCTTGGTTCTCTTCTCCCATTTCACGAACACAGTGATGATGTCCATACCTATTATCTCCAACCCAACTCTGAACTTCAGACAATCAAATGACTACAGGATAACATCATCCAGAAGGCATCTCAAACTCTAATACTGAACCATCTCATTGTCGTCCTAAAAGAACAGTTCTTCCCACATTTCCTAACTCAAGTGAAATGAACCACTATCTACCTAGTGATAAATTATATCCCAATCACCTTCTGGTTCCTCTTCTTTCTCACCCCACATCCAAACAATCCTTAATTCTATCTCTTCAATATTTTTCAAACCTTTCCCCATCTTTCCATGGCTTTAATTAAGGTCCTCATCATCTTTTTCACGGTTAATAGAAAGGGTCTCCTAACTATTCTCCTTGAGCTTAGTTTTACCCCATTCCAAACTAGTGTCCCCAGTGGTGCCCTATTTACTTTTCTAAAATGAAAATGATCATAGCTCTTTCTCTGAACTGCAAGAGATGTTCTTTTAGCCTTCCTGACAAGCTCTATAACTCTAGCTACACCAAACAACTCATAGTATTAGAAATCACTATGTTAACATTGGGGAAAAGCTGACAGATTCAGATTCGACATATGCATTTACTACTATTCTCTCCCAAAACCAATTAAAAGGGTATAGAAGGATTTCTTTTCAATACCTAAAATCGTAAGTACAAACATAGCATAAGAAGAATAAAAGCAATTCAGTTTGGAAGGTAGAAAGAAAGATAAGCGCTAAACAACTTAGCAGACTAAGAAATCAAGGCTCGAATCCAACAGGATGGTTAGGAGTAGGTAAGAAGCAACCTGACTTACATTACAGAACCTCCAAAAGACTCAGAAACTGGTAGCACCAGGTATTTTGAGAAGTGTGTGTTTGCAAGGTGGTAGAGGTGAAGTGTTAATAATAAGACAACTTTTAGAAAGTGTTTAAAAAGCAGCTGGAAGTCAAGATCTCATCCACATACATAAGCAGACAAACAACTGGCCCTCCTCTGAACCAGCATAAAACTGGCTGTTTATTTTCTGGTAAGGTAAAACAGACAGTCTCAAGAGGGATACCAGGTAATCAAGAACAGGGAAACAATATAAAACAGGAAGATTATATTAGTATGTAACAGGGAAAAGACTGAAGGATCTTTCAATGAGGAAAGACCTCAAAATACTGACATGGAAAATTCTCCTACAAAACCTAGCCAGATCATCAATAAAGGAAAAAACTCACATTTAGCAAGCTTCCCACACACACTCGATCCTTCCACTCAGCTTTTTAGTGCCTACTCCTAAATTTATACACAAAAAATGTTGATCTTGAAGTTGGGTGATTCATTATATTGTATTTCTTTTTTCTGTGTATGCTTCAAGTTTTTCATAATAGAAAGTAAATAAACAAAATCAGGCAAGCCAGGATCAACAGATATGATTAAAACATCTAATATGAAAAACAGAGAATAAAACATAAATAGAAATTCGCACCTTGAAGGAAACAGAGACCAGTTAGAGATAAAAGCTTGGAAAAAATACATCATTAATATCCTCAGTAGAATAAAAGAAAACACTGTATTCATGAAATAAAAACAAAATGTACAAAAGGATTATTCAACAAAGCAAAAGAGAACTCATAGACATTAAAACATGACAGCAGGGGAAAAAAAAACTCAATTAAAAGGTTGAAAGATAAAGTTAAGGAAATCTCCTAGAAAGTAGAATAAAGGACAAAGAGAAAAAAAGGCAGAAAAGCAGGAAGAAAAGTAAATGACTGGTTCAGAGCATCTATCATCTAAGTAACAAAAAGTTCAGAAAGAGAAAAGAAAAACACAAACAAGTGGAAATAATCAATAAAATACAATAAAATTATCAAGAACCCAGGAATGTAAGTTTCCAGTTTGAACTGTCCACCAAGTGTCCAGAACAATGTATTAAATCACACCTACACCATCATGAAATTAAAAATAGGAACACAGAGATGATAATACAAATTGTCAGAGAAGAGAAGGAGGGGTGACATATTCAAGAATCAAGAATTAGAATGGTTTCAGAGTTCCTAGAGCAACACTGGAAGCTGTAAAGACAAAGGAAAAATGTCTCTAAAATTCTGAGGAGAAAATTTAGAATTTTATACCAGCCAATCAATGTGAAAGTAGAATAAACACATTTTCACACATGCAAAATCTCAAAAAAATTTACCTCCAATGTATCTTTTGCAGAATGCCACTGCCATTCACGGGCTCCATCAGAAACAAAAAGAGGGAGTAAAACAAGAAAGACATGACACGAGGCACAGAAAACAGGCATCCCACAGAAGGGAGAGGCAAGAATCCTTTTTTATAATTGGGGATCCAGTTACAACAGCTATGCACAAGTATAAAGTAAAACCATTACAAACTAAAGTGTATGACAATTTTTCATATTTCTTCACAATGATGAAAGTCACAAAACACTTAGTTTGTTTGACCTTACTGAGGGAATCAGATGAAGAGTATACATTCTTTCAATTACATAAAAAATTACGTGTACTGGGCAGAAATCTAAGATGGCTACCTAAGATCCTTGGTCCCCATTGTAGACACACCGTTCTTTAGTTATTTGATCAAACACTAACCTAGATATTATTGTGAAGAAATTTTACATATATAATTAAGGTCCCAAATCAATTGGCCTTAAGACAGGGAGACTATCCAGGTGGGCCTGACCTATTCACATGTGCCCTTTAAAAAAGTTTTCCCTGGCTAATTGCATAGGGGATTTCACATTTGAGAATTTCCCCACTGCTAACATTAAAGATGTGTCAAGGAATGTGGCTGGACTCTGGAGAATAAGGGAAGTCCCCAGCTGACAGCCTACAAGTAAACTGGGACTTCAGTCCTACAGATCAAGGAGCTGAATTCTGCCAACAAGCTGAATAAGTGTAGAAAGAGATTCTTCCCCAAAGCCTCCAGGGGAAAACTTAGCCTAGCAGACACCTCAATTTCAGCCTATTAGATCCTAATCGGCGAATTCAGACATAGTGTGCCCAGACTTCTGCCTTACAGAAGAAGTATGAGTTAATAAATGGATATGGTTTCAAGCCATCAAGTTTATGGTATTTTGTTGCACAACAATGGAAAACTTATATACTACCAAACAAAATTATTAATACAAGGGTAGAGTATGGAAAGACGTGTACAAGAAAGAATATTGATCATGACATAATGATATATGCCTTCAATAGCCTTTATACAGTCACACAAATAAAGACCTCAAATAGTACCTACCTTAAATTACAATATAACTATGTTGGGAGGATGGCGGGATAGGAGTGACACAGAGGGTATATCAAATAAATTTGATATATAAATTTTCATCTTTTATGCAGGGAAGTCAAGAGATAATGCCTGTAATGCTTAAATCAAGAATAAACAATAAACCATTCTATGAGCTAGAAAGATTAAAAAACCTAAAAGATCTGGCTATGACAGCAAAAGAAGATTCTCCCACCAAATGGGAAACAGAGGGAGGAGCAGTATGCTGTCGCTTTTCATAAAAAAGTCTTTAAGAACTGACTACTTAATCTATCTACTACCTAACCTGTCTATGTGTAAAACTGATTAATATAAACGCCTGAAAAAATAAACAAAATGTACCACATTCTCTCATGTCTAGGGAGCTTAACACATGCTGCTCCATTTGTCTAAAATACCCTTACCACTGTCTCTTCTAAACCACAGCACCTCAAAGCCAAAATGTCTGAAATCAAATTCACTCCTCTCCGTTCAAAAGCAACTTACCTGTTTTCCGGCCTTCCCAAGTTATGATTGGGAAAACTTTTATTTTAAATCAAGGAAAAAGAGTGAAAATATAAACTATATTTATGCAGAAAATCCCTGAACACCAGGGAAACTGCATGCACAGTACAATGGACTGCACAGATCATGAGTCTATCATCACTGGAAACTACTACATATAATGGAATAAATCTTTAAAAAGCAGAGAATATTTTTCAAATGTCCTCAAAAAAATGTCCAAATATACAAAATTTGTTTTAAAACTGTTTGGATCACACATGAAAAAAAGTAAAATGTGAAGTTTTCTGCTACGATTAACATAAATCACATAAAAATAATGAAAAACTTTTGAGAAGAACAACAACAACAAAAAAAACCACCTAAAAAACTCTCAAGACCCTGTTCTCCCATCTCCCTCCACAAAAAAACTCTGTAGAGAAGTCACTTACCTGAACAAGATGAATAAGTGTCGTCAAAATAGCGCATCTCAACATATTGTGTTCTTCGCTCTGCTTCCAAAGAAGGGGCAAATATTGCACCAAACATCCCACATACGGTCGTATCTATCGCAATAAAAGTAGGGGAAGCAACAGAATTATATTAGTAAAGAAGGTAACTTTGAAACACTGACAGAAGTCCCAGACAACAAATACTTAATATTCACTAGATGTAATATATTAAGCCTATATTCTTTTAAAAATAAATCCACATAGATACCACATAGATACCCATGGCCCTATGTAAATATTTTTAAATAATTTTAAACAAGTATGAAATTTATTGAATGAAATAAAATATATGAATATGAAACAATGTTCTTTGGAGATGAATAGACAATGCTGTTATATCCTGCTACTTTTTAAATAAAACAGCTTACCTGACTGGAAATTATACAATGTTTTAAAAAGAGTGAGCATTTATTCGTTCATTCTATAATTATCTGACTGAGACCCCGAGGACATGGCACTAGAAAGAAAAGTATGTAAAGACAGCCACACAAACCCTTACAATGAAAAATGATAAGTGTGATGACAAAGGTGTATACAAGGGATGATGGAAATGCAGGGGAAGAAAACCACCTTCAAAGGATAAAATTGTTAAGTCCACTATGGATTAAGTTAATCAGTTTTTAAAATTTGCCCTGAAGCATAGCACAGCTTGGCAGTGAGCATCTTGAAAAATAAAATGGAGCTACACAGAAGCTGGACAGCACTCTGGCTCTGGGCTTAGCATCACAGTCTTTGAAATTGCTCTGAGCAGAGTATCCTTAGGGATGAAACAAACACTAGACCTTCACAGCTTCAGTACTACCTATTTGAAGCTCATGGACCAAAATTAAAGACTGCTCCTAGAAAGGATGAATTTCTATATTCTGTAATACTTATAAAACATCATATTTCAAAAGGGTAGCCAAACAACTATAAGATTTGTTCCCCACCCTAGTGGTAGAAGTAGAAGCCGAAAGATAAGAAGATAAACATTTGCCCAAACATTTCAGTGAGACATAACTGAATAAATATTCAGAGACTCATGTATTACCTATTTTCATGTATTAACTTATTATATAATATCTTATTTTCAAAACTTGAATTATAATAGTTAATATTTATAGAGCACATACTCAATTTTGCTAAGTGTTCTACCTCAAAGATCACTACAATTAGCATGTAAAAGCAGGTCAATTAATATGTAAAGACACAGGTTTCAGAGTACCTAATTCACTCACACTCAATTAAAAACAGTATATAACTGAATGATGTACTGATAAGGAAAATAAGCCGGTTTTGATTCTGAATAAATAAGATTACTTTCCAAGGAATGGCAGAAGGGAAGTATATGCTATAAATTATACATGGGGTAATAAAACCAAAGTACATATTACATCCAAAAGCCATA
>NW_012155284.1:17419449-17422291 GCF_000956105.1 Propithecus coquereli
ACTGTCCATATACAATTCTGAAAACAATTATAACACATGGGTTTGGGGGGTGGGCCAATTTCAATTATTTGTGTAACATTTTAAAAATCACATAGAATTAAAACTTTTTACAGTCATCATGAAAATGCAAATCAAAACTACAATGAGATACCACCTCACATCCATCAGGAGAGCTATTATCAAACAAAAGAAAACAAGTATTGGCAAAGGTGTGGAGAAGTTAGAACCCTCGTAAATTGTTGGTGGAAATGAAAAATGTCACTACTATAGAAAATGGTATAGAGGTTCCTCAAAAAAAATAGTATTGAGGGTCCTTAAAAAATGAAAACTAGAACTACGAGCAACCTTTTGGGCATTTATCCAAAAGAATTGAAAGCAGGATCCCAAACAGATTATTAGTATTCTCATGTTCATTGCAGCACTATTCACAACAGTCAATATGTGGAAACAACCTAAATGTCCATAAAAAATGAATAAAGAGCATGTGGTATATACATACAATGGCATATACATGCTATTCAGCAATATGGAAATTCTGCGACACAGGACAACATGGACAAAAACCTGGAGGTAGTATACCAAATGAAATAAGCCAGTCACACAAAGACGAACACTGCATGATTCCACTTCTAAAATAATTAAATTCATAGAATCAAAGAGTGGAATGGTAGTTCCCAAGGGCTGGGCAAAGGGAAATAAGGAATTATTAATCAAGGGGCATAAAGTTTCAGGTAAGCAGGATGAATAAGCTCTAGGCATCTGCTATACAATGTTGAACCAAAAGTCAAAATAATGTATTGTACACTTAAAATTTTGTGAAGAGAGTAGATCTCATGTTAAGTGTTCTTACCAAAGAATTTTGGGATATGTGTCTATTGGATGGAGAACAATGAGTATTACAGACTCATAAGTTAGTTCCTACATAGGGAAATCTTCACTTTTACTCGTAACACATTACTGAAAATATGAAAATCAAATATGTATTGGTCTAACAAGTATTTTAACAACAGCTCTATCCTAAAGGGGTTAAAAAATTTTTTTAGTTCCGAGTGGTAGTGGAGATCAAGAAACCCCCTGGGAGCCACAGGGTGCCTCCCAAAGTTTGGAGCACTCAAGTATTCCACCTGGGGGACCAGTCTACCACGGACACAAAAGAACATCTCAGTAGTTGGCTCTATCACACAAACATCAACCAAAGACAGGGAGAACAATGCTACAGTTCATCATAGTGTCTTCCAACTCAGAACTGCATTATACACGGATCAGCACAATAAAGAAAGAAATAATATAAGTCAGAGCATAACTAAATGAAATTGATAACAAAAGAATTATACAGAAGACTAATGAAACAAAAAGTTGGTTCTCTCAAAGGGTGAACAAAATCAACAGTCCTCTTGCTATGTTAACCAGAAACAGAAATGAAAGGACCCTAATATGCTTAATCAGAAATGAAAAAAGAAGGTATTACAACTGATACTACAAAAATACAAAATATCATCTCTGAATACTATAAGAATTTCTACGCACATAAATTTCAAAACATTGAGGAAATGGATAAATTCTTGGAAACACACAACCTCCTTAGACTCAATCAGGAAGAAACAGAACTCCTGAACAGATCGATGTCAAGCAACAAAATTGAAGTAGCAATGAAAAATCTTCTAAGAACAAAAAAGTCCCAGACCCGATGGTTTCATAGCCAAATTTTGTCAGACCTACAAAGAATAACTGCTGCCTATACTGCAGAGATTATTCCACATCGACAAAGTAGGAATCCTCCCCAACTCTTTCTATGAAGCCAATATCACCTTCATACCAAAGCCAGGAATGGACACAACAAAAAATGAAAACTAGAGGCCAATATCCCTTATGATTATAGATGCAAAAATTCTCAATAAAATCCTCGCAAACTGAATTCAGCTGCACATCATCCATCACAACCAAGTGGGCTTCATCCCAGAGATGCAGGGATGGTTCACCTAAGCAAATCTATAAATGTAATTCACCACATAAATAGAAGTAAAAACACAGACCATATGATCCTCTGAATAGACACAGAAAAAGCATTTGACAAAATTCAGCACCCTTTTATGATAAGAATTCTTAATATAACAGGCATAGATGGAACATACCTCAATATTATAAATCCATATATGAGAAACCCACAGCCAACATAATACTGAACAGGGAAAAATTAAAAGCATTCCCACTTAGAACTGGAACCAGACCATGTTGCCCACTATTACCACTTCTCTTCAACAGAGTGCTGGAAGTCCTAGCCAGAGAAATCAGGCAAGAGAAGGAAATCAAGGATATCCAAATGAGGAAAGAAGAAGTCAAACTATCACTCTTTGCTGATGATAATGATCTTACATCTAGAAAATCCCAAAGATTCTGCAAAAAGACTCCTGGAACTAATAAATAAATTCAGCAAAGTCTCAGGTTATAAAATCAACGTACACAAACCAGTGGCATTCCTATACACCAACAACCATCAAGCTGAGAATCAAATCAAAGGCTGAAAACCATTCACAACAGCAACAAAGAAAATAAAATACGTAGGAATATATTTAACCAAGGAGAGGAAAGACCTCTACAGGGAGAACTACAAAACAGTGAGGAAGGAAACTGCAGAGGATGTAAACAAATGGAAAAATGTACCATACTCATGGATCGGCAGAATCCACTTTGTTACAATGTCTATATTACCCTAAGTGATTTACAGATTAAATGCAATTTTCCCATTAAAATACTGATGTCATATTTTTTGCAGATCTAGAAAAAATAATTCTATGCTTTGTACGAAACTACAAAGACCCCGAATAGCCAAAGCAACCTTAAG
>NW_012155284.1:17423312-17423839 GCF_000956105.1 Propithecus coquereli
ATCTTTTAGATAAAATTTTCAACAGAATATTTTATATTTCATAGGAGCCCTTTAATTTTGTTCTTTTTCTTCAGAAATGCACAAGCCCAAAGGCTGTCTGACATCACACCTGATGATTACATATTTATTTTGACTACAAATTTATGAAATGTCTGTATGAGAATAATTTAATTGTAGGTTTGAAACTACTTTTTCAAACAGTAGAGAAAATATAATATTCAAATAATTGTACACTATGGTACAAAGACGGTGCCTTCACTAAAACTTCAAAATTAAACTATATGTGTCAGAAAGCACTGTTGTAAGTGGCTGTAGATGTCTGCACCCTAATATCATAAAGATAATTCAAAAAAAATTTGTTGAACTTAAAAAAAATGTTTGTAGCCTAATGGACAAAAATGACATTGAGCTTATGATAGTTGAGGGATATATGCAAAAGAATATAAATGATGAGGCTGTTCAAAAGTTAACATGGGAAAAAGTTAACGAATCAGACAATAGAAAATATTTTTCTTAATCATTTCCTA
>NW_012155284.1:17425489-17426381 GCF_000956105.1 Propithecus coquereli
GGGAGGACTGCTTTAGGCAGAAGTTCGAGACTAGCCTGGGCAATACAGTGAAATCCCACCTTTACAAATAAAAACTGATAATAAATATCAATTTTGAATAATACATAACTGAACACAGCCTGTAAGTTAGAAGCATTTTAATGAATGTTTTAACTTTTAAACAATGTAAAGATATCAATAAATTCTACATGTATTCTACTCACCTCTCTGACACTTATTTTCATGTTTTACAGCAAAATTACCTGCATGTTGACTCTTTCGATCACACAAGAAAGGACATGCAAAACGTGCATCTTTGTGTCACATTCTGTAACTTGCTGTAGTAACTGAAAAAGTAGTGTGAACATGGTTTCCAAATACTGCAGGTAAAAAAAAAAAAAGGTTCAGAATAGAAATGTATATACATAGATGGAATAAGAAATAAATCACAATGTCAAAGCAATACAGTACAAACAGAAAGGCAAAATCGCAGCATTACCTAAACAACTTTAAATTGTTCAAGCTGCCAGTATGTAAGACCGTGATTTTTTTCTTTATTGCTGCTAAATGTGTACATTGCAGAATTTAATTCATTCACAAACAGAATAATGTTTAGAGGAAACTGTCTAAACTGTGTGTGTTTAAATTTTATGCTGTTAACTAAACCACTAACAGTGCATTGTCTTTGTTCTTCCATGCAAGCCTGCTGCCAATCCCAAAATGTTTTGGTTTGCAATACCTATTTATTAAAGCAAAATGAATATCAATTATTGCACTTATGTGCCAGCTGTGTGGCTCTTCATATATGCTGTATGGAGACACACATTTTTGTAGATATATACTTGTTATTCTAAGAATGACAGAGTATTTCTTATTAGGAAATAGAAAAATATCTTGTGTCTGGCTATGAACA
>NW_012155284.1:17428706-17429012 GCF_000956105.1 Propithecus coquereli
CCAAAGGTGACATGAGCATCTCTAGATTTTTAACTGGATTTCACAAATTTGCTGATTATGTAATACATGCAAAGCACTGTGGCAAGTATTCTACTACAAATGGCCTCATGAGAAGACTGCATACTCATGTATTTGATAAAAAATATTCAATGAGTAATTATTATCAGGCACTGTGTTAGTTGTAGAAAAAGGTGAGTAAGACAAACCTAGTATTTGCCCTCATAGAGCTTACAATGGGGGGAGAGGAACCAATATTAAATAATTCCTAATAAAAATGGCTAACTTGAAAAGGTCCCCTTGAACACA
>NW_012155284.1:17433187-17433514 GCF_000956105.1 Propithecus coquereli
TAAGGTTTCCTTTCTTACTGGTTTTAGATTTGCCTAGTATTTTCATGTCTCAAACGCAGATTATTTTATATCTCCTTTGGAAATTACATTCAGTGAATATAACTGAACTCAGAATTCATTCTGGCATCTTTCAAAACACTGACTAGACAGTTTAAAACCTTTAGTAGTGTTTTTGAGATACAAAGGATATGCAAATAGAAAAAATAAAAACTGTAAGACAGAAAATTTGACAAAACTTGAAAGATCCATAAAAGGCACAAGAGTGGAAAGATGGGAGAATTTCTATGCACCTTGAGTATCTCTCCCAGATCCCAGCTGTACCTCCCA
>NW_012155284.1:17434374-17434718 GCF_000956105.1 Propithecus coquereli
ATAAATATAGTGTAGCCTAAGTGTACAATAATATCCTAAGCTTTCATATTCACTCACCACTAACTCACTAACTCACCCAGAGCAACTTCCAGTCCTGCAACCTTCATTCATGGTTACATGCCCTATAGACAGTTACCACTTTTTATCTTTATTAATTTATATACACACACATATATATTTTTACAAATTGGCATACTGAGATAAGCATTTTTTATCTTTTCTACCACGTTTTTACTGTACCTTTTCTGTTTATACATGTTTAGACACAAAAATACTTACTACTGTGTTATAAGTGCCTACAGTATTCAGTACAGTAACATGCTGTACATGTTTGTAGCCTAGGA
>NW_012155284.1:17434891-17436030 GCF_000956105.1 Propithecus coquereli
GAGAAGAAGGTGAAACGAGTTGAGATGATCTGTCTGTATTCCAGTTTAACTGTAAGAAGAGAAAGCCAGATCATAAGGGAAAAAAACTGCAGACTTTCTAAGAAAGTTGAGGAGCATTTAAAATGATATGACAAATAAAAATAAGAACAAAATCCATTCTTCCTGAGCTTTAAAAGAAACAAGTGGCGCTTACCACAAACCAATAGAATGAATTTGGCAGCAATTCATGAGAGACGGAGGAGAAAAATCAAAACCCAAATTTATAGAATGAAGACTTGGGCAGTGTGCTGAAAGACTGGTAGAATAGAGTCTAACACATTCCCAGGATACTAGTTGTTCAAGAAATACTTCCATAAATAAATGCAGAAAACAAAACATAAAACCTCCCTTGGCAAGATTCTAAACATGACTTTTCATGGAGTAAATCTAGACCTTCTGAAGGGGAGTGAAACCTCAAGTATTCAGAACTGGATCCAGACCATGAATTCAGCCTGACAGTCTACCCTACCTCCAGATAAAATCTCAGGAAATTCCTTAAAAAATAACAGGCTAATTCCATACTAGGAGAACAAGCGCCATCAAGATATCAGAAACATTGGAAGGATCCCCAAAGCATGAAAGCAACAGAGAAATGAACAGAAGAAACCACAGGTCTACACGACTTCCAAAGAATACTGCTATAAAGGTGAGCATAACCAGACATTTCCATGCAGATGTCACTATGAACGTGCCTTGGGGATAATTAGGTGGACTTGGACTAGCCCAATGCCTGATCACTTCTACATCCTGGCCACAGAATTGAAGGCAGTCCACAAACTAAAGCAGTGAGTACGGTGCTAAGGCCAGAAAGAAATGGCAGTGTCTCCAGGTCTTAAGACCACCAAAGAAATGTAAATAAGGCAGACATGAAATAATAATCTGAGAAATAAACATAATGACTTCGTAATTTAATTGTTTAAAAAGCCATCCTCATTCTTAGATTCTCTCCTATCCCTGTCTCCTAATCCATTCAATAAACATTTTCTAAGACTTGATTCCATGCCAGGCATAAGAGATACTAACACGAATAATATTATCCTATACTATCCTATGTATTCCTACTATTACTATATATAACTAGGTACTTTTCTCTTTTCTGC
>NW_012155284.1:17437680-17439175 GCF_000956105.1 Propithecus coquereli
GCTATGTCATGTAGGTTTGTGTAAGTATAGTCCACCATGTTCGCACAACAAGGAAATCCCCAAAGGACACATTTCTCAGAAACTATCCGTGTTGTTAAGAGATGTATGACTGTATTTCTATACTGACAGTCAACTTGCCCATGAAGATGGCCATTCTGTTGCTTCACAGACAACCACACAGCCCCCCGCAAACTATAGACCTCTGGTTACACCAAAGTTTACATCTTATATAGGCTCTTACAAAAGTAAAAGATTATACTAATGTTAATTTTCTAGTAGATTACTGTGTGTTTTACTGAAGGCTGCAAAACTTTTTTAAAACTTATTTCAAATTTCTGAAATTTGAAGATACAATTAGTTCAGAACCCTTAAAACCTAAAAAAGCCCAGTATTTAAACAAAGTATTCTGGTTACAAAATCATCTGTAGCCCTGGAAAAAGAAGGTTCCTCTCCCTAAAATTTAGTATTTCTAGTTTACAACATGGAAATACTGTTCTCAAACCTGAAACTTGCCATAAGCACTGTAACTGCTATGATATGTTATGAGGGGGCAGTGCCCACATTCATGTAAACTTGGTATATGACAGAGACAGCCTAACAGACCACGAAGAAAAGTATGTATTATTCAATAAATCATTGTAGCATTGCTATCCTTATAAAAAATAAAACATGGAAGCTTATTCCACATCATGTTCAAAAATAAATTCCAGATAGAATGAAGAACGAAGGATGAAGAAAAAGAATTTCTTAAAATAGAAACAAAAAGTACAAAAAAATTTAATCTGACTGTATTAAATTAAAAACCTCTGCTTAACAAATTCAACAAAATGAGACAGGAAATATTTAGAGGGAGATGTAGATGT
The DNA here is from genome assembly GCF_000956105.1 of Propithecus coquereli. NCBI lineage: Eukaryota > Metazoa > Chordata > Mammalia > Primates > Indriidae > Propithecus > Propithecus coquereli. The sequence goes on from NW_012155284.1 coordinate 17,438,544, forward strand.
AGAATTTGTAACGTTTGATTTCTTAAATATTTGAAATATATATGTAGAAAAATCTTACAATGAAAATGTGAAAAACTGGGTGATGAGCATAAAAGTGCTTATTATGTTAGTCTGCATTTTTCTCTTTCCTTGACAAAATTCTGAACTTTTTAAGAGTTAAAAATTAAAAACTATTTCTACTCAGTGATAGCCAGTCTCCTTATAACAACAAAAGGAAACCACAGGGACAACTGCAGGTTGCTTGATACAAAATCTACCCCAACTCCCTAACAGCAGCACCCAAGCAAGAGAATCCAGACTCTGAAAACCATAGAGGATTCAGGCTCATCGGGATCTACATGCTTAAGATGGAGTGGAAACAGTGTAGCAACTGAAGGAAGCAACTTCTCCAGTTAGTGTAGGACTCCATAAATTTTATTAATATCAAAGGCCACTGGGAAGAGTATGTCTCTCTACCTCTGATAGCTGTGTGACAGTTTAACATTACTGTTTGATCTGGGGGAAATACAATGCAAATAGAGTGACTTTTTTGGTTTATTTGAAATACTGTTAACTTTTCCTCAATGTTTATCAATCTGACTTAGTGTGATGCACACATGTATATACTATGTGTATGTACATGTGTAGGTCTA
>NW_012155284.1:17443681-17445474 GCF_000956105.1 Propithecus coquereli
GTTTTTCAATTTAAATTAATTAAAGTTGAAAAGTCAATTCCTCAATTGTACTAAGCACATTTCAAGTGCTCAATAGCCATATACAGGGAGCTTCCATAACAGATAATGAAGGTCTTAAACTAAATAGCTTCTAAGGTTTAAGGACAATTAAACCACACACTTGTCTCCCCAATGAAAAGCTTTCTCTCCATCAGAGGCTCACTAGCTCCCTAGAGCAGAGGTAGAGTCTATTCACTACTGGCTCTATAGCACATTGCAAATCCCAAGTGTTGAAAATATTTGTTTACTGAATAACTGAAGAGATAAGTAGCTACTTACTGGTTAAAATAACTTTTAAAGCATCTCCCGGTCTACAATTCCGTGGCTCTAAATGTTTATAATATGAATCTGTACTACTGAATTAGGCACCTCAGTAAGAATCTAAAGTGTATTCAAATGTTTTTTGCCATCGCATACAGGTGGGGAATCTGTGGCCTTCTGATTTCAAGATTTTTCATTTTCAAGCACCAAAGGAGGCAAGAAAACCTTCATCTTTCTCTGCTGTACACCTTTTAATGAAGGATTTGTTCTGTAAAATTTGGATTCAGTCCAAAGGTCACATTCAAGGATTCAGAAGGCCACATGTGCCCCAAGGCCACAGGTTCCCCACCCCTTGAGTCCAAGACAGTCACCTTTCATAGACGTCACTTTGTGTGGGCTACTTCTGACACTGGGCACAGACCCTGCGAAGTGTCCAATTGTCTTCCTTTTGTAGATAGTTTCTTTCTAAACTCACAGACCTCCATCTTCCCTCATCCTTACGTAAAGTCCTACTTTCTTTCTCCTGCAAACTATCTTATATGAAGTCAAAATACTTCCTGGATGTCACAGTTCACATTTGAAATAAAGTAATGTAATAGCCAACTGTTTTGTTTATATTTCAATTATAAAATTCACAAGTCTTACTCCTTTCTACACTAGACATTACCTACTAAGTCATATTACAATGTTTTTAAAATTATAAGCAATTTTAAAATTATAAGCAATTATAAGCGAATGCCTTCTTGAATTCATTAGAAAATCAATAAGGTAAAATAAGCGTAAAATAAACACAAAATTTTATACTTGCCTATTGTGAATGACTTGTAATTCTGGAAGAAGTTGGTTTTTAAACCACTGATCAAAATCAACACTGTCAAACAGCTCATAAGCAGCTAATCCAACAGCATTATACACTAAGAAGAAAATTTAAGAAAAAAATTAAAGATTTCAGATACTGGGCCATAATATACATAAGAAACGAAACCAAAGGGACTACGTTGAAACACTAAGTTACTTCATTCCATGTTTTTCCTAAATACTCCTTAGTACTTTCAAACAAAAAATTAAATTTATTCTGAAATATTCAAGTCAAATTATTAAAATTATAAAATAATATCTGCTTCTAAATGGATGCAATATTTTATAATCTGGTCCCTGCTTACCTCCAGCCTCATCTCTCACCATAACCCCTTAACCTCTATGTTCTAGTTAAACCAGAATAGTCACTAATCAAACTCTAAATGTGCTTACTCCTCTCACCTTCAAGTCTTTAAATGTACTACTCCAACCCCTGGAACCCCCTTCCCATCCAACACCTCTCCCCTCTCCCCAACACAGCTAACTTCTACTTATCCTTCCACATGTTCTCACATTACACTTCTTTAGAAGTCTTTCCCTAGGCACACCAACTAAGTTTAAGTTTAACATACCAGCATCTTTAATTAACAGTGCATTCATATCTTCCACATTTGTGGGCCCTAAAAAATAAGTAT
>NW_012155284.1:17445524-17446835 GCF_000956105.1 Propithecus coquereli
CAAATGTTCAGTAACACAAAATCAAGAATATTATGTAAACACCAAAAATAAAGTAAAATTCCTAAAAGAAACAATAATTCCAGAGACTGAAAAAATAAAAATAAAAAATGAGGCCACAAATAATCAAATGTAAGGGTGAAACAGATTATGATGCTATCTCAACAACAAAGTCTATCCTGAATAAGAAAATGAATATGTAATATTAAGAGATCTTAAAAAAAAAAACTACTGTCCTTTTTTTCTTATTAAGAAATTATAAATCATTTGGAATAGTAGAGTTTAATTAATTTTTTTCCAATGGCTACTGCTGGGGAGGGCAAACAATAATCAAAAGACTTTCTACCCTGAAATCAAACCACTCACCAAGGGATAACTACTGCAGTAAAAAACCATAAACATTCTAAAAAAATACATAAACTGTTTGTCAACTTGAAGTTTAGCATAAATTAAACTTTAAAAATAACTCTTTTAAGACATTTAAGGAGCATACCACTAAATCTTGATCTTGAAGCAAGTTACAGATTGCCTCATATAGCATGGGTCTTAAGTCAGACTTGAATTTCACAGAAATCCACTGACCAATGAGCCAAATCACCCTGCGTCGCAGTGGCTTATACCTAAGATAGGAAAAAATCATGAAATTAGAATGTTAAATATTTTAAGAAGTCTATTTGATTCAGTATATTTCACTTAAATCTAAAATACAGTAAGAAATGCAATCTGCATTTTTTATAAAGACCTTAAAAGCTTCTTCTAAATATACCATGGTACGAAATGCTAACAATAAAGATCCAATCTAAATAAATGAATTCTTAAACAGGTATGTTGTAAACTTGATTCTTTTGGATTAAAAAACTGTAACATAGGTAACATAAAAACCAAGTCCATTTCTGTTTCTCCGGTAACTAAAAATAGTGCTAATGCTCCAAATCTTAAAGCTGGAAAAGTCCCAAAACTTAATAATAAAGAAGCTCCTGTATTCACTTTCCTACTCCAATTTTGTTAATACCGTAAAGATTTTCAGAACAAATTTAAAAATTCATATAAATTTACTGATTTCAGCTAAGCTGATTTTGTCAGAGTCACCCAATTACAGAATGTGACTCAGATTATAAAAATAATGACTTATATTTTAAAAGTTGTAAAACATTTGCAGTAACATGTAAATAAATTTCTTTCTCTCTGATCATCTTTGCTAAAGGAAATGAAGACTCTTTAGGCAAGGGAAAAATCATTAAATTCAAAACGTTTGTGTCCAAGAATTCCACTTATAAAGTATCTTGATATTATATAAATTTTAGGCCAGATGTG
>NW_012155284.1:17451085-17453945 GCF_000956105.1 Propithecus coquereli
ACGTAAACAGCATATTACAAATTTAGGAATCTGTAATCCTGCACTGACATCGGTAACTTGCCCTAGCTCATAGGAATGTAAAAAAAAAAAAAAAAAGAAACAGAAAGAAATTAGTAACTAACTGTGAAATGCAGATCAATTCATTTGAAATACAATAATGCTCAAATTATCTTTAAAAATTAACATAATGATTTTACATATTTCCCTTGGCTTATAATTTAAACAGAAATACTCTATTAGGCTTTTGAGAGTATAAAAGCCTAAAGGGTGAGTAACTCTCTTACTACAAACAAGATCAGGAATCTCTTTCCCTACAGGAAATTCTCTCATTACCTCACATCACCACCTACTCAATTCTTGATCCCTTACAATGTGATTCCTACTGCAACCAACTGGATAATCGATTCTCTTGAAAGATCCATTGCCTTTTGCCTCTTACAAGCATTTGACACCTCTGACATGCTCTTCTCCAGGATACACCCCCATGCCTTTCTTCATACTTCTTGGATAGTTTCTTACCTGGCTTTTTTGTAGGGACTTTCACCTCCTCATTTCCCTTATAGGTGAAAATCTCAGGTCTGTCCTTGAAAGTCTTTACTTTTCCCAAGGCTCCTTATATACATGCACTCCAAAAGTATACCTCTATCTCCAACCAGTACTAATGAGATAACTGTTTCACTGTCCTAAAGACTCAAAAGTTCAGGATCATCTTTGATCACTTTCCCTTGCCCAGCACATTTCAATCAATTGGCAAAAGCCAATCAATCAATTAATAGGTACTGCGTATGCCAGGCAGGGGGAATAAAGTATGAAAAAAACAGATGTTATCAATGCCCCCTGGAACTTACTCTAGCAGAAAAGTACGAAATCATTAGTCAATCTTAATTAATAGTTAAATAATTAATTACTCATGTACAAAGCACACCGATCAAGTACCAAAAATTTACTTCATCATTCTCTCTTAATTCCACCACCTTCTTTCCATTCCCACTGCCACCATTCTAACAAAGGTTAACACACTGTTTTCACCATTTCTCACTACTTCTCACAACATGCTCCAGTTTCCCCAAGCAATATGACTGCTGTTTTTGCTAGAGCTACTATTATGTTTATGACAGCAGAATTCAACTGTCATTTCAAACTGTAACTCAAGATCTATCTCAAATGCTACCCCTTCAGGAAAGAAGACATTCTGTCTTTCTCAAATTCATATCCATAATATGGTCTAGGAAATAGAGCATTTTACATAGTAGGCACTCAGAGTATTTTAACTGATTTATTAAATCAATAAAGCAAAGTATCATAAAATATATCCTACCCTGAAGTGTTTGCATCATTTCTAGAAGTACAGGAGTAAGGGTCTGATTATATTCATGGAATATATCTATAAAAAGGACTTCAGTGCACGGCTGGAAGGAGAAAAGAGACAAATTTCTATTAAAAACAATGCTATACTGTATCTACTAGTTTTACAATAAAGCAAAGAATATTCATTCTTAAAATCCTAAAGCTTTGAAAATATTTCCAATTTTTTACTTTTTATAAAAGATTACTATTTTCTATAACAAATATAATGGAAAGTAAAATCAATTTATAATAATTTAATTCATAACATATAGAAAGTTTATTTCCTTATTTCAGTCATTTGGCATTATGCATTCAAAAACTTACAACTATAGAGAGCACAGTCTGTTTTTTAAAATTAATCATACTTTAAATTTATATGAACATTCTGTAGCCATATTCATTGTTCAAGCCTATAAATAACTACCCAAGATTTAATATGTTAAAAATTACATATTTTCTTAGCGATGAAATAATAAGCAACAGTTCATGAAATCAATTCACCATATAAAGTACTATTTCTCTTAACAAACACAAACAGTAACAGATATCAGCATTTGCTACATAAAAAAATGATTTGCTTTATTTCTTAAAAGTACTGAATTGCTAAATGATTCGTAATATAAAGGAATAACTAAAGATATTGTGCGTTATGTTTTAAAAAGAAACCTATACATACAAAAATATGTACAGATGATATGTCATCCCAGATATTTGCTTCAAAATAATGCAAGTTGAAGGGGTGACATGCTTATATGAGACTAGACTAACCATGAGTTGATAAGTGATAAATGAGACTATCATGAAGAGTTAATGATATTATTTTCTCTATTTTTTAGTATGTTTGAACTTCTCCATAAGAGAAAGTTTTAAAACTTAAAGGAATGAAATTTTTTCAAGTTTTAAAAATCACCAGTAAAATGGCAGAAATACTCTCTAGGGATTAGGAGGATGGGGGGGCAAATCTACAACTAAAGGACACGGGGAGCACCAAAGGGAGGGAAGGGCATGCCTTTAACCTGCATTTGGGTGAGGCAAAGACATAAAGTGTAACTATAATGTTTGTACCCTCACAAAACCCTGGAATAATAAATAAAAAAAAAAAATCACCAGTAATTTATCTGGTTTACAACTATAAGCTTATGAATATAAAATCATTAAGATACATTTTTAGAAAACGAATGGCAATAATGTAAATTATGTAAACACAAGTCTTGACTAAAAGAACAGCTCAAAGACCACATTTGGTAAATCTTCCTTAAAGGTAAAACGTCTGCCATATTAATTAATCTGTTTTAAAAGCATCCTGTAACTGAGAGCAATGGGCTAGTCTCTGAGACTTACACTAGATGGTAAGAGAAATAACATATCAAAAGAAGTTTTATTAATGAAATACTTTAAGGAGGGGGAAAAAACATTCCAGCCAAAAAGTGGAAGATTTTACTTTCACAAATATTTTCCATTTGTGCATTGACAATTATTCCCTAAGCAATTCAATTAAAAAATGAAGAAAAAT